>NC_000078.6:43946299-44278799 GCF_000001635.26 Mus musculus | reverse complement strand
AGGAGGTGGGGGGGGAGGGTATGGGGACTTTTGGAATAGCATCTGAAATGTAAATGAAGAAAACACCTAATTTAAAAAATCATATTGCAATCAATAAGAAAATCTAAAAGAAATGGATAAATTTCTAGATGGCTTACAAAAACTGAATCAAGAGAATACCAGGAAAAAAAAAAGAAGAAGAAAAACCTAAACAGGTCAATAAGAAACAATGGGAATAAAGCTGGATTAAAATTTTTCCCAAACAAGAAAAGCTCAGGACTGGACAGGTTCATGGTCAAATCTACCATACCAACACAAGCTCTATCAAAACAGCATATAAAATAGAAAAGGAAGGAACTTCCAAAATCATTCTACAAAGCCAGTAGAAACTTGATACCACAACCAAATCTGGACAAAACAAAAAGTAAAACTATAGACCAATATTCTTGGCAAATATAGATGCAAAACACTTTAGTAAAATCCCATGAAGCAACTTAAGCAATACATTAAACAGATCATAAATCCGATCATGCTGGCTTCACTGAAGTGAAGGATGCAAGGATGGCTCAACATAGACAATTCAGTAAATGTAATATAGCATAAAAATAAACTCTGGAACAATTCATGTAACCACCATACACACACAAGTCAGCCTTTGACAAAATTCAATGTCCTTTCATTAGAAAAGTCTTGACGTAACTAACTATGGAAGGATTAAACCGCAATATAATACAGTTTATACAACACAATGTATAGCCAACATCATATTGAATAGGGAACACTAAAAGCATCCCTTTAGAATTTGCAATCAGAGGAGATCTACCTTTACCTCTCTTATTCAGTGTGTTATCTGAAATCTTAGCACAATGATGTAAAAATAAGAAATAGGAAAATGAAAAGTCAAATTACTTTTTTTGTATATGACATGATCTTATACTTAGATTACCTTAAAACTCATCACCAGAAAACTCTTAGATCTGATAAGATAAATTCAACAAAGTACTGGAATACCAAATGATCCTACAAAGACCAAGAGCTTGCCTGCCTCCACTCTCCTTCACCTTACCTTCCTCTATTCTTCAGTCTTCCACCTGCCCTTTCTCTTAGTACTGGATATTGAACCTAGAGTTTCTTGCATACTAAGCAAGCTCTTTACCACTGAGATTTATGTTCAAGCTGCTTTTTATTTTACTTTGATAGGTTCTCATTAAATTCTACAGGGTGACCTTGAACCCACTCTGTAGTAATGCTAAGCTTAGGCATCTAAGTCTCTCAGCTTCCTTGATTAAAGTTTATAAACTTTTATCACTAATTAGTAGCTTTTCTATGCACCAATAATGAACTTGCTAAGAAAAAAAAGGAAATTAATTCCATTCACAATAGCCACCAACTACAAATAAAATACCTAGAAGTAAAACAATGCATATAATAGACCTCTACCATGAAAAAGATAAAATACTGAAGAAAAAAAGAAATTAAAATACTGTTAAGGTAGGACCTCCCATAGTCATAAAGTAGCAGAATCAATAACTAAAATGCCCATATTACTAAAAGCCATATATATATATATATATATATATATATATATATATTCAATGCATCCCCACCAATGATATTCTTTATGGAAGTAGAAAAATAATCCTAAAATTCAAAATAGTAATCGTGGGCCAAATTAATTCTGGGCAAAGGAACAATACTGGAGACATAACAGTATTTGCTTCTAAGATGGACTCTAGAGCTGTAACAAAAACATAGTATTAGCATAAAACAGACTTAAGAATAGATGGAACAGGACAGAGGGTCAAGAAATAAACTCTGATTCTTGAGTAAGGGGCCAAAAATACATGTTGAAAGACAACCTCTGTAGCAAACACTGCTAGAAAAAGGGGATATAAGGGGATGAAATGGCTCAGTGAGCAAAGGCACTTGCTACCAACCATAATAACACGAGTTCAATACCGTGGTCTCACGTGGTAAAAGGGAAGAATGGACTCCAACTAACTCTCTGTTGACCACCACATGTATACCAACCCTCCCACACAAACAAGTAAGTAAATGTATTTTAAAGTCTGGATATACATATATGCAAACTTGTGGAGCTAGAGATGACTCAGCAATTAGAGCAATGGTTGTTTTTCCAGAGGACCCGGGTTCAATTCCCAGTACCCACATGGCAGCTCACAACTGTCTGTACCCCAGTTTCAGGGTTTAGCATCCTCACACAGACATACATGCAGACAAAACATCCATGCCCATAAAAAAAAAATTCTTAAAAAAAAAAAAAAAAGAAGCTTGAAACATAAAAACTCAAAATAGAATCGTAGAATCAAAGCCCTTAACGTACTGAAAACTGGAAATCACTGAAAGAAAATAGAGGTAGTCTCTTCAAAAACCAGAGTTAGAAGCTGCCTTCACTTTCCAGGGTTTTCTGTTCTGCTTTTCTTATTTACAATACCCAAGTTATGGAAAGCAGCCCAGGTACAATGTAGTATACAGACACACAATGGAGTATTATTCATCCATAAAGCAAAACAGAATAAGGTCATCTGATGGAAATACATGGAACTGGTTGATGCCATGTTAGGCAAAATAACCCAGTCCCAGAAAAGTATCACAGGTTTTCTCTCATGGTCAAATCTGGGTGGTGAGAGTACCGTGCCATAAAAGTAAAAGGGAAACTATTACAGAAAAGACAGGGGACCAGGACAAGGGGGGTTAGGGGAAGCTAGAGGATCCTAAGACAAGAGCCATGGGGGAAGGGTGGTGGTGGTGGTGGTGGTGGTGGTGAAGGGTTATATAAACACATAAGAATGTCACAATAAAAATCCCAACTTTACATGATTAATATGGACTAAAAAAATTGGCTCAATGTTCATTTGCCGGTTAAGTGAATAGTGAGGATACTAGGGAAAGGAGGAAAGAACTAGGGTTACTCTGTTATTGTATGTTACTCATGTTACCACACGGTGTTATTTCAAACTGCATTTAGATTAGCTATTGTACATTGCAAACTCTAAGAGCAACTATAATTGTTTTCCCTTAACATACGGCTGAGGGCTGGTGAGATGGCTGAGTAGATGAAAGCACTCACTGCGTCTGAGTCCCCAGAACCTATGTGGTGGAAGGAGAGAACTGACTCACAAAGCTGTCCTCTGACCTCCATGTGCTATTGCATGCACACACACACAATAAATAAATGTAGACTTTTAAGTCTAGGATAAAATGCTAGGAAAGAAAAACAATGGAATCATCTCAAATGCTTGGTTAAAACAGTAAAACTGTGTGGGGCGTGGTGGCGCACGCCTTTAATCCCAGCACTCGGGAGGCAGAGGCGGATTTCTGAGTTCGAGGCCAGCCTGGGCTACAAAGTGAGTTCCAGGATAGCCTGGGCTATACAGAGAAACCCTGTCTCGAAAAAGAAAAGAAAAAAACAAACAAACAAAAAAATGCAAATTAAAAAGAAACTCACATGTAAAGACGAGGAGAGAATTCTAAGTAATGTTCATACACACACGCGCACACGCTGTGCTGGCTGCTTCTGTGTGTTGACACAGAGAAAGGAGCTTCAGCTGGGGAAATGCCTCCCTGAGATCCAGCTGTGGGACATTTTCTTAGCTGGTGATTAAGGCCCATTGTGGGTGGTGCCATCTCTGGGCTGGTAGTCTTGGGTTCTGTAAGAGAGCAAGCTGAGCAAGCCAGGGGAAGCAAGCCAGTAACATCCCTCCATGGCCTTGCATCAGCTCCTGCTTCCTGACCTGTTTGAGTTCCAGTCCTGACCTTCTTTGGTAATGAACAGCAATGTAAAAGTGTAAGCCGAATAAACCCTTTTCCTCCCCAACTTACTTCTTGGTCATGATGTTTTGTACAGGAATAGAAACCCTGACTAAGTCACACACACACACACACACTCAAAAAGCATACAACAAGCAGTTTTACTCAGGATGTAGCTTATATAAGGGAGCAGCAGAGAATTATGCTGAGAAAATCAAAACAACCGTTTTGCAAACTCTATGCAAAGGGAGGAAAAGTCTGAACTAAAATCATATTTTAATACATTCACCTGTATAGAGGAAGGACACAAAGGACACAAGCCTGCCTGCCTTCTTGGCCCGCTCTTCTGTGTTTCTCAGGACTTGCAGTGAATGTAATTATGTGTAGTTAGCATAAAACTGGCAACTTCCACCACACCTGATAAAATACCTGTAGATAAGAAGTCATGCTGTGGACTGGGAATGTAGTTCTACTGGCAGAATACTTACTTACCTAGCAAGCAGAAAGCCCTGGGTTCCATCTACATAAACCAGCATAAACAGAAGCCATGCTTAAGATCAGTATCTACTGTCTAATTACCATCACAGCACTGCTGTCCTATGTAAACAAATTCTAGTAGGAGCTAGTTAATTATGTGGAATTCCAGAAAAGACAACTAAATCTCCAAGGCAAAGTCACCAATGTTAGGCAATGGACAACCACCACTGAACATTAACTCAGAAAGATTACAAAACAAGCCATGTAATGAACTATCACCTAAAGAGAAGATCTGCACAAACAGCCAATAGGAAAATGTGCAACCAAGCTTTAGAAATAGCATAAAATGAAGTAAGGCCAGGCGGTGGTGGTGCACGCCTTTGGTCCCAGAACTTGGGCGGCAGAGGCAGGTGGATTTCTGAGTTCGAGGCCAGCCTGGTCTACAAAGTGAGTTCCAGGAGAGCCAGGACTATACAGAGAAACCCTGTCTCGAAAAACAAAAACAAAAAAACAAAACAAAACAAAAAAAAAGCTAAAATGTCCAAAGTTAACAGGAAGAATGAAAATACTAGAGGCAAAAAGAAAAACTAAGAATAAAGAGTAAAGAAGACTTCTAAAATGTTAAAAATTAATACTCCTGACTACACACTAGCTCTGAAATATACCTATAACCTACTGATAAGGATTAAGAGAAGTTTGGGAATGATGATATCCTAAATAGTGGAGAAAAAAAAAGCCTTCCGGCCAGGCAGTAATAACACACGCCTTTAATCCCAGCACTTGGGCGGCAGAGGCAGGTGGATTTCTGAGTTCAAGGCCAGCCTGGTCTACAGAGTGAGTTTCAGGACAGCCAGGGCTACACAGAGGAACCCTGTCTCAAAAAATCAAACACAAAAAGCAAAAACAAAAAATAAAAGCCTTCTATGGCAGATTGAAGGGAAACACCTTGCATGGGATAAAAAGGGAACTAGACAGTAACCTTACTCAACTTCAGACAGTCTAGACAAATTAGCAAAAAGATACATATTAGTTAGTTAGTGATCACAATAGTGCCTTTACGACTTTAATAGAATTAAAGTCGTAAAGGAAGGGCACAATTAGATGGGACAATCAGAAGAACTGAAACTTTGGCATTCTAGGGGCTCTTTGAGAGAAGTGAGGAAATGAAGTCTTCCGAGAATCTTAAGAAAATTCTAGACAGAAGAAAAAGCAAGCAACACTTTGGTGATAGAATGGGCTTTTTATACTCAAGTTGGTTGAAAGCATAGAAGATTCACTATGATCAGTCCAAGACTAAGGAAGAAAAGAAAGCAATGCAAGTCTAGACTATGCTTATACAGTCTGCATTGGTTCTTTCCAAAAAGACACAATCATCTAAGGCCAGTGATCTTGCTCAGCGGGTAAAGGCAATTGCCATGCAAACTGGTCAGGTTCAATCCCAGAAACTCATAGTGGAAAGAACCAATCCCTGAGACATCTTCACACTCACATTCATTCATTCACTCACACACACACACCCACACACACCCACACACACACACACACACACATATTCTCTCGCTCTCTCTGTCTCTCTCTCTCTCTCTCACACACACACACACACACACTAAACATAAAATGCGTTTAAAAGTTTAAAAAAAATAATCAATTACATATACCTATCAATTTGGCATCAATAAACAGAATATAAAGCCCCCAAAATGGAGAACATTACAGAAAAACAATTTTGTAAACAAAATGAGAGATTCTAATTATAGGTACCAGAAACCACAACTATCAAGCAACAATTACTTAACACAGAAATGAGCAAAAAGCTTTCCTGCTACTAAACAAATGTCAGGTACCCAAGGAGCTGAAGGGGTCTACAACCCTATAGGTGGAACAACAATATGAACTAACCAGTACCCCCAGAGCTCGTGTCTCTAGCTGCATTATGTACCAGAAGATGGCCTAGTTGGCCATCACTGGGAAGAGAGGCCCCTTGGTGTTGCAAACTTTATATGCCCCAGTACAGGGGAACGCCAGGGCCAAGAAGCGGGAGTGGGTGGGTAGGGGAGCAGGGCGGACGGAGTGTATAGGGAACTTTCGGGATAGCATTTGAAATCTATTTAAAGAAAATATCTAATAAAAAATAAATTAATTGATTAAAAAAAGGAGCAGTCCTCAATATTTGGTACATAAATGTCATGAAGTCCAGGTTATCTTGTATCTGCAAGGAACTTGTCAGCATTCAGAAATGTCCTGGATATCATGTATCCACATTGGAATTAGTCTGGCATATCATGTATCAACATGGAAAGCAATTGTTCCTTTATTTTCCTGCATAAGAAGCTGTTGTGTCTTGATGTGCAATGATGGGGTGATACCCAAAGGGCCTCCTCCTCTCTCCGAAAAGAAGGGGAGAGGGAGGTGGGAGAAGAGACTTGTGAGGGAGGACCAGGAGGAAGGGGTGCAGTGTTCAGGATATAAAATGAATAAATAACTCAACAAAGAAAGAAAGAGAGAGAGAGAGAGAGAGAGAGAGAGAGAGAGGGAGGATAGCTCAACTGGTAAAGGTGCTTACTATCAAACCTGATGACCTGAGTTCAATCCCCAGTACCTACTGGATGGAAAGAGAAAACGAATTCCAAGTTGTCCACTGACCTCTACACATGCACCTTAGCTTGTGCACTCCCACACACATACAAATCAATAGTAATAATAATATCTAAAAAAGAAAGAAAAGAAAAAGAAAGTGCACTGAAAATGTTTTGAGGGGAAAGTCAACCACAACAAAAGTTACAGCAAAAGTAGGAAAAAGGCCGGGCGTGGTGGCGCACGCCTTTAATCCCAGCACTCGGGAGGCAGAGGCAGGCGGATTTCTGAGTTCGAGGCCAGCCTGGTCTACAAAGTGAGTTCCAGGACAGCCAGGGCTATACAGAGAAACCCTGTCTCGAAAAACCAAAAAAAAAAAAAAAAAAAAAAAAAAAAAAAAAAAAAAAAAAAAAAAAAGTAGGAAAAAGAATGAAAAGGTGAAGAGTGCTGTGACCTGGGGACAGAGCTAGAAGGAGGAGGGCTATGTATCAGCACAGTGCAGGTGTTAAGCAGAAAGGGAGACTTAGTTCTACTCTAGGGCAAGGAATGGAATTTTATCTAACAGACATTGTGAGATGAAGGGAAATGCTAGGTGTAGAATGAATATACAGAGTATGTCATTTGACAACTGCAATAATGCAGCCAAACAGGCAACAAGGGTCTGAATACAGTAACAGTGTAAGAACGTAGAAGTGAGCTCTACTGTGAACCACATTTTGAAGAGACAAAAAAAGTTACAAAAGAAAGTGATAGTTCAGTGGTTAAGAGTGTGTACTCTTCTTCCAGAAGCCTGGAGCTTGGATCCCAGAACCCAGATTAGGCTCCTTTCAGCTGCCAGCTCACAACTGTCTGCACTTCCCAGGAGATCTGACATCTTCTTTCTGTTTCTGCAGGCACTTGCACTCATGACTTCATTAACTATAAACACACACATACATCTACACATATTAAAGACAAAAATAATTAAAAAAAAAAAACAGGACTTGTTAAGGAGAAGTTGTCAAGAAAACTCTTAAGTTTTCAAATCAGACATGGAGTGAAAATGCCACTTGTGAATATGAAAGACCTGGAAAGGGGTCAGCTTAACATAGAAGAAACTATATTTTCTTCCATATTTACAGAATGCAGTAATGACAGGGCACTGAAATAGAAATAGAGAGACTACATTTATGTATGACAAAATGCAACACAATAACAACTGGACCCTCAAGGCCAAATGAGATGGCCTGCAGTATTTGGATACCCAGGACTTAACAAAAATAAGCTTCTTTCTTTTTTAAAATGCTCAGCTACAAATAAATGCACCCTATAATTTCCTTGACATTTCAGGATATTTATGTATGACTTTGGTTTCAAAAAGTTAAATTTGTTTTGAGGAGAACAATGTGGATAGAACTTTGAGTGGTACCCAAAGTTAGGAACAGGAAGAAAAGCACTCAAGCAAACCAGGAAGCACTGAAGGAAAGGATCCTCTTAAAAGCAAAGGATAGTAAACCGAATAAAATACAAGCGATTGGGAGTGAGTTGGAACTGGAGGTGAAACAAGAGTCTAGCTCTGACCTTTGCACAAACGTTATGTGCCCCAAATAAAGTAACAAATCCCATCTTTACTGGCTGAAAAAAACAACTTCAAGTACAGACTGTTCTTGTATCAATTCTGCATGGGAAAGTATGGATGTATTAATATAGACTAGTGCAGCTGACCTTTTCACTAATCTGACATCATTATGAAGAGGGCCACTGTTACCAAGATTTTAAAATTAGATGGAGAAATACAAAACAAGATAGAGAATAGAACAATTAGCAAAAACTATGAAGCGAGGTCTTTATATTGGAGATTCATCTAATATGCATACCGAATTTCACAAAATAGCTATATGGAATTTGGTACAACTGACTGCTTCACTAAAACATAAGCTTTTCAATTCACTCTTATGTACTTTTATAATAATCCTCACTTTTTAAAAACATTCTTCCCATTTCCTTGTGGTAATGAACCGCCTTGAGAACCTGAAATATATTTTTGACAATCAGGAATTCGGTCCATAATACAACTTGGAAATGAAAATGGTAATTTTAAATGCATTCTAGGATAGCCGCTTATGTCACATCTATCTCCTAAGATATTCCTTGAAGGTCACTTTTCTTTAAAGTTATTGCTGTAATGGGCGTGAAAACTGGTCGTACCACCCCCCGCCCCGCCCCCAGCATCATGACAGAAATGACAGTGACAAGAGGCTCTGCAACCTGCTGACTCATACAGTTTTTTTCATCTTTTAAAAGGGACGCGCATCTGGTTCTGCTTAAGCAACAGCGCACTGGGATAGGACGGGAAGAAAAAGCAAATCGCTGAGAAGTAAAAATATCCAGCCACCAAAACACAAAGCACACGCTGCCCAGTCAAGGTCGAGGTAGATCAGAGAAAACGTCGCGTCTCCAGTGATCTGCCAGAGAACAGCCCATTCAGGACCCGGCGTGCCACTGCAGAGAGGGGCTGGGCGGGACCACCGGCGGGGGCGGGGCGCAACCAACCAAAACACCCGGCGGCCACGCCCGCGGCATCGGGGCGTCGGGGCCAAGCGCCCGCCAGGACCCCGAGGCCTGCGTATCGGGCCTCCGAAACGCCCGCGGGAGAGCCCGGCGAAGCGCCCACGCCACGGAGGCCACCTGCCACCCCGCCGCCTTCCGGCCACTCACCGGGACGCAGGCAGTAGTCACGGGCGCCGCGGCCGCCACTCGCCTCCCGCCAGCTCTGAGGTCCGCATCGGCCCGCCCGGCCTGCTCGCAGCTGCGGCGCCCGGACCCCAAACACTGGCGTGACCAGCACCACCCACCGCTACGCCCCGCCCCCAGCGGAAGTGACGCAAGCTCTAGGGCCTGTTTTTCTGCCTTCTGCCCTCCTAAGCCTACGTAATAGGGCGTGGCTGTGGAGAGAGGGAGGGGCGGGGAGTTTGTTGGAGCTGAGTGCTTGGGAGAGGCACCGCTTCGGAAGGGGCAAGTGCTACTTTTATGATCTGTTGTGACGGTTAGGCGGAGATCAATGGCTTTTAATCTCAGCGCTGTCTCAGAGTAGAGTGCCTGGTTGCTTGCTTGCGGGTTACCAATAGTTCAGAAATAAGTTCAGCTGGGCTGAGCGTGCCAGAAGACTCTGCGCGCGCTGTGTTGCCTAGGTTCCAGGGAACCGCTTTAACCGCAGCCTGGATGTGAGCAGCCTGGCTGGACCCTGTGATCCTGCTGTGGTGATACCTCCTCTTTGTTTCTAGAACAGCTACGGGGTCTGTCAACTTAAAAGCTCTTTGTCATATACCATCTTGTGGGAGTTAGCGTGTACTACCCCTTTGATGGTCTTGTAATCAACACGTTGAAATTTTTGTATACCAGGGAGGCAAACTACAACCCGCCACAGGTCTAGTGCTATCTAGTTAACTAGACCATCAGATTAGGACCTCAGTGTTCACCTTCAAGAGTAGCAGAGGGCCAGCCCTTAAAATGAAAATGATTGTAAAGCCCTTTAGGAAGGGCATTACATGTGCTGCCAGATTCACTGACAGTTTTTAATTAAGGGGCTTTGGATTACAGAGGTTAAACATTACAAAGGTAAAAAATGTAGTAGGCCTATAAACTCGAGGCGAGAGCAGGCTACATGAGGAGACCTTGACGTTTCTTTCCCCTAAAAATTAAAGAAAAAAAAGAAAAAAGAGTAAATGAGCATACTAGGCATTTGGTTAACACATGATATTGGGTTGTGTCTACCATACTGTCTGGTAAACCCTAGCAGTGTATTAGCTGTTAAATAGCCTCACAACAGCTCAAATATGTACTCCAAAAATTAAGAAAGGCTTGGAAATAACTTTAGCTCTTGATTTTTTTATTATTAATTTACTAATATTAAAATACCCTGACACTATTGAAATGGTAGAAGGTCAGAACTATTACCATAGTGAGCTGTCAGCTCCAGGTTCTGACACAACAAAGAGTAGAGTTTAGAACAGTAGGCAAAGGGGGTGGTCATTGGATGGAAGATTACTAAGAAATGACATCACGTCAAAGGTAACAGACATTCTTGCTGAAAAGAAGCAGATTCTTGGTGAGAGAAGATGAGAATGACCAGATACCAAGAGTGGGGATTAATTTCATATCAACTTAGACGATTCCTCCTAACACTGGACTTAGATAGGTCCAAGGCAGAGGCCAAAAGATGACAGGTACTGTGAAAAGTCATAAAAGGAACCTAACTAAATCTTGGTCAAGCAGTCAGTAACTCACCATGCCTTCTCCCTTTGTTTCTAATGTTTAATAATGTAATTCCTTAAGTTAGATAATATACCCAGATTTTCTTCCTATGTTAGAAATTTCCATGCAACTGTCAATTCCTCCTCTCCTTCCCTTGTCAGTAATTTTACCTCTAATCAGAAATAAAGCTTAATGGATCTTCCTTTACCATCTCTTACAATTTCTTCAGCTCTGTGCTCTCGCCCTCCTTTTTCCTTAGTGTAGAGCTTGCTGTATGTCAGTCTCACATAAACTGGTTCTACAGTTTGTAACTAACCTCTAACCCAGTCTCTTCTGCAGGGAAAGTTATCTTTCAGAATTGCAAAATGATCATGTGTTTTCCCAGAGCAGAAAGATTGGGCCAGGAGCACTTCTTCGGTAAACCACAGGGATGTGACAAGCTTTAACTGTGTGGCTTCTCACCCCTTGCCCAGTATTTTTTACCTTCCAGAAACACCATTATTTTACCATAAACATTGAGCCTTTTCATAATTAGTGCCTCTGTACATGCTCTTGGCTCAGATTTCCTCCTGTCCTAGCCTTCAGATTTGTACTTAAACCAAGAAACTCTTCCTGCTCCCATAGAGCAAACCATTTATTGTACTTAAACTTGCTTCACCTCTAGCCCTCACTGCTCGGGGTTGTGATTTATTCATTTGTATCCTGGCATTTTCCCTACAGGCCAGAAGTATAATGCTGTATTTGTGTTTCTGTTTTCTTATCTGACATATTACCTGTCCAATCATTGACACTACAATTCTATATTATAAAATTTAGGGGAAGAAAAATATTTTATCATTTAATTTCAACCAAAATAAATAAATTCAGTAGTGTACAAAGTAGATTACCTTGCATATTAACAGCAGAGTAATGCCTTCAGAAAACAGTTAACACTTGGAATAAAGATAAGTGTAGCAACTGTTTAGCTATTCACCTATGTAAAACAGACATATGCCTGTCATATCACGTACTTGACACTTTCATTCTAAGCAAAGGGCTATTGGTTATTTTATCTTGTTTGGGTATTTCCCTCCTCTAAGTACATAGTCCCTCTTTCTACTAACTGTTAAAGTCTGGCTCATTAGAACTTCCTCAAAGGAAAGTACCCAAGGAGCTAAAGGGATCTGCAACCCTATAGGTGGAACAACATTATGAACTAACCAGTACCCCGGAGCTCTTGACTCTAGCTGCATATGTATCAAAAGATGGCCTAGTCGGCCATCACTGGAAAGAGAGGCCCATTGGACACGCAAACTTTATATGCCCCAATACAGGGGAACGCCAGGGCCAAAAAGGGGGAGTGGGTGGGTAGGGGAGTGGGGGTGGGTGGGTATGGGGGACTTTTGGTATAGCATTTGAAATGTAAATGAGCTAAATACCTAATAAAAAATGGAAAAAAATTAAAAAATAAATAAATAAAATAGAACTTCCTCAAAGGACATTTTAGACTCTTCATTGTTCAAACAAAACTTAATAATTATGACCAAAATTAATAAAGCCACATGCTTCAGGATATTTGCACAAATTATGTAAGAGATAGGCCTAAAAATAATTTTAGGGTAGTCACTGTGGTAGGCAGGGAAATGGTGTCCTGAAAAGTGTAGTCTAAGCTCTTGTGAGGTAAGCCTACCAGAGACTACCACGTGAACACTCTTAAAGACGACAAGAAAGTCTTTATTGCAGTCCAGCAGCTATATGGGGAACTTGCCCAAGTTGTACAGCTCCGTGTCTTAGCATTTTTTTTTTTTTTAGCCTTTTATGCACAACAACCCCATATCCTGGTTGGCACATTTCACTTAGCACGAAGCAGAACTACAGAAGTGAAAAAGTATGGTTGGCACAGTTAGGGATTTTTCGCTCAGACTTTCCCAGACACATCCCAGAATGTAGACTTAACCTTTGTTCCTATTTTGGCAGATGGGCCAGGTCTTTATTCCTTTTTTGGCAGGCATTGGATTGCTGGGTTTCAAGGCCTGAATGCTGTTTCTAACATGATATCAGTTGTCCTAAGGTTTAGCCTACTAATGTCTGAGGTCCTGTTACAAGCAGTCCTTGGAGCCTGTGAATATATTATGCTGCATGGCAAGGAATCCTTGCATCCCTCATTAAAGTCACAGATTTTAAGAAAGGGGTAGGGGATACCTTTAATTATATATGGGAATCCTGTACGTAATCAGATGTGGATTCAAGAAGGACACTGAGACAGATTGTTAGGAGTAATAGAAGAGTGATTAAAGCTATAGACAATATGATTTGGGCTCCTCAATGGAAATGAGGGCCCTTGTGGTAGAAGTTGAGGTCTCACATCATTTTGAGGTAAAGGTAGCTTTATAACATAATCCTATAGTCAGGCTTTCTGGTTCCCAGGAAGGAGGCAGGCTGGGCGGGGTTGGGGGTGTGTGGGGAGGGGCAGGATGCATGGCCATTTATACTATATTTGATGTGGATTTATTCCCCAGGTGAGAGATCTTGACACCTATGAGTCTTTTAACTAAAGCTTCACAGATACTGCCCTAAGTAGTGTTCCTGTGGGTATCTAAGAGGGGAAAGAGCTGCTGCAAGATACTGTATCTTGAGCAACAGAATCTTAACATTAAAGTCTTCTAGACCCAGTCTAATCACAGAGCCTATACCTGTAAAAAAGATATAGCAGAGGTCAGATTCAAAATATAAAGAGGAGGGCTGGAGAGATGGCTCAGTGGTTAAGAGCACTTACAGCTCTTCCAGAGGTCCAGAGTTCAATTCCCAGCAACCACATGGTGGCTCACAACCATCTGCAATAGACTCTGAAGTCCTCTTCTTGTGTGTCTGAAGACAATGATAGTGTATTCACATATAAAAAAAATAAATAAATTTTAAAAATAAAGATAGAAGGAGGAGGCTATGAGAAGTTTGATAAGGAACTGTGTTTACATAAAAGCAGCCCACCTCAAAAGAAATAAAAGATAATATATCCTGGAGCCAAACACTGCTGCCCAGGGCCTTAGAAATTCATTTGTCTCAAATATAATGTTCCAAAGTAGAGACAGTTTCATGAAGTTTTTATAATTACAGAACAAAAGAAAGACAAATCAAGGCACCTTTAAAATGTATTGTTGAGAACATCAGACAGGCACGTTATCGAAAATCACAAAATCCCTGTCTTAAGTTTCAAATGTTACTTTGCAACATTCTTAATGTTTGGGTTGGTAGAAAGTAGTGGTCTGTTTTTCCTGAAAGTCAAAGATATTTGGTCAAATAAAAAAGTGATCTGTGTTGGAATTGTGGTAGGAATTGCATTGAATCTGTAGAATGCTTTTGGTTGGATGGCCAGTTTTACTATACTAATCCTACTGATCCATGCACATGGGAGATCTTTGCATCTTCTGAAGATTTCTTTAGTTTCTTCAAAGATTTGAAGTTCTTGTCATATCGGGTTTTCACTTGCTTGGTTAGAGCAAGTTATTTGGGACTATTGTCAGGGTATTGTTTGCCTAATTTCTTTCTTGGCCCATTTATCACTTGTTATATATGAGGGCTACTGATTTTTTTTTTTGAGTTAATTTTGTATACAGACGCTTTACTAAAGGTATTTATTAGCTGTAGGAATTCCCAGGTAGAATTTTTGGGGTCACTTTTGTCATATCATCCGCTAATCCTATACAATAAAATAACTTCTGGAGGTATCACCATCCCTGATTTCAGGCTGTTCTACAGAGCAATAGTAATAAAAACTGGATGGTACTAGCATAAAAACACATAGCTTGATCAATGGAATGGAATCCAAGAACCAGAAGTAAATCCACACACCTATCGACACTTGAGTTTTGACAAACAAGCCAAAACCATACATTAGGCAGGGGGTCAGGGGGTGCATCTTCAGAAAAATGGTACCGGTCTAACTGGATATCTGCATGTAGAAGAATGCAAATAGATCCATATCTATCACACTGCACAAAATTCTAGTACAAGTGGATCAACGACCTCAACATAAAACTAGATACTGTAAATCTCATAGAAAAGAAAGGGCAGAATAGCCTTGAATGCATTGACACAGGAGAAAACTTTCCAGACAGAACACCAACACATCAACAATTAATAAATGGGACTTCATGCAACTGAAAAGCTTCCAAAAGGCAAAGGATACAGTCAAAAGGACTCAACAAACCAAATAACCCAATTAAAAAAATAGGGTACAGGTCTAAACAAAGAATTCTCAACAGAGGAATCTCTAATGGTCAAGAAGCACTTAAAGAAATGTTTAACATCCTTAGTCGTCAGAAAAAGGCAAATAAAAATGATGCTGAGACATCTTTCATCTGTCAGAATGACTACGATCAAAACCTCAAGTGACAGCTCATGATGGGGAGGATGTGGAGCAAGGGGAACACTCCTCCTTTTCTGGTGGGAGTACAAACTTGTACAGCCACTCTGGAAACGAGTTTGGTGGTTTTTCAGAAAATTGGGAATAAATCTTTCTCAAGAACAAGCTATACCACTCCTGAGCATATACCCAGGAACTCTGCCATCCCACAAAAACACTTGCTCAACTATGTTCATAGCAGCTTTATTCCGAATCATCCGAAAGTGGAAACAACCTAGATGTCCTTCAGTCAAAGAATGGACAAAGGAAATGTGGTTCGTTTATACAATGGATTATTACTCAGCTATAAAAACAATGACATTATGAAAATTTCTGGCCAATGGGTGGAACCAGAAAAGATCATCCTGAGTGAGGTCACCCAGACTCAGAAAGACACAGTATGTACTCACTTATAAGTGTAAATGAAGTTATTAATTTCAGGATACTCATGTTACAAACCACAGAGCCAAAGAAGCTAAGTAACAAGGAAGACCCAAGCAGGACAAGGGAATGCTTGAATCTCTCTGAAAAGAGGAACTAGATGAAACTTTGAGAGTGGATGGATGGAGGGGGCTGGGTGGGGTAGGAGTGAAGGTGAAAATAGGAGGAATGAAGTAGGGGAAGTACAGAGGCAAAGCATGCTGGGAGAGAGAACTGGATGGCTGGATGGGGTGGGGAGGTGGGGAGAGCAACTCTGGAATGAGCTAGAAACCTAGGACAAGGAATCTAGGAGGGTGCCCCAGTAGCTAAGACCCCTAGCAATGGAGGATATGGAGCTTGAACCAGCCATCTCCTGTAACCAGGCAAGACTTCCAATGGAGGGACTGGGACACCAACCGAGGAACAAAACTTTAAACCCACAATTTGTCCTGCCTATAAGATGTGTAGGGGTAAAAGATGCAGCCGAGTTTGAAGAAGGGGCAAACCAATGACTGGCCAAGCTTGAGACTATTATGTGGAGCTTGGGTAATCCCGTGGAAGAGGGGAAGAAGGATTGAATGAGTCAGAGGAGTCAAGGACACCACAAACAAAAGTAACTACAGAATCAGCAAACCTGGGCCCACAGGGGCTCATAGAGATGAGCTACCAACCCGAGAGCATGCATGGGACAGCTATAGTCCCTCTACACAAATGTAACAGTTGTGCAGCTAGGTCTTCATGTGGGACTCCTAACACAGAAGCACCTGCTAACTCTGACTATAATGCCTGCCTTTGGATCCCTTTCCCCTGAGAGGGCTGCCTTCTCTAGCCTCAATCGAAGATGTACCTAGTTTCATTGCAACTTGAAATGCCAAGGCTGGTTGATATCCATGGGAAGCCTCCACTTTTCTGAGGAATGATGGTAAGAAGGGAAAATGTGAGGGAGGGACTGGGAGGAGAAGAGGGAGCGAAAGCCTTGATCGGAACGTAAATAAATAATGTTTAAAAGAAATAAGACGAGACAACCGGCCACCTTCCTGGTGAATGCACAGGGATCCGCCAGCCCGAGAGGTCTGTGCCTCAGGCCCCGGCAGCGGGAGTCTCCTTGGCTCCAGGACTCCGCGGAGGGCAGGCTGCACGGGTGACGGTGTGGAATACAGAGGCCAGCCGTTTCAGGGACAGGCGAGAGCCACAGAGCTTCTGAGGCGGCGCCATCTTCGGCTCCAGACAACTGGCCACCTTCCTGGCCAAAGCAACACAGCTTCTGGGAAAGATCCTGTTTTGGGCCTTCATCTTCAGCCAGGAGGAGATCCAAACACCAGATAACTGTGCACCTTCACTGAAAGAGGAGAGCTTGCCTGCAGAGACTGCTCTGACCACTGAAACTCAGAGGAGAGAGCTAGTCTCCCACACCTGCTGATAGAGGGTAACAAAATCAACAGAGGAACAATCTCTAAACAAAGACAACTATAACAACTAACTCCAGAGATTCCCAGATGGCGAAAGGTAAACGTAAGAATCCTACTAACAGGAACCAAGACCACTCACCATCATCAGAACCCAGCATTCCCACTTCGTCCAGTCCAGGACATCCTAACACACCTGAAAAGGTAGACCTGGATTTAAAAGCATTTCTCATAATGATGGTAGAGGACATAAAGAAGGAATTTAATAACTCACTTAAAGAAATACAGGAGAACACTGCTAAAGAGTTACAAGTCCTTAAAGAAAAACAGGAAAACACAACCAAACAGGTAGAAGTCCTTATAGAAAAACAGGAAAACACATCCAAACAGGTGATAGAAATGAACAAAACCATACTAGACCTAAAAAGGGAAGTAGACACAATAAAGAAAACCCAAAGTGAGGCAACGCTGGAGATAGAAACCCTAGGAAAGAAATCTGGAACCATAGATGCCAGCATCAGCAACAGAATACAAGAGATGGAAGAGAGAATCTCAGGTGCAGAAGATTCCATAGAGAACATCGGAACAACAATCAAAGAAAATGGAAAATGCAAAAAGATCCTAACTCAAAACATCCAGGAAATCCAGGACACAATGAGAAGACCAAACCTACAGATAATAGGAGTGGATGAGAATGAAGATTTTCAACTCAAAGGACCAGCAAACATCTTCAACAAAATTATTGAAGAAAACTTCCCAAATCTAAAGAAAGAGATGCCCATGAACATACAAGAAGCCTACAGAACTCCAAATAGACTGGACCAGAAAAGAAATTCCTCCCGACACATAATAATCAGAACATCAAATGCACTAAATAAAGATAGAATACTAAAAGCAGTAAGGGAAAAAGGTCAAGTAACATATAAAGGCAAGCCTATCAGAATTACACCAGATTTTTCACCAGAGACTATGAAAGCGAGAAGAGCCTGGACAGATGTTATACAGACACTAAGAGAACACAAATTCCAGCACAGACTACTATACCCAGCCAAACTCTCAATTACCATAGATGGAGAAACCAAAGTATTCCACGACAAAACTAAATTCACCCGTATCTCTCCACGAATCCAGCCCTTCAAAGGATAATAACAGAAAAAACCAATACAAGGACGGGAACCACGCCCTAGAAGAAACAAGAAGATAATCCCTCAACAAAACTAAAAGAAGACAGCCACAAGAACAGAATGCCAACTTTAACAACAAAAATAACAGGAAGCAACAATTACTTTTCCTTAATATCTCTTAATATCAATGGTCTCAACTCCCCAATAAAAAGACATAGACTAACAGACTGGCTACACAAACAGGACCCAACATTCTGCTGCTTACAGGAAACCCATCTCAGGGAAAAAGGCAGACACTACCTCAGAGTGAAAGGCTGGAAAACAATTTTCCAAGCAAATGGTCTGAAGAAACAAGCTGGAGTAGCCATTTTAATATCGGATAAAATCGACTTCCAACCCAAAGTTATCAAAAAAGACAAGGAGGGACACTTCATACTCATCAAAGGTAAAATCCTCCAAGAGGAACTCACAATTCTGAATATCTACGCTCCAAATGCAAGGGCAGCCACATTCATTAAAGACACCTTAGTAAAGCTCAAAGCACACGTTGTACCTCACACAATAATAGTGGGAGACTTCAACATACCACTTTCATCAATGGACAGATCGTGGAAACAGAAACTAAACAGGGACACAGTGAAACTAACAGAAGTTATGAAACAAATACCTGACAGATATCTACAGAACATTTTATCCTAAAACAAAAGGATATACCTTCTTCTCAGCACCTCACAGGACCTTCTCCAAAATTGACCATATAATTGGTCACAAAACAGGCCTCAACAGATACAAAAATATTGAAATTGTCCCATGTATCCTATCAGACCACCATGGCCTAAGACTGATCTTCAATAACAACATAAATAATGGAAAGCCAACATTCACGTGGAAACTGAACAACACTCTTCTCAATGATACCTTGGTCAAGGAAGGAATAAAGAAAGAAATTAAAGACTTTTTAGAGTTTAATGAAAATGAAGCCACAACGTACCCAAACCTATGGGACACAATGAAAGCATTTCTAAGAGGGAAACTCATAGCTCTGAGTGCCTCCAAGAAGAAACGGGAGAGAGCACATACTAGCAGCTTGACAACATCTAAAAGCTCTAGAAAAAAAGGAAGCAAATTCACCCAAGAGGAGTAGATGTCAGGAAATAATCAAACTCAGGGGTGAAATCAACCAAGTGGAAACAAGAAGAACTATTCAAAGAATTAACCAAACGAGGAGTTGGTTCTTTGAGAAAATCAACAAGATAGATAAACCCTTAGCTAGACTCACTAAAGGGCACAGGGACAAAATCCTAATTAACAAAATCAGAAATGAAAAGGGAGACATAACAACAGATCCTGAAGAAATCCAAAACACCATCAGATCCTTCTACAAAAGGCTATACTCAACAAAACTGGAAAACCTGGACGAAATGAAAAAATTTCTGGACAGATACCAGGTAACAAAGTTGAATCAGGATCAAGTTGACCATCTAAACAGTCCCATATCACCTAAAGAAATAGAAGCAGTTATTAATAGTCTCCCAGCCAAAAAAAACCCAGGAATAGACGGGTTTAGTGTAGAGTTCTATCAGACCTTCAAAGAAGATCTAATTCCAGTTCTGCACAAACTATTTCACAAAATAGAAGTAGAAGGTACTCTACCCAACTCATTTTATGAAGCCACTATTACTCTGATACCTAAACCACAGAAAGACCCAACAAAGATAGAGAACTTCAGACCAATTTCTCTTATGAATATCGATGCAAAAATCCTCAATAAAATTCTCGCTAACTGAATCCAAGAACACATTAAAGAAATCATCCATCCTGACCAAGTAGGTTTTATTCCAGGGATGCAGGGATGGTTTAATATACGAAAATCCATCAATGTAATCCATTATATTAACAAACTCAAAGACAAAAACCACGTGAACATCTCGTTAGATGCAGAAAAAGCATTTGACAAGATCCAACACCCATTCATGATAAAAGTTTTGGAAAGATCAGGAATTCAAGGCCCATACCTAAACATGATAAAAGCAATCTACAGCAAACCAGTAGCCAACATCAAAGTAAATGGAGAGAAGCTGGAAGCAATCCCACTAAAATCAGGGACTAGACAAGGCTGCCCACTTTCTCCCTACCTTTTCAACATAGTACTTGAAGTATTAGCCAGAGCAATTCCACAACAAAAGGAGATCAAGGGGATACAAATTGGAAAAGAGGAAGTCAAAATATCACTTTTTGCAGATGATATGATAGTATATATAAGTGACCCTAAAAATTCTACCAGAGAACTCCTAAACCTGATAAACAGCTTCGGTGAAGTAGCTGGATATAAAATAAACTCAAACAAGTCGATGGCCTTTCTCTATACAAAGAATAAACAGGCTGAGAAAGAAATTAGGGAAACAACACCCTTCTCAATAGTCACAAATAATATAAAATATCTCGGCGTGACTCTAACTAAGGAAGTGAAAGATCTGTATGATAAAAACTTCAAATCTCTGAAGAAAGAAATTAAAGAAGATCTCAGAAGATGGAAAGATCTCCCATGCTCATGGATTAGCAGGATCAACATTGTAAAAATGGCTATCTTGCCAAAAGCAATCTACAGATTCAATGCAATCTCCATCAAAATTCCAACTCAATTCTTCAACGAATTAGAAGGAGCAATTTGCAAATTCATCTGGAATAACAAAAAACCTAGGATAGCAAAAAGTCTTCTCAAGGATAAAAGAACCTCTGGTGGAATCACCATGCCTGACCTAAAGCTTTACTACAGGGCAATTGTGATAAAAACTGCATGGTACTGGTATAGAGACAGACAAGTAGACCAATGGAATAGAATTGAAGACCCAGAAATGAACCCACACACCTATGGTCACTTGATCTTCGACAAGGGAGCTAAAACCATCCAGTGGAAGAAAGACAGCATTTTCAACAATTGGTGCTGGCACAACTGGTTGTTATCGTGTAGAAGAATGCGAATCGATCCATACTTATCTCCTTGTACTAAGGTCAAATCTAAGTGGATCAAGGAACTTCACATAAAACCAGAGACACTGAAACTTATAGAGGAGAAATTGGGGAAAAGCCTTGAAGATATGGGCACAGGGGAAAAATTCCTGAACAGAACAACAATGGCTTGTACTGTACGATCGAGAATTGACAAATGGGACCTAATGAAACTCCAAAGTTTCTGCAAGGCAAAAGACACCGTCAGTAAGACAAAAAGACCACCAACAGATTGGGAAAGGATCTTTACCTATCCTAAATCAGATAAGGGACTAATATCCAACATATATAAAGAACTCAAGAAGGTGGGCTTCAGAAAATCAAATAACCCCATTAAAAAATGGGGCTCAGAACTGAACAAAGAATTCTCACCTGAGGAATACCGAATGGCAGAGAAACACCTGAAAAAAATGTTCAACATCCTTAATCATCAGGGAAATGCAAATCAAAACAACCCTGAGATTCCACCTCACACCAGTCAGAATGGCTAAGATCAAAAATTCAGGTGACAGCAGATGCTGGCGTGGATGTGGAGAAAGAGGAACACTCCTCCATTGTTGGTGGGATTGCAGGCTTGTACAACCACTCTGGAAATCAGTCTGGCGGTTCCTCAGAAAATTGGACATAGTACTACCGGAGGATCCAGCAATACCTCTCCTGGGCATATATCCAGAAGATGCCCCAACTGGTAAGAAGGACACATGCTCCACTATGTTCATAGCAGCCTTATTTATAATAGCCAGAAGCTGGAAAGAACCCAGATGCCCCTCAACAGAGGAATGGATACAGAAAATGTGGTACATCTACACAATGGAGTACTACTCAGCTATTAAAAAGAATGAATTTATGAAATTCCTAGCCAAATGGATGGACCTGGAGGGCATCATCCTGAGTGAGGTAACACATTCACAAAGGAACTCACACAATATGTACTCACTGATAAGTGGATATTAGCCCCAAACCTAGGATACCCAAGATAAAAGATACAATTTGCTAAACAAATGAAACTCAAGAAGAATGAAGACTGAAGTGTGGACACTATGCCCCTCCTTAGAATTGGGAACAAAACACCCATGGAAGGAGTTACAGAGACAAAGTTTGGAGCTGAGATGAAAGGATGGACCATGTAGAGACTGCCATATCCAGGGATCCACCCCATAATCAGCATCCAAACGCTGACACCATTGCATACACTAGCAAGATTTTATTGAAAGGACCCAGATGTAGCTGTCTCTTGTGAGACTAAGCCGGTGCCTAGCAAACACAGAAGTGGATGCTCACAGTCAGCTAATGGATGGATCACAGGGCTCCCAATGGAGGAGCTAGAGAAAGTAGCCAAGGAGCTAAAGGGATCTGCAACCCTATAGGTGGAACAACATTATGAACTAACCAGTACCCCGGAGCTCTTGACTCTAGCTGCATATGTATCAAAAGATGGCCTAGTCAGCCATCACTGGAAAGAGAGGCCCATTGGACTTGCAAACTTTATATGCCCCAGTACAGGGGAACGCCAGGGCCAAAAAGGGGGAGTGGGTGGGTAGGGGAGTGGGGGTGGGTGGGTATGGGGGACTTTTGGTATAGCATTGGAAATGTAAATGAGCTAAATACCTAATAAAAAATGGAAAGAAAAAAAAAAAAAAACACTTGAAAGCATCCTCCCCGAATTAGCCAACTGAGTATTGTTTAGTTGCCTGTAATTTGCAGTCCTCCTATCCTTTGAAACAATTCTTAAATTCTTCCCCTGCTACTGCAAACATGAGCAAAACAAACACTTCTCATTCTTGATAGAGAAGCCAAACAGAGGAGAAGGGGTGGGAAGGGAGGTAGGAAGAGAGAATTGAGATATCCAGACAAGGGAATGTGAATAGAGGATGGAACACCACTAAAAGAAATAGTATATTGTCATCAAAGTTTCTCAGAAAGACAGACAAACAAACAAATAAACAAACAAACTCAGATGTATATTAAAAATAAAGAAATAAGACTATTAATTAAATCCTAACTAGAAACAATAAAGTTTATTGAATTATTCTTTAAGAAAAAGTGAGGTATGAATGGCTATTAAAACATCCAGAGATAGCTCAAGAAAATTTGGCTCCAGACCTCTACCACTCCAGGTCTCCACAATCAGGAGGTTCTACTTAGTCAGCCTTGTATAATCTTTATCACAGATTCCCAGTTTTCCCTTTCTTTCTTAGAAACTTCACTTCACATATTCAGGTAGCTTTAAAGAACCAAGAGATGTTCTTGGCTGACAGGCAACAGGGAATGGAGGCCTTAAGTCCTTAGCAGCAGGAACTGAACTGAATTCTCCATCAACCAAGTAGACCTTTAAATTTTCTACTTTCTATTTCATTAATGTATATTTTTATACAAAATAATGGTTTTACTTATGATCTACTAATTCCTTCATATAAAAGTCAGGGCCTGCTGATACCTTGATTTCGTCCTTCTGAGACCTGGTACAGAACAACCAGCTGGTAACTAATTCTACCAGACTCTTGATGTATAGAGCTGTGACGTAATGAACTGTGACATAATACATTTACCTTGTTTTAAACCACAAACTATAGTATTTTTTTCAGCGATAATAGAAAATTCACCTAATTAGCTGCATGTAACTTGGAGATATAAAAGGGAAATTATTTTTACCTGTAGTGCTGGGGTGCTGAGTGTCTTCTGAAAGCTTGGCAGCAGCGTTTTACTAGCTGTGAAGAACGGCATCATGATGCATGCATGCAAGTGACTGCTTGTTCCTTTTCTCTAGTACTGGAAGTGTAAAAGGGTTGGCTGAAAAACTGAAGCTGAACTTGCATTTGTTATTCTAGGTGACTTGAGTCCCTGTCAGATTTAAAGCAAAAAAGTAAATACAGTGAAATGTAAGCTTTTACGCAGTTTCTTGTAGAGAGGGCAAAGCTTGGTGGAAAGGGTGAGCACGGTTACACTGTTCTCCTGTTAGCCTCTTAAGACAATCATCCCCCCTCACTTCCCCCACAGTTACCCCCAAGAGCTGATTATCTATATTTTAAATACTCTGGATTTTCTACACAATGAAGGACCAGGTTATCTAGCTTCCTGATGGGAAAATGAACCAGGTTATATAAGGCAATTGTATGTATTTTTTAAAAAGTACTTTTATTGTTAGACTAATTTTATTCTAGATTTAGCAAAAAAGTTAACACAAATTTAAAACTTACTGACACATGGTTTCTTTAACTTGCTTTTGAATCTGACTTGCATGTTATCTATTAGCTAATATTCATTGTTCAAATTGAAGCCCTGGATCTGGGCCTGGGTGGTAGCCGAGTTGGTCAGCCTGCCAGCTCTCCCACATGTGCACCATGACATCTGCACACCAGGGTGAGTGCTACAGCACTGCCCCTTCCCACGTCCCCAGCGCACCCCAGCTCACCCAATGCTGAAAGCTTCAGGGGATAGGCCCAGCTCTTCTGCTCTCAAGCCCTCAGGCCAGATCATCAGAATCCACTCCACCAGAGCCAGCTCTACTCTACTGCCCAGTTGAAGTGTAAGGTCCCCTTTCCCAAGTGCTGCAGCCAGTGAGGGGCATGGACCACTCTCCCATACCCATGCCCTAGGGACTGACTCACCTGCATGCCAGCCAACAGGGCCATGTCTGTGGAGCATCCCAGACTAGGTGCGTGGCCTGCTCTCCCAAGTGCTGAAGCACAGGAGAAGTAAGGCCAGCTGTGCATAGCCCTTGGACATCTACATGGTCCCAGGGATGTCCGCATGGTCTGTAGTGGTAATATTATACATATCATATGATATCATAGATATTGATACTGATCCCTGCTGCTGCATGGCCACAGACCCAGACGTGGCCCTCAGCAGCACCACATGCCAGGACCTCAGCATAGCCTAGGTGGTGGGGCAGGCTACCCACAACAGGCTATTTCCCTCCACCGGCATGTCTCTAGTTCCACCTCTCTTCATAATGCCCAAATTTTTCTGCTCATCTTTTCTCCCATCTGTCCACCACATACTTGCACATTGCAATGGCTCCTGCTGGGTGCCCTCCACTCACCCTCACAACCTCTGACTGGCTTAAAACCCTTTAAGTCTTATTTTTCTTAGCCAAACATAGACAGTGGCAAAAATGATACCCAATTTACAAGGTTTTGTAGTAGCTTAAATGAGATAAACCATATAAAGCACCTAGTATTTATAAAATTACTTGTTATATACACATAAAAATTATATATATACCTTAATTATCAGATTATTTATTATATACACATAAGAATGATATGCATACCTGTATTAGTCAGGGTTCTCTAGAGTCACAGAACTTATGAGTAGTCTCTATATAGTAAAGGAATTTATTGATTACTTAGTCTGCAGTCCAACTCCCAACAATGGTCAGTAGCAGCTGTGAATGGAAGTCCAAGGATCTAGCAGTTGCTCAGTTCCACACAGCAAGCAGGCAAAGGAGAGGCAGAGGGAGAGGCAGAGGGAGAGGAAGGAGGGGGAGAGGGAGGGGGAGTGAGAGGGGGAGGGAGAGGGAGAGGGAGGGGGAGTGAGACTTCCTTCCTCCAATATTGTCTCCAGTAGAATGCGTAACCCAGATTAAAGGTGTATGCCACCACACCTTTAATCCCAGATGACCTTGAAGTCAGAGATCTCCCTGTCTTAGTCTTTTGGAATCCATTGCCACTATGCCTCAAGATCTCCATACCAAGATCCAGATCAGAAACTTCTATCTCCCAGCCTCCAGATTAAGGTCACTGGTGAGCCTTCCAATTCTGGATTGTAGTTCATTCCAAATATAGTCAAGTTGACGACCAGGAATAGCCGCTACAGTACTATAAAGATGTTATTTCAAGGCTGGGTAAGGTAATACATACACCTTTAATCCCAGAACTCAGGAGGGCAGAGGCAGGAAAATCTCTGTGATTTTGAGGCTATCCTGATCTACATAACATGTTTCAGGCTAGGTAGGGGTTCACAGTGAGACCTTGACTCAAAAGTAAATAAATACTATTTAACCAAAAAGTCCTAACAATTGTCTGTGCCTTCAGCAAGTCATAATCTTTTTGCTGATGGGAGGTCTTTCTTGGTACTGCTGACTAATCAAGGTGAAGGTGACTGAAGGTTTGGATGTTGGTGGCATTGCCTTAAATACAGTCCAGTGAAGTATGCCAAATTGATTCTTGCATGAAGACGTAGGTGTCATGCAATACTGTTGGTTGCATTCTATTCCCAGTAGAACCTCTTTCATAATCAGAATGAATCTTCTCAAATTCTGCTACTCTATGATCAGTTATATTTATATAATATTCAAAATCATTCATTTCCATGTCTTCAGCATTCACAGCATCCTCACCAAGAACAGATCCCATTTGATCACTTTCCTTCCTCATCCATCAGAGCACTCCATCGTTTTGATCATGAGATGATCTCATAAATCTAGTTCTCTTGTCATTCCCACCAGTTCTGCTTACTTCCTTCACTGACCTTTCAAAGTCATCCATGAACATTATAATCAACATCTAAACTCCTGTTAATATTGATAGTTTGATCCTCTCCCATCGATAACATATGTTCCTAAAGCCATATAGAATGGAAAATCTTTTCCAGAAGTTTTCTATTTACTTTGTCAAGATTCACCAGATGAGTTATTTTGGCAATTATGTAATTACAAATATGTATTGATTAAGACTTGGAGGTTGACATTTCCTTTTGATGTGTGGGCAGTGAGATGAATGCTGTATCGGCATGAGCACTACATCTCTCTCTGGGCATTTCCTTCCTAAGCGGAGGAAAATTGAGCCTGCAATAGATAAGTCATCAGATAAGCATAAGACACCTTCAGTTCTTCCTCAGCATGCTCCATGCCCTCTCCCGGTCTCCTTTATAACCTACCCTTTGCCTATGGCCCACTCACGTCTCCTCTCTAACCTGAAGCAGTCCTTGTCCTCCTGGACACATACCCCTCCTCCCTCTCCTTTGATCCCTTCCCATTATCCCTCATGCTCTACCTTCTGTCATTTGTTAATTATTTCCTTGCCTTCTGTCTCTCTAGAGCAAAGCAATCTTTGTGCACTGAGAACCTGGTTTTGGGGGTCTTGAGCAGATACTTTGCCTTTCAGTAATTTTTTTTTTAAGTTAACAAGTTGTAAAAGAAGGCCAGGTGGTAGCTTTTGGTGCTATGTAAATGAAATAGACATAGAAAAGTCACCCATTCTATAAATATTTTTTTAAAAATCTTTAAGATATAGAAGTAGTATCTTCTAACTTCTGCTATAATTGAAAATACTACCCCACGCTAAAAAAAAAAAAGAAGACTACACACACAAGGAGAAAGAGAAAACCAACTAATGCTTCTTTAGCCATAGGTGAAAAGTCAAAGTGGTAATATGTGTGATTCCAAGTTATTACTAAGCTTAAGGTTCAAGTAATCAAAAAAAAGAAAAAAGAAAATTTTTAAAAAATGAAGAGAAAGAATGGAGTTCAAAAGTTAGAGAAGTAATCTTTTAGAGGTCTGCTTTAGGTCCTCTGGGTTCACTGCCCACAGTCATGAAAAGTATTCTATTGTAACTCTTTTTCTTTCTGGAAAGTGACAAAGATCACTGTTAAAAATACATTTTCCTAGCAATAGAAATCTGAAAGCAAATAGTTTGGTCATACCTACTTAGCTCACATTTTGATTATTTTAAAAGATTTTTAAATATGTATGTGCATGCTAGTGCACCTGTTTGTGCATCACATGCATATAGGTACTTGAGAAGACCAGAAGACAGTGTCAGAATCCTTGAATTCCAGTTAGATGCAGTTGTGAGTCCGTGTAATATGAGTTCTGGGAAAGAAACCTGAATTATATTGATGCATGCAAAGCATCATTTAGAGTACAGAGTTGTGTGGGGTTTGGTTTGGTTTTGGTCGTTTGTTTCTTTGTTATTTTTTGTGCAAAGTGCTGAGATTTAGGTAACCACCTTTGTTTTGGTGCTTGTTAACTAACACATTATCATAATGCTTGTAAAACAGGAGTTCATAAAAATTAACTTTGAAACCCTAAAAGGGCTTGACCTAGCAGAGTAAGTTATATTACTTGGGTCTTTTGCTTTTCATTAACTCTTATAAAGTTTTATTCTAATCTTTGGATAATGAGACTAAACATTGCTTCAGTAATTTCCTATGTTAAATGATGTTTGATCACTTAAATATCCAACAAAACACACAACTCAGCAAAAAAGTAGGAGAGAGAAAACAAGATTTCTGCATCCTAGCATCTCTTAGGTAATAAGAAAAATATTCATAAGGATACCGAATTATAGTTACTTTATTTGAAAAAGTTAATCACTATCTTATTTCAAAATAATCTCATTTACAGGAAGAATACAAACAGAATTTATAAATAAGTTTTTTTTCTTGACCCTTTGGGGTTAAAAACTGGCTCAGTTCTCTATTATCTGCTATTGTACTCATGTGGTTACTATCTGATGATACAAGATTTTGTTCTGTCCTATGATAAATGACATTTTCACTGGCCCCTTTGGTAGTTATATGCAAACTTATGTTTCATTCTGAAGAGCCTCTTTTTCTCTTTGTAATTAATAAATATTTTGTAGGATTTATTTTGAAATATTGAGTAATCCTATTCCTCATCAAATTACATTATCATATTAAAAACTCACAATCTTAAGGTCTATAAGACTTTGTCTGTACTTACCACTTGTCCCAAACCCATCAGATGTTCGGATGTAGGGGTTGGAAGAAAACAATTAGAATATAACCCTATAAAAGACATGAATTCAGGCTCTTGAATGATATACTTAATGTCATTCTTCTAGACTGTCAGAAATAGTCACGTGGAGCCAGGCTCAGTGGCACACACCTTTAACTCCAGCATTCTGGAGGCAGGATCTGGTAGGTATCTTGAGTTAGAAGCCAGCCTAGTCTAAGAGTTCCAGGACAGCCAGGACTACTCAGAGAAACCCTATCTCAAACCAGCCCCAACAAAGAAAACTGTCATATGGGGGCGCTGAATAGATTTTCTTTGTTTATGAGCACTGACTGCTCTTGTAGAGGACCTGGACTCTCTTTGGTTAATTTGACTAAAAGTTTGTCAGTCTTTTTTTTTTTTTTTTGGTTTTTCGAGACAGGGTTTCTCTGTACAGTCCTGGCTGTCCTGGAACTCACTCTGTAGACCAGGCTGGCCTTGAACTCAGAAATCCACCTGCCTCTGCCTCCCAAGTGCTGGGATTAAAGGCATGCGCCACCACTGCCGGGCACGTTTGTCAGTCTTAATTATCACAGAACCAACTCCTTGTTTCCTTGGAGTTTTGTTGCTGTTGTTGTTGTTTGTTCCTATTCCATTGGTTTTTGCCCTAGTCTTGAAAGGATGACATAACCTCATTTGTCTCCATTTTAGGATCAGGCCTGATTTCAAAAAGAATGCCATAGGTCACCCAGCTCCAGGAACAGACCATAAATTTCAGGAATAACCTATTAAAACTCCCTCCCAAAGAACAACCTGGAGATAACGACAAGAATGGAAAAATATCTTATCTCAAGATGGGCCACGTGTGCTGGGCAGCCCTATCTCATCCTGTGGTTAAACTTTCATGATATAGGAATGTGGACACTGATCACCTAACATAAGCCAATCAGAGGCCGAGCACTGTGATCTCCCCAGCACTCACCAATGAAATTTTAAATTACCTAACCCACTCTCTATGCTAGAATAAACAGCACACTCCAGGAAAAATTACTCAAGCCAAGCCAGTGCAGGTCTCATGTGTGTTGGGCGGGGGCGGGGGTGGGGCTTTGCTAACAGAGGCGCCTCTGAAGGCGGCTGAGGGTGAAGAAGTGAAGGAGAGAGAGCTATGGGTCTGGGTATGCATCTTTTATCTGGGCTGTGATGAGGGGGGGTGTGACAGGTGCCATGGCAACGGACGCAGGAGCTGTGGCCTAGAGTAGCTGCTGTGTCCTTGAGCTGCTGTAAACAGCTTCTGGCTGTCCATGGATGCATTTGATGCCAGCACTCTAAATATAGAAGAACTAACATAGTAGCCATTCAAAGTTATACTAATGGTACCACTTTGGCCCCTACCAATCACATTAGAAATTACCTAATCTTCCTAGAGAGTTTTCCTGGTTCCCTATAAGAAGGCTTTCATGTCTTTGTCTAGGGTTGCCATTTTGAAGAATGGTTGACCCCCACATGCTGGATTTTTTTTTTTGTGCAGAATAAATGATCTTTGTCTTTGCATACTATCTGAGTCTGGGGTCTTAGTGATTTTTGGACCTTTACAATCTATATTATTTCTTTACAACTATTACTTTTGGTTTTGGTTTGCTCTTGTTTTTCCAAGTCATTAAGATATATCATTATCTGAGCTCTTTGTGAGTTTTTGACCTGAGTACTCAAAGCTATAAGCTTTCTCTCAGGATGGCCTTAGTTGTGTCCCATAAGTTTTGATGGCTTGTGCTTTTTCATTTTCATTCAGTTTTTAGAACTTCCTAATGTCCTCCCTTATTTCTTCCGTGTGTTGTTTGCTCTTCATGAGCCTGGTCTTTGATCAGTAGTCACCATTCCTGTTGCTGTTATACAATACACTGGGTAAAGCAAATTAAAGGAGAAGGGATTTATTCTTACATACTCTAAGTTATAGTTCATTATTTCAGGGAAGTCACAGTGACATGAGTTTGGGAGAGCTGGTAGCATTGTGTCTGCTGCTAGGACTCAAAAGAATAGTGAATGCTTATGCGCCATTTCTAAGACCCAGCCTGGAGAACAGGGTTGTGCTTCTTTAGGGAGAATTTTCTTTCCTCAAGTAACTTACAAAAATGCTTTACAAGCATGTCCAGAGGCTAACCTAATTTGTAATTCCTCCCAAGTGTGCCTAGAGATTTGTCTCCTAGGTGATTACAGACCCAGTCATGTTGCCAATCACCATTAACTATCAAACCCCCACCATTTGTCAACCTCCTACTCACACCAATAACATTGAAACCATAGCCTTCTGTCCCTTGTCACCCAGTCTCAGGGTATTTTATAATGCAGAAATACAGGCAGGCTAATTTCCACGATCCCCCCAATGTTTAACAAGATCCAAGGCAATCTCTTAACAGTGAGCTCCTATATTATTTTTTAAATTACATACTTTTAGCATATAGTGGCATAGAGTAAATCGTCCTGTTCAAAAAGGGAGAAATGAAGCATAGTAAGGGAAAATCAAACCAAACCCATCAGAGAAACCCCCAAATTCTGCAGCTCCATGTCTGATAACAAAACCCGTGATGGAATCATCTTCTCTCTACAGGACTTGAGTAACCACACCCTTGTAGCTTTTCCCTGTGAAATATACATAGCTTCTCTCTTGGGCCAGCTCTGCTTTCTGCATACAGCTTTGCTTCATGGATGTCTTTGGATGGATGTCTCTGTTCAGGTCTCCACTGAAACTTAAGCTTTACCTTTGCAGCTTCAAACAGTGGCCTCTTAGGAAGTCTTTGCAGGAACTCTGACCCTGGCACACATTGCCTGGCCTCAGTGGCTCTCTGCAGCTTTGGAGCAAGCCTCCATGATCCCTTCAGTCTTGCATTTTTTTATGGCTGCAATATCAGTAACACATGAACACTGCTGCCATCGAGGGCTAGCGCCTCATCAAGTGAGTCACAGCTTCATCAGCTTCCTGTGTGCAGATTACTTAGAAACATCTTTCTGGGCAGATGCTTTGAGGAGCAAGGGAATTCCTTCAGTGGAAGTCTCTGAAGTTTATGCTTTCTTCTTTCAAATGCATTTTCATTTCAGGAGATGGAGCCTTTGATGGGTGGAGTCTTTTCTCAGGACAACTTTCTTTTGTCTCAGTACAAGATTCTAGGTTTCTTTATTCTTTTTTGTTGTTTCGAGACAGGGTTTCTGTCTGGCCTGGCTGTCCTGGAACTCACTTTATAGACCAGGCTGGCCTCAAACACAGAAATCCGCCTGCCTCTGCCTCCCAGGTGGTGGTATTAAAGGCGTGTGCCACCACTGCCTGGCTCTAGGCTTCTTTTCAATGGTGCTAAACCCTGTAACAATTACTTTCAAGCCAACTTCATTAGTAATTTTTAAACTTGTTCATACTCTTCAACCAAAAAAGGGCATTTCAAATTGTTTCTGCTCCCATTTTTGCTCTTTCAGTGTATACCTGGATGCAAGTAGGCAAGTGGAGGTGACACACACAGTAGATAGCAGCCATGCCACAGGTTAGGCACTATATGGAAATTTCCTCTGTCAAACAGATCCATCCATTACTTTCAAATTTAACCTTACTCAAATGATCAGACCGTGTGCACAATACAATTAAGCTCTTTGTCTGAATATCAATAACAATTCTTGGTCCCATTCCTGATAGTTGTTGTCCTCTTTAAAGTTTCATGAGCTGGGCCTCCAACTGTCCTTGGCATTCTTACCTTCCACTCTCCTACTGAAATGGCTCATTATTCTCAGTTTGCACAATCCAAAGACTTTTCTTGCCAAAGTAACAACTCTTCCAAAGTCCAGCCAGGAAGCATTTCTAAAGGCCTAAGAACCACACTGAAAGGTCTGTGCAAAGGCCAAAGCAATGCCCTCATTTTGTGTACCACTTTTCTGACTTAGTTAACTTTTTTGTGTGTGGCGCTGTGTAAAATACTCTCATAAACGCAATTTCTAGGAGAAATATTTTATTTGGGTTCATAGCTTGATGTTCATTCTTAAGGTTTGTGCTTAGTATCTATCAACTTGACAGAATCTGGAATAACTAGGGACATAGGCCTTTGGGAGACCCTGTGGCAGACAGTCTTGATTTACTGATATGGGAAGACCCACCACTGTGGGCGACACCACTCCTTATAAGGAGTGGAGGATAGGATCTGTGCAAGTAGAGGAAGAGAGCAGAGCACTGATCGCTCACTGCTTTCTTGTTGTTAGCGTGATGTGACCATCTGTTTGAAGTGTGTGTCACCTTCACTTGCCTACTAGACTGGACTCTTGAACACTGATTCAGAATAAATCCTATCTTCATTCAGTTGTGTTTGTCAGAAATATTTTAACCCAGGAACAGGAGAAAAGATAAGACAAAAGCATAGTGATTCAGTTCTTGTTGGCAAGGGAGCCATGGAGACAGGCTCCTGAGGCAGCTGGTCATATTTAGTCCACTGTCAAGTAGCAGGGAGCAATGAATGCTCAGGATCAGCTAGCTTCGACTTTTTTGGCATAGTTCATGACTCAAGCCAGGAAATAGTGATGTGCTCCTTTAGTGACCTCAAGTAATCAAGCTAATGTCACATAGATATGCCCAGACACTAACCTAATCTAAATATTCCCTAATAGCTGTGCATAGAAACTTGTCTCTTAAGTTATTCGTTGACAATGGTATTGACTATTATACTTGGCTTTGTACTGCTTTAAATTCAGTTGTGAAGACAGTTCGTCATGATGTGGGTGAAATAGCTGAGATGATTTCAACTTTGTAGTGGGCAGCACAACCCCTGATTTCACAAGATGATGTCCAAGCAATATGGTCAGTGAAAACACCATTGACAAGGTTGGAGATTTCATGTCTTCTGACCTCAAAGTGCACTTGGGGTATGGTATGGTATGGTATGGTATGGTATGGTATGGTATGGTATGGTATGGTATGGTATGCAGTGGTGGGGAGAGTAGCTTTACATCCTTTGACCTCATACATTAGATTGTGTATGGTACAACAAGGAAGAAATGTGTATTGGGAGTACAACCAGAGACTATGTTCTCTGACACCATGAACCAGATGTGGGCTGTGTGGGAGTGTGAGCCAAGGGCAAAGGGTTGTGTTTCCTCTCACTTCAGAATGTGCTAAGTGTGCTTGGAGTTTGTGTCTGAGATGACATCATCATGGATATTTTAACTGCAGAATCTGCAGTGCACTGTGGTAGGAGTGTCTGCTTCAGGTAGTCTTCTTCTAACCTCACAGCTGGATGTGTGTTTGGTTGGGCAGGATAATCACTAGACATGGGAGTTTAGGACCACATTCTCAAACTTTATGAGCTGAGATGCAAACATTGTAGGGTATTTTAGATAAAGATACACAGGGAAAAATGCAATGCTATGTACAACAGAAATTCATAGCAAGAAATTCATATTGAGAGAGGAAGTTATACATCTCACACCTGAGGCATTATCTCTTATTTTTGAAGCAGGTTAAAGATGTCACTTTGAGCTCATGTCATTCATGAGCCAGATGAATGGTGAAGGAGGCTTTTATATGACTCTGATCATGCCAGTGCCCATGGCTGCTGGCATGCAAATCAGTGGAACCTCAGAATGGCCCAGAAGGATAGATGTTTTACAGACTATAAACATTTAATGTATAATTATGAACAACTCTATGCTAATGAATTTGAGAAGTTAATGCCTTTAAAAACCAGTAGTGGGGGGGGGGAGAGAGAGTGAAGAGAAGAAGGAGGAGGAGGTGGAGGAGGAGGAGGAGGAAGAGGGAGGGGAGGGGAAAAGAGAAGAGGAGAGGAGAGGAGAGGAGAGGAGAGGAGAGGAGAGGAGAGGAGAGGAGAGGAGAGGAGAGGAGAGAGAATTCATTGGTTAAGAGCACTTGCTGTTCTTCTAGAAGACTACAGTTTGAATTCAAGCATCCACACTAGGTAACTCGTCCTTAGGTAACTACAGATCCAAGCATTCTGAGGCCATCTTCTCGTCTTAACAGATGATATACATACATAGATAGGCACACATATACACAAATAAAAATACTTTTTAAAACAATTTTGGGAGTGGAGAAATGACTCAGTGGGCCAGAGCACTTACTGGGCAACCAAGAGGCCCTACATAAAAAGCAATACATGCCCTGAATTTGCCTGTAACCTCTCACCACTGTAGAGAGTAGAGCCAAGAGGATTACTGGGCTAGTCTAGATTCAGGTTCAGTTGGAGATGGTTGTAGGGTATAGTTTTAATTCTTTCAAAACATATTTTTAACGATGGTTCTTAAACCTCCCTTGTTGCCCACCACCCAACAGAGGTAGTGGAGGTGTACACCTGTTTAGAAAGGGTCTTTGGAGCAACTCCCATCTATGTTGTCTGGAAATTTGCACTTCAGCTCACATGTTAGCAGCAGCAGCTCGATCAACTCGCAAACACTTCATGGATACACCAGCAGTATAACTCAGTAAAGCCAGGATAGCAAACATGAATCAGCGGCAGTGGCACTGCTTAACAGAGAGGGACCAGCAGGAACACCAGAAGTTCTAGGCTGTGCCTCTCTCAGGGAAGAGAAGATGAGCGAAGACATAAGATCCACGAGCATTGCCCTATAAGCTATCTCTATAAGCAAGTCGAGCTCAGCCCCTGCCACCGCCCGTCGTGTTCTATTTATACCCTCCAAACACCACATGTCCTTTACGGGTATTGTCTCAGCATGTGTGTCTGTAGTTTATCTAAGCTGACATCATTCTGCTAATCAGCCAGAGTCCAAGAAAGAGGCAAGAAACTGCAGCACACCACCAGAAGTTTTTATAGTGCATTTCTCTCTATGATGTCCGGACAAATGCAGCTCAGCTGTTCATTGGAAGGGAGACCAATCTGAGTGTTGTTAGCAAAGACTCCTCCATCACATGTCCTTTCACATGCTTGCTTTAGCAGAACATCCTTTTACCTGTGTCTGCTTCCAAGGAACGTTCCTTCACATGTCTGCCCCAGCAAAACACCCTCCAAATGACTTTCTAAAGAATGCTTAAGTTTCCACATCACCTGGGTGGAGCCAGATGAATGGTGAGGGAGGCTTTTATATGACTCTGATCATGCCAGTGCCCATGGCTGCTGGCATGCAAATCAGTGGAACCTCAGAATGGCCCAGAAACAAGGCGGTGGCTGGTTTCCCCGTCTTTATGGAAGTTCTTTCATGCGCTGGCAGCCTGGCACCACTGCACTGGCAGCCATTGGGATAGTTGGCTTCTACAGAGTTCCTGTATATTCCCCATTGGTCCAAAGGCTGATTATAATCACTTGCTGTTGGGCTGTGCTGTAGATCTGCACCTCAATGCTGGTCTTCAGAGTCAGTTGTTTGTGACTCAGCCTCCCTCACCCCCTTCTGGTTGCCACAGACTATATTAGTAATTTTAAGAATTTAAGTCTGGAGTTGGTACACACCTTTAATCCCACCACTCAGGAGGCTGACGGAGGTGTATCTCTGAGTTCCTGGCCAGCCTACAGACTAGGGCTATAGACAGACAAACATACAAACGAAACATAAAACAAACAAACAAAAACAGGACAAAACAGAACAGAACATTTATTTTGGATTAAGTTTTCAAAGCATGAGATGTTCATAATGGTGGGAAAGGAATATGGGCAGGAGCAGGAAGCAAGGAGATCACAGCATATTGACAGTAACAAGAAGCAGAGAGAGTGCCTTGGAAATGGAGTGAGACACTAAATTCTAAAAGCCCCTCCCCAGTGCCTTCCTCTAGCAAGGCTCCCACCCTAACAGTTCTATAAACTTCTAAAACAGTTTCACAAACTGGGGACCATGTGTTTACATACATAAGCCTATGGGAGTTGCTTATCATTCAAACCACCACAGACAGCCTCTCTCAATGGAGTAAAGTGGAACGTGAAGCCAGGCAAAGTGAGACACTTCTTTAATCCCAGCAGTAGGGAGAGGAGACAGCAAAAACCTCTAAATTCAAGGCCAGCCTGGCCTACAGAACTGTAGGTCAGTGAAGGCTACATAATTGAGACCCTGCTGAGAGAGAGAGAGAGAGAGAGAGAGAGAGAGAGAGAGAGAGAGAGAGAGAGAGAGAGAAGAAAGAAACGAAAGAGAAGGGAAGGAAGGAAGGAAGGAAGGAAGGAAGGAAGGAAGGAAGGAAGGAAGGAAGGAAGGAAGGGCTGGTGAAATGGCTCTTCCAGAGATCCTGAGTTCAATTCACAGCAACCACATGATGGCTCATATTGAGAGGCCAAACCTTGGTCCCGTCCTGGGACCAGCCTCCATTTCAAAAGGAAAGGAGTCTGAGAACTCAACCTGCAGCTGAACCTAAGCTGCACCCAAGTTCCAGGATGAACCACATAACTGGTCTCTGGCCCATGCCCCAAGAGTTATTCCCTAGTTACTTCCTAGCAACAGCCAATCAGGTTTAGTCTGATAGTTCCCCATGTACTTTGAGATCGTTTGTGATTGTTCATAGTTTTGCTTCAGAGCACCCACCTGGCGGCTTACAATAGTCATTCAGTTAGATGCTTGCCAGGCTGGAAAACCCCGTGCTTGCTGGTCATTTCCTATAAAACCTCGCTCCTCTGAGGGCTCGGTGCTTCACCCTCCCATCCTGCTGCAACAGTGTCGAGGTGGGCCCAAGCTTGAGCTTGAGTAAAAAGACCCTAGTGCAATTGCATTGGAATAAGCTCCTTGGTGGTCTTTTGGGCTTCTGGAACACTATATACACAAAAGAATATATCAAGATTAATATAAAATGAAAAATCAATATAGTCTTGCTTGTGTTTTTTAAAAAACTCAATTTTGTTTAAAAAATATTTTTACAAAGAAAACACCAGATCCTTGAGTGGAATGTAACAAAAATTTAAGAAAAGTGAGATTATTCAGGTTCTAGAGTATCAAGAATCTCTCAAAGAAGGATAGGGTCATAATATACATTTTTTTTTTCAGAAAAGGAGTAAAAGTTGGGTGTGAAGCAAATCTGCAGCATATTCACCTTAAGCCCACATCTGAAATGCTGAGAAACAAATTAGGGATGAAAACCTGACTCTGAAAAGCAGTTGCAAATCTTATTTAGGTTCATGTTTCTCCTAGAGAAATACAGACTGCTATAGTTTACAAGTAAGTTGAGGCTGCATACTGTGAAACAGCCACACTATGAAGAATGAAAACTCTATTGCTCCATAAAATGAGTTGATACAAGACTTAGGAAGACCTGTAAGTAAAGCATAGCACCATAATGCTATGAAGCAGCATTCAGAAAATACTGTGAGTATTCTAGAAGACTCTAAACCCATGAATAACCTCTACCAGAACAATCACAAATAGGGCACACATGTCATTTCCAGGTAGTAAGATAAAATGTCAAGTTCCATGTGTTTCAAATAAGAATTTGCATTTTGTCCAACTATGAAATATTTAGAGCATAATTTTGTGGTGATTTTCGATCAATGACAGTGCTGAGTAACTGAATATTTATTAACACTTAGAAATAGAGTTTCTGTGAAAATACAAGGTAAATTTAGGTAAAGAGTTCAGTGAAGATAAGTATTTGTGAGACCATATTTAGAAAATACCAAAGGCTTGACTTTAAAACTTCTTAAATAAAAAACATACTTTGGAACAGCTAGTGAGTCACTTTTAGTACCTCTGGGGTTTAAATTTTTCTAGTTTCACATTTGTTTTTATTCATTCTTAAGTGAGAAGAGTAAATGAGATATTTAACTACCTAAAATCTCTCAACCTCACCCTATTTAAATATTTTCAAAAAAACATTTTTATACCTGTGTTCAAATTCCCGACCCTCCGTATATCATACCTATCCCCTCTCATACCTGACCCTGCCCTCCTTTTTCTCCCTCCTCCTCCTCTCTTCCTCCCAAGTCCCTTCCACCCTCTACCTCCTGTGAGTATTCTGTTCCCCCTTCTAAGAAGGACTGAAACATCCACATTTTGGTCTTCCTTTTCTTGAGCTTCATATGGTCTGTGAATCTTGAGTATTCGGAGCTTTTGGTCTAATATCCACTTATCAGTGAATGCATACCATGTGTGTTCTTTTGTGACTGGGTTACCTTACTCAGGATGATATTTTCTAGTTTCATCTATTTGCCTAAGAAGTTCATGAAGTAATTGTTTTTCATAATTGAGTAGCATTTCATTGTGTAAATGTACTACATTTTCTGTATCCATTCCTCTATAGAGGGATATCTGGATTGTTTTCAGCTATTGACTATTATGAATAAGGCCACTATGAACATATTGGAGCATGTGTCCTCTTTATATGTTGGAGCATCTTTTGGGTATATACCCAAGAGTGGTATAGCTGGGTCCTCAGGTATATATATTTCTAGTTTTGTGATGAACTGCCAGACTGATTTCCAGAGTGGTTGTACCAGCTTGCAATCCCACCAGCAATGAAGGAGTGTTCCTCTTTCTCCATATTCTCTCCAGCATCTGCTGTCACCTGAGTTTTTGATCTTAGACATTCTGACTGGTGTGAGGTGGAATCTTAGTGTTATTTTGATTGGCATTTCCCTGTTGACTAAGGATGTTGAACATTTCTTTAGGTGCTTCTTGGCCATTCCATATTCCTCAGTTCAGAATTCTTTAGTTCTCTGGAGTCTAACTTCTTGAGTTTTTTGTATATATTGGATATTAGCCTTCTGTCAGATGTAGGATTGGTAAAGATCTTTTCTGAATCTGTTGGTTGCCATTTTGTCCCATTGACAGTGTCTTTTGCCTTATAGAAATTTTGCAATTTTATGAGGTCTCATTTGTCGATTGTTGATCTTAGAGCATAAGCCATTGGTGCCCATGTGCTGGAGGCTCTTCCCCACTTTCTTTTCTATTAGTTTCAGTATATCTGGTTTTAGGTGGAGGTCCTTGATCCACTTGGACTTGAGCTTTGTACAGGAGATAAAAATGGATCGGTGTGCATTCTTCTACATGCTGACTGCCAGTTGAACCAGCACCACTGGTTGAAAATGCTGTCTTTTTTCCACTGTATGGTTTTAGCTCCTTTGTCAAAGATCAAGTGACTATAGGTGTGTGGGTTTATTTCTGGGCCTTCAATTCTATTCCGCATTGATTTAGCTGCCTGTTACTGTACCAAAACCATGCAGTTTTTTATCACAATTTCTCTGTAATACAGCCTAAGGTCGGGAAAGGTGATTCCCCCAGAAGTTCTTTTATTGTTGAGAATAGTTTTCAATAGAGATAAACCCTTAGCCAGACTAACCAGAGGGCACAGAGACAGTATCCAAATTAACAAATCAGAAATGAAAAGGGAGGCATAAAAACAGAAAATGAGGAAATTAAAAAAAAATCATCAAATCCTACTACAAAAGAATATACTCAAGAAAACTGGAAAATCTGGATAAAATGGACAATTTTCTAGATAGAAACCAGGTACCAAAATTAAATCAGGATCAGATAAATGATCTAAAAAGTCCCATAACCCCTAAAGAAATAGAAGCAGTCATTAAAAGACTCCCAACCAAAAAAAAAAAAAAAAAAAGTCCAGGACCAGATGGGTTTAGTGCAGAGTTCTGTAACTCTACCCAATTTGTTCTTTGAAGCCACAATTACACTGATACCAAAAACCACAGAAAGGCCCTATAAAGAAAGAGAACTTCAGACCAATTTCCCTTATGAATATCTATGCAAAAATACTCAATAAAATTCTAGCAAACTGAATCCAAGAATACATCAAAACAATCGTTCGTCATGATCAAATAGGCTTCATTCCAGGGATGCAGGGATGGTTTAATATACAGAAATCCATCAACATAATCCACTATATAAACAAACTCAAAGACAAAAACCACATGATCATCTCTTTTTTTTTTTTTTCCATTTTTTATTAGGTATTTAACTCATTTACATTTCCAATGCTATACCAAAAGTCCCCCATATCCACCCACCCCCACTCCCCTGCCCACCCACTCCCCCTTTTTGGCCCTGGTATTCCCCTGTACTGGGGCATATAAAGTTTGCAAGTCCAATGGGCCTCTCTTTCCAGTGATGGCCGACTAGGCCATCTTTTGATATATATGCAGCTAGAGTCAAGAGCTCCGGGGTACTGGTTAGCTCATAATGTTGTTCCACCTATAGGGTTGCAGATCCCTTTAGCTCCTTGGCTACTTTCTCTAGCTCCTCCATTGGGAGCCCTATGATCCATCCATTAGCTGACTGTGAGCATCCACTTCTGTGTTTGCTGGGCCCCGGCATAGTCTCACAAGAGACAGCTACATCTGCGTCCTTTCAATAAAATCTTGCTAGTGTATGCAATGGTGTCAGCGTTTGGATGCTGATTATGGGGTGGATCCCTGGCTATGGCAGTCTCTACATGGTCCATCCTTTCATCTCAGCTCCAAACTCCGTCTCTGTAACTCCTTCCATGGGTGTTTTGTTCCCAAATCTAAGGAGGGGCATAGTGTCCACACTTCAGTCTTCATTCTCCTTGAGTTTCATGTGTTTAGCAAATTATATCTTATATCTTGGGTATCCTAGGTTTGGGGCTAATATCCACTTATCAGTGAATACATATTGTGTGAGTTTCTTTGTGAATGTGTTACCTCACTCAGGATGATGCCCTCCAGGTCCATCCATTTGGCTAGGAATTTCATAAATTCATTCTTTTTAATAGCTGAGTAGTACTCCATTGTGTAGATGTACCACATTTTCTGTATCCATTCCTCTGTTGAGGGGCATCTAGGTTCTTTCCAGCTTCTGGCTATTATAAATAAGGCTGCTATGAACATAGTGGAGCATGTGTCCTTCTTACCTGTTGGGGCATCTTCTGGATATATGCCCAGGAGAGGTATTGCTGGATCCTCCGGTAGTACTATGTCCAGTTTTCTGAGGAACCGCCAGACTGATTTCCAGAGTGGTTGTACAAGCCTGCACTCCCACCAACAATGGAGGAGTGTTCCTCTTTCTCCACATCCACGCCAGCATCTGCTGTCACCTGAATTTTTGATCTTAGCCATTCTGACTGGTGTGAGGTGGAATCTCAGGGTTGTTTTGATTTGCATTTCCCTGATGATTAAGGATGTTGAACATTTTTTCAAGTGCTTCTCTGCCATTCGGTATTCCTCAGGTGAGAATTCTTTGTTCAGTTCTGAGCCCCATTTTTTAATGGGGTTATTTGATTTTCTGAAGTCCACCTTCTTGAGTTCTTTATATATGTTGGATATTAGTCCCCTATCTGATTTAGGATAGGTAAAGATCCTTTCCCAATCTGTTGGTGGTCTTTTTGTCTTATTGACGGTGTCTTTTGCCTTGCAGAAACTTTGGAGTTTCATTAGGTCCCATTTGTCGATTCTCGATCTTACAGCACAAGCCATTGCTGTTCTGTTCAGGAATTTTTCCCCTGTGCCCATATCTTCAAGGCTTTTCCCCACTTTCTCCTCTATAAGTTTCAGTGTCTCTGGTTTTATGTGAAGTTCCTTGATCCACTTAGATTTGACCTTAGTACAAGGAGATAAGTATGGATCGATTCGCATTCTTCTACACGATAACAACCAGTTGTGCCAGCACCAATTGTTGAAAATGCTGTCTTTCTTCCACTGGATGGTTTTAGCTCCCTTGTCGAAGATCAAGTGACCATAGGTGTGTGGGTTCATTTCTGGATCTTCAATTCTATTCCATTGGTCTACTTGTCTGTCTCTATACCAGTACCATGCAGTTTTTATCACAATTGCTCTGTAGTAAAGCTTTAGGTCTGGCATGGTGATTCCGCCAGAAGTTCTTTTATCCTTGAGAAGACTTTTTGCTATCCTAGGTTTTTTGTTATTCCAGACAAATTTGCAAATTGCTCCTTCCAATTCGTTGAAGAATTGAGTTGGAATTTTGATGGGGATTGCATTGAATCTGTAGATTGCTTTTGGCAAGATAGCCATTTTTACAATGTTGATCCTGCCAATCCATGAGCATGGGAGATCTTTCCATCTTCTGAGATCTTCTTTAATTTCTTTCTTCAGAGATTTGAAGTTTTTATCATACAGATCTTTCACCTCCTTAGTTAGAGTCACGCCAAGATATTTTATATTATTTGTGACTATTGAGAAGGGTGTTGTTTCCCTAATTTCTTTCTCAGCCTGTTTATTCTTTGTATAGAGAAAGGCCATTGACTTGTTTGAGTTTATTTTATATCCAGCTACTTCACCGAAGCTGTTTATCAGGTTTAGGAGTTCTCTGGTAGAATTTTTAGGGTCACTTATATATACTATCATATCATCTGCAAAAAGTGATATTTTGACTTCCTCTTTTCCAATTTGTATCCCCTTGATCTCCTTTTGTTGTCGAATTGCTCTGGCTAATACTTCAAGTACTATGTTGAAAAGGTAGGGAGAAAGTGGGCAGCCTTGTCTAGTCCCTGATTTTAGTGGGATTGCTTCCAGCTTCTCTCCATTTACTTTGATGTTGGCTACTGGTTTGCTGTAGATTGCTTTTATCATGTTTAGGTATGGGCCTTGAATTCCTGATCTTTCCAAAACTTTTATCATGAATGGGTGTTGGATCTTGTCAAATGCTTTTTCTGCATCTAACGAGATGATCATGTGGTTTTTGTCTTTGAGTTTGTTTATATAATGGATTACATTGATGGATTTTCGTATATTAAACCATCCCTGCATCCCTGGAATAAAACCTACTTGGTCAGGATGGATGATTGCTTTAATGTGTTCTTGGATTCGGTTAGCGAGAATTTTATTGAGGATTTTTGCATCGATATTCATAAGAGAAATTGGTCTGAAGTTCTCTATCTTTGTTGGATCTTTCTGTGGTTTAGGTATCAGAGTAATAGTGGCTTCATAAAATGAGTTGGGTAGAGTACCTTCTACTTCTATTTTGTGAAATAGTTTGTGCAGAATTGGAATTAGATCTTCTTTGAAGGTCTGATAGAACTCTGCACTAAACCCATCTGGTCCTGGGCTTTTTTTGGTTGGGAGACTATTAATAACTGCTTCTATTTCTTTAGGTGATATGGGACTGTTTAGATGGTCAACTTGATCCTGATTCAACTTTGGTACCTGGTATCTGTCCAGAAATTTGTCCATTTCGTCCAGGTTTTCCAGTTTTGTTGAGTATAGCCTTTTGTAGAAGGATCTGATGGTGTTTTGGATTTCTTCAGGATCTGTTGTTATGTCTCCCTTTTCATTTCTGATTTTGTTAATTAGGATTTTGTCCCTGTGCCCTTTAGTGAGTCTAGCTAAGGGTTTATCTATCTTGTTGATTTTCTCAAAGAACCAACTCCTCGTTTGGTTAATTCTTTGAATAGTTCTTCTTGTTTCCACTTGGTTGATTTCAACCCTGAGTTTGATTATTTCCTGCCGTCTACTCCTCTTGGGTGAATTTGCTTCCTTTTTTTCTAGGGCTTTTAGATGTGTTGTCAAGCTGCTAGTATGTGCTGTCTCCCGTTTCTTCTTGGAGGCACTCAGCGCTATGAGTTTCCCTCTTAGAAATGCTTTCATTGTGTCCCATAGGTTTGGGTACGTTGTGGCTTCATTTTCATTAAACTCTAAAAAGTCTTTAATTTCTTTCTTTATTCCTTCCTTGACCAAGGTATCATTGAGAAGAGTGTTATTCAGTTTCCACGTGAATGTTGGCTTTCCATTATTTATGTTGTTATTGAAGATCAGTCTTAGGCCATGGTGGTCTGATAGGATACATGGGACAATTTCAATATTTTTGTATCTATTGAGGCCTGTTTTGTGACCAATTATATGGTCAATTTCGGAGAAGGTCCCGTGAGGTGCTGAGAAGAAGGTATATCCTTTTGTTTTAGGATAAAATGTTCTGTAGATATCTGTCAGGTCCATTTGTTTCATAACTTCTGTTAGTTTCACTGTGTCCCTGTTTAGTTTCTGTTTCCACGATCTGTCCTTTGAAGAAAGTGGTGTGTTGAAGTCTCCCACTATTATTGTGTGAGGTGCAATGTATGCTTTGAGCTTTACTAAAGTGTCTCTAATGAATGTGGCTGCCCTTGCATTTGGTGCGTAGATATTCAGAATTGAGAGTTCCTCTTGGAGGATTTTACCTTTGATGAGTATGAAGTGTCCCTCCTTGTCTTTTTTGATAACTTTGGGTTGGAAGTCGATTTTATCCGATATTAAAATGGCTACTCCAGCTTGTTTCTTCAGTCCATTTGCTTGGAAAATTGTTTTCCAGCCTTTCACTCTGAGGTAGTGTCTGTCTTTTTCCCTGAGATGGGTTTCCTGTAAGCAGCAGAATGTTGGGTCCTGTTTGTGTAGCCAGTCTGTTAGTCTATGTCTTTTTATTGGGGAATTGAGTCCATTGATATTAAGAGATATTAAGGAAAAGTAATTGTTGCTCCCTTTTATTTTTGTTGTTAGAGTTGGCATTCTGTTCTTGTGGCTGTCTTCTTTTTGGTTTGTTGAATGATTACTTTCTTGGTTGTTCTAGGGCGTGATTTCCGTCCTTGTATTGCTTCTTTTCTGTTATTATCCTTTGAAGGGCTGGATTCGTGGAAAGATATTGTGTGAACTTGGTTTTGTCGTGGAATACTTTGGTTTCTCCATCTATGGTAATTGAGAGTTTGGCCGGGTATAGTAGCCTGGGCTGGCATTTGTGTTCTCTTAGTGTCTGTATAACATCTGCCCAGGCTCTTCTGGCTTTCATAGTCTCTGGTGAAAAGTCTGGTGTAATTCTGATAGGCCTTCCTTTATATGTTACTTGACCTTTCTCCCTTACTGCTTTTAATATTCTATCTTTATTTAGTGCATTTGTTGTTCTGATTATTATGTGTCGGGAGGAATTTCTTTTCTGGTCCAGTCTATTTGGAGTTCTGTATGCTTCTTGTATGATCATGGGCATCTCTTTTTTTATGTTTGGGAAGTTTTCTTCTATTATTTTTTTGAAGATATTAGCTGGCCCTTTAAGTTGAAAATCTTCATTCTCATCAATTCCTATTATCCGTAGGTTTGGTCTTCTCATTGTGTCCTGGATTACCTGGATGTTTTGAGTTAGGATCCTTTTGCATTTTGTATTTTCTTTGACTGTTGTGTCGATGTTCTCTATGGAATCTTCTGCACCTGAGATTCTCTCTTCCATTTCTTGTATTCTGTTGCTGATGCTCGCATCTATGGTTCCAGATCTCTTTCCTAGGGTTTCTATCTCCAGCGTTGCCTCGCTTTGGGTTTTCTTTATTGTGTCTACTTCCCCTTTTAGTTCTAGTATGGTTTTGTTCATTTCCATCACCTGTTTGGCTGTGTTTTCCTGCTTTTCTTTAAGAGCCTGTAACTCTTTAGCAGTGCTCTCCTGTAAATCTTTAAGTGACTTATGAAAGTCCTTCTTGATGTCCTCTATCATCATCATGAGAAATGTTTTTAAATCTGGGTCTAGATTTTCGGTTGTGTTGGGGTGCCCAGGACTAGGTGGGGTGGGAGTGCTGCGTTCTGATGATGGTGAGTGGTCTTGATTTCTGTTAGTAGGATTCTTACGTTTGCCTTTCGCCATCTGGTAATCTCTGAAGCTAGCTGTTTTAGTTGTCACTGTTAAGAGCTTGTTCTTCAGGTGACTCTGTTAGCCTCTATGAGCAGACCTGGAGGGTAGCACTCTCCTTAGTTTCAGTGGGCAGAGTATTCTCTGCAGGCAAGCTCTCTTCTTGCAAGGCAGGTACCCAGATATCTGGTGTTCGAACCAGACTCCTGGCAGAAGTTGTGTTCCACTCACTAGAGGTCTTAGGATCACCTGTGGAATCCTGTGTGGGCCCTTGCGGGTGTCAGGCGACTCAGCTGGCAAGGTAGCCGGGGCTCGAGTGGAGTGGAAGGGGTTTGTGCCCCAGATCAAGCCCGGGTAGCCTGCTTCCCTATGTACCGCAGTCTCAAGTTCCACGCGATTGGATTGGGGTAGGCGCTGTGTTCCACTCACCAGAGGTCTTAGGGTCCCGTGGGGAGTCCCGTGTGGGCCCTTGCGGGTGTTGGGCAAGACTCTGCTGTCAAGGTAGCCCGGGGCTCGAGTCTCGAGTCGAGCGGAAGGGACTTGTGCCCCAGATCAGGCCCGGGTAGCCTGCTTCCCTATGTACCGCAGTCTCGAGTTCCGCGCGATTGGATTGGGGCAGGCACTGTGATCCACTCACCAGAGGTCTTAGGGTCCCGTGGGGAGTCCTGTGTGGACCCTTGCGGGTGTTGGGCAAGACTCTGCTGGCAAGGTAGCCCGGGGCTCGATTCACGAGTCGAGCGGAAGGGACTTGTGCCCCAGATCAGGCCCGGGTAGCCTGCTTCCCTATGTACCTCAGTCTCAAGTTCCGCGCGATTGGATTGGGGCAGGCACTGTGATCCACTTACCAGAGGTCTTAGGGTCCCGTGGGGAGTCCCGTGTGGACCCTTGCGGGTGTTGGGCAAGACTCTGCTGGCAAGGTAGCCCGGGGCTCGAGTCTCGAGTCGAGCGGAAGGGACTTGTGCCGATCATCTCTTAAGATACTGAGAAAGCATTTGACAAGTCCAACACCCCTTCATGATAAAAGTCTTGGAAAGATCAGTAATTCAAAGCCCATACCTAAACAAATAAAAACAATATATGACAAACCAGTAGCCAACATCAAACTAAATGGTGAGAAACTGGAAGCAATTCTACTAAAACCAGGGACTAGAAAAGGCTGCCCACTCTCCCTACCTATTCAAATATAGTACCTGAAGTCCTAGCCAGAGCAATTAGACAACAAAAGGAGATACCACAAAATGATCAAAGGAATACAAATTGGAAAGGAAGAAGTCAAAATATCAGTATTTGCAGATGATATGATAGTATACTTCAGTGACCCCAAAAATTATAAGAGAGAACTCCTAAATCTGATAAACAACTTTAACAAAGGGACTGGATATAAAATTAACTCAAACAAATCAGTAGCCTTTCTGTTTTGTTTTGTTTTGTTTTGTTTTTCGAGACAGGGTTTCTCTGAATAGCCCTGGCTGTCCTGGAACTCACTTTGTAGACCAGGCTAGCCTCAAACTCAGAAATCCGCCTGCCTCTGCCTCCCGAGTGCTGGGATTAAAGGCGTGCACCACCACGCCCGGCCAGCAGCCTTTCTATACTCAAAGAATAAACAGGCTGAAAAAAAAATAAGAGAAACAACACCCATCACAATAGTCACAATATTACATACCTTGGTGTGACTCTAACCAAGGAAGTGAAAGATCTGTATCACAAGAACTTCAAGTCTCTGAAGAAAGAATGGAAGAAGATCTCAGAAGATGGAACGATTTCCTATGCTCATGGATTGGCAAGATTAATACAGTAAAAGTGGCCATTTTACCAAAAGCAATCTACAAATTCAATGCAATCCCTATCAAAATTCCCACTCAATTCTTCATCAAGTTAGAGCAATTTGCAAATTCATTTGGAATAATCATTGTACATATTTATTAAACACAGCCTACTTTTAAAAATAGAAAGCCTGGGACCATTTACTAGACAAACTAAAGATTAGTTCTGAAATTTAAGTATATTTGAAATTTTGAGTTACATATTAGTAGCCAAGAAAACAAGAATGAATCTTACACATTGCTTTTCAATGATCTAAAAAAAAAAACAAAAACATTAACTATTGCATTTGTTTCCTGATAGCACATAACTTAAACATTATACTTTATTTCCCAGAAAAATCATGATTTAGTTTGTGGTTCATAAGGTTTCTTTCTTTTTTATCCCCCCTCCCCTTCTTTTAAATTTCTTTCTTTTTCTTTTATAAAGAATTTATCAGGCCGGGCAGTGGTGGCGCATGCCTTTAATCCCAGCACTTGGGAAGCAGAGGCAGGTGGATTTCTGAGTTCGAGGCCAGCCTGGTCTACAAAGTGAGTTTCAGGTCAACCAGGGCTACACAGAGAAACCCTGTCTCAGAAAACCAAAACAAACCAAAAAAAAAAAAAAAAAAAAAAGAATTTATCAACCTGCTTGGTTATGGGTTGGTTCTTCCTGCCATAGTTCTACTTCTGATTAATTATAACACCTAGCTGACTTGCTTTTGTTTATTTCCATGTAGAATAAACTGCTTTTTTTCTCTATTGCGAGTTTTGTTCCTGCCATAGTTCTACTTCTGATTAATTATAACACCTAGCTGACTTGCTTTTGTTTATTTCCATGTAGAATAAACTGCTATCTTTTTTCTCTATTGCATGAGTTTAGTGAATAATATATGCAAAGAGCTGTATGTTTCTCTAAAGAAAGATAAAATATAAAACGCTACTATCTCAAGTAGCAGTGGTTAAATTTCAGTGTGGAGAGCCGTGCCGCGAGCAATCGCCATTATAAGATGGCGCTGGCCTCCGCTGTGCCTAACTAGTAAACAAGCTTTGTACGCAGGTGTGAGAGTGAACTCACTCCTAGTCATTCCCATTCTCGGGGTGTAATAGTGGGGTGATGGGTGAGCAATGAATCAGGAGCTGTCATGCCATATCAGGTGCTGAAACGTCACGCTGTGGGCTATAAAAGCAGCGCTATTTCCGGTTCGGGGTCTTCCTGAAGAAGTAAGCAATAAAGATTTTGCCACGGAAGATTCCGGTTTGTTGCATCTTTCTTGCCGGTCGAGTGGGACGCAATAGGTTTTGATTTATTTTTCTCTTCCATTTTTAAACAATGCCCATTATTTGGTGTCTTAGGGTTTCTATTGCTTCAATGAAACACCATGACCAAAAAGCAAGTTGGGAAGTGTCTTAGTTAGGGTTTTACTGCTGTGAACAGACACCATGACCAAGGCAAGTCTTATAAAAAACAACATTTAATTGGGGCTGGCTTACAGGTTCAGAGGTTCAGTCCATTATCATCAAGGTGGGAGCATGGCAGTATCCGGGCAGGCATGGCACAGGAGGAGCTGAGAGTTCTATGTCTTCATCCAAAGGCTGCTAGTGGAAGACTGACTTCCAGGCAACTAGGGTGAGGATCTTATGCCCACACCCACAGTGACACCCCCATTCCAACCAGGTCACACCTATTCCAACAAGGCCACACCTCCAGATGGTGCCACTCCCTGGTCCAAGGATATACAAACCATCACAGGGAGGAAAGGGTTTATTTGTTTTACACTTTTTTGTTTGTTTTTTTTTGTTTTTCAATGGTTTGCACTTCTATATTGCTGCTCATTATTAAAGAAAGTCAGAACAGGGATGCAAACAGTTCAGGAATCTGTAGGCAGGAGCGGATACAGAAGCGATGGAGGGTGCTACTTACTAGCTAGATCTGTTTGCTTGCTCAGCCTACTTTCTTATAGAACCCAGGATCACCAGTCCATGATGGAAACACCCACAGTACGCTTGATCTTTTCCCATTCATCATCACTAATTGAGAAAATGTTTTACAGCATGATCTCATGGAGGCATTTCCTCAACTGAGGCAACTAATATTGGATATTGAATCTCCTGGATATACTGTTGAGTGCTGCATAATAACAGACTGCATGTATTATGATGGCTCTATAAAATTTTAATGGCAATTTTAACAGGAAAAATCCTATTGTTTGGGGATGAAGCTATGAAAACATACATTGAATTATGCACATAGTTTGGTGAAACAGGTGTGAACAAACTCACTACACTGTCAGTCCTGTAAGAGTATAGCACATATACTATATAGTCCTGGACAATGATAATAAAAACTATGTTGCTGCCATATGTACATATATAAAAATGTTAATTGTTCTTTCAAAGTACATTTCTCTACCCAAATCATTTCACTTAAAACAGAATGCTGAGCTTTGATGGAAGCAGCCCAAAACACATGTTTATTACAGTTCATGAAATTAAATTTAAAACATAGAAACCTCATTGAATAGCTGAATAATCACTAGGTTTATGTAAGTATACTCTACTATGTTTGTACAATGATGATGGGATGGCCTAATGATGCATGCTATTAAGCAATGGCTGGCTACAGTAGTTTTGAAGAGTTACTATAATAAAATACCACAGATTAGATGTCTGAACCAATGGGAATTTTTTCTTCAGGGACTTTTGAGAAGTGTTTAGGTTATATCAAAATGCAGTAACAGAAAGAAGAGGAATTCCTACCAGTGATGAAGATGCTAATTTCTAGGTTTTTTTTTTCATAGAGTTTTTTTTATTTACTAGAATAATTTTTTTTCTTTTAAGGTTTATAGGGCTAAGAGTGATATGGTCTATGTCAAATTTTAAATTATACTATAACTATATTCTATTTCCTCAAAGTTGTTAGTTAGAGTTAAACTTAATGCAGCTCATTTTAGATAAGGCTAACTCAACTTTTATCTTCAGAAATTTGATTAGGAATGCTGTCAAAACATGAAAACTGGTAGTTCCATAATACATTTCCCCCCTATTAGTACAATGTAGGACAGAAAGAAATGGCCATGGTAAGCAATTTCAGTACATCATCATCAAAAGCTTTATTCTTTGTGTTCTTGTATGCATGTACATGTGTGAGCCTAGGCAAGAAGGGCTTAACAATTAGGCTAGGCTGACCAGCCAGCAAGTGCCTGTTTCCATCTCTTCAATGCTGGGATGGCGAGCCAGCATACACCACTGCACCTAGCTTTTTATTGTGAGTTCTGGTATCAAGACCTTTACAGAAGCTTCATGTGAGCAACATCTCTCCATCGTTACTCTCTTATATCCCTCTGAATTGTACGTCCATTTTCTTTCACTTGAAATTCACAGAACTCAGATATTTTTCTCTTTATTTCAATCCACAACCACTTTATTTTTGGCTACTTCCATTTATTAGCCATTTCACTAAAGACAGATAACGTAAAAAGTAACATGCTGCTTTGTTTCCATGACTCTGGATCTGGTTTGTAACCAAATCCATTTCATACTCTACACATTTTAGGTTTGATTTTTAGCTATAACACCCAGTTACTATTGTTTAAACTTTTTATTATAGATTCCATTTGATATTGGTACTTATAAAATGTTGCCTTTTGCCCTGGTCTTGTGAAGATCATATGCCCCAGTATAGGGGAATGCCAGGGCCGGCAGTGGGAGTGGGTGGGTTGGGGATCAGGGCAGAGGAGGGTATAGGGGGCTTTTGGGATAGTATTTGAAATGTAAATGAAGAAAATATCTAATAAAAATGTTGCGTTTTGCACTGTGAGAACATGCCTATCTGTTTGAGTGCACATATGCTAACTTAGTTACTGAACTTAGTTACTGAAGAACAGTCTAACTTGATGACTACTTAGAAAAAAATTTAATAACTATAAAATTTAATACCAGCCATAAAATAGCATTTAAATAATTCTAAGGGAGAAATGCTCAGTGTAGTGTAAAATCCATATTTTCAACTCAGCACATCTTGAAAAATTCATTTTATTGATAAAAAAATCTATCTATACATCTAAGGGTCACTTGTCTTTCAGTTACATTTTCCCCTAGTTTTTATCATCTATTTTCTTTTAAATATTAATGTAACCTATGTCAAATACCAGAAATATAGAATGAGTTTTTAATGATACAATATTTATCTCTGGGTGATTATAAAAGAATAAAAGAATTCTAGTATGCTCCTTTTAGGTAACATATTAAAAGAAATTAAGAAAGGAGAATATTGATTCACATCTATTTTGACATTTCCATTAAATTATTTAAGTTAAAATATAGGTGCTTAAAAACATGTGTTAAAAACCTTTAAATACATTTCATGTATTTTACCTGTCAGTTATAGTGTCTTACGTGAGTACACACTGTCATTCCACTTGTATGTACACACACACACACACACACACATTTATTTCTGGATAGAAAAGCTATCCTGCTTACAAACTTAGTGTCAGAGTATGTTCAAGAACTCTGGAATACAGGGCTAAATGGAGGCCTTTGGCATGAGAGGTAAGGGGGAAGCTATTAAGAATGGAAGCCTGAAAAGGGATCTTTGCTTTAAATGATTGATTATAATATAAAAATATAGGGTAGCATTATTTCATTTTGTCATGGAGAGAGCAAATGAATAAATGCACTATGATGCAGGGGCATTGGCGTAGGGATATCACCATTTTAACTAGACCCTGTATGTTCTTTGTGAAGAAGTTATAGGAACACTATTAATTATTTAAGACAGGGTCTCAGCACTGGTTGGCCTGAAACTTACTATGTAGACCAGGCTAGCCTCAGACTCACCGAGATCTATCTGCTTCTGGTTCTTGAGTGCTGGAATTAAAGGTAGGTATCATCATATCCAGAATGAGACACTGTTAAAATCTAAATTTATAACTTCTCAGCCTTTTGAATAGGATTATGCCTAAGTCCTGGGGACTTGGAACAGAACCATGTATGTGCTTATAACTGATTAATGGTGGGTGGTTTTTCATAAGGTTTCTGAAACACATTGTCATTATGTGAATACTTCAGATTTTCTTCTGTTCCTCAGATATATTTGAGAAATGTTTAGCCTGGGAATAGCTCTCACATCAAAGCTACTGTTTGTAAATCTATACTAGCTTTGAATCTACTTTCAGTTTGATAATATGAGGCTATCCTATACAGTGCTGCTTGGTTCTTTGTTCCCTGGAAATAAAGTGATGGCCCTTACAAGCTCAAGCAGAAGCGTGACGCTAGAGGAACTTGCTTTCAAAGAAGCCAAGGAAATACAAATATCAAAACTTTAATGAGATAGCTGTGCTCTGTCCCATATCATGTAGCCATCTCCGACCCTGTTCCTTGGGTGCAATTTCAACCTATGAGACCTTATCCAGCAATGTCCATCTCCAAGTTTACTCCTTTCACAAGTGTAAAAAAAAATGTAAGCAGGATCAACTCAATCTGCCTCTTGAAATTTGGAATTGTAAAATTTGCGAAAACCAACCAATAGTGGTACTCAAATCTATGGGCTCACAATGTAGGGGCCCTGTGTGCAAAACCACAGGTGCCATTTAGGAGGAAGCAGCTATCTAGACTCTCACTTCACAGAAGAGGAGGGAAGTTCCTGTTAGAGAGATTAATGAGACTGTAGAACACGTCACCCAATTTCTTCTTTATACCCTTGAGTCCTAAGGACTCAACTGTCTAAAGCAAATTCCCTGTACTTGCCATCTAGCAGTCTACTCATGCACCCACCCCTTTTCAGGCCGGTCTTCCTCCCTTTTATCTAGCTATTTGCATAATTTGTCCTATTTCCACTCAGGATCTGAGGCATATTACTCTACTGTTTAGATGTTCACACACATACAAGGACTACTTATAAGTCCTAGGAAATATTTTGATATTAGAATGCAAGTGTTAGGAGCGAATCTGTAGCTTATGTTATCTCACCTAATAATAACTTAATTCCACCCACATTTTCACAGGCTTGTTGAGGCGGGTATTCAAAGAATCAAAACACTAGGATTACTACTCCCCACCACATTTTGATGAGGGCAGTAATGAATTTTTTCTTCATTTAATATGCCTTCATTACACGTTACGCATGTGAGATACTGGAGAGCCTGTGACTAGACACAGAATACACATACACACCAACACACGCCTTAATGTAAGCAGTGGAACAGCAAAGCTTTCTAAATAACTGACAGCTACACAGACAACACCAGTCTGTCAATCAATACACAGTGAATACTAACCGGCTAGTGAGAGCTTCAGCCAATGTCTTCTTCCTCCTTCACACTCCTAACTTGCTTAAGGAAATCAAGTCTAATGAATTCTTGCACTAGGATAGTCATGTATATATAAAAGGTAATAGAAGCAAGTATCAAAAAAAAAATTCGTGAGCAGAAAAACTCAAACATGTGAGTTTGCTTGGTTTTAGGACTCCAAGTGATTTTAGACCCTGTTATTTCGGGGAGGGAGCAGACAACTTATTTATTCTTTTGCTTTTAGTAGTTCAATAAAATTAAAAAATTGAAATCATAGTTCTAATGTATATTAAATAAATGCCCATATCTGATTAATAATTAAGTTATGAAGAAGTAATATATAATCAGATTTGTTCTATTTTACTTGGTAAAATGAGTTAAACCACACAAAATAGTGGTTATTATCAGAGAAATATTTTCAATAAAGTCTTCAATGTGTAAATAAAAAAAAAGAATTCTTGCACTTATAAACCAAGTGTCAAATTTTCCATCAGTGTTCAGTGTATCATAGGCTGTGATGAACCCTGTGTCATAACCATCACTATGTTTGCCTGCTGTGGGTAGCAGAGGACATGAGACAACATTGTATTTAATTATTACATGAACTGGAGTTTCCTAAGAATGAGATGAACTTTCCCTAGCAATATCATTTCACAAAGGTTACAAATATATATGAGCTTACAACTGAGTTATTAAAAATATATATGAATGTACAACTGAGTCATTTGATTTAGCATTTTACAATGTATTTTTAAAAAACAGTCTAGTTTCATAATATATGTTAAGTTTTCTTTTTTAGCATGCAACTAAAAATAAGGTCCAAAATGAGAAGAATTATTTTCCCCAGGAGAGGGAGGGGGAGGTGGTGGAGGAAGGGGTGGTGGGGGCAGGGAGTATGGTAAGTTAAGCTCAGGATGAGAGGCCATGCTAGGTGCAGACCACCCCATGCTTACAGTTGGTGGGGGCGGGGGTGGGGGTGGGAGTGGAAAGATATGCATATCAAACATGGGCGGGGGAAAAGGATAGTGGGGCATGACAGGATTATCTTGTCTCTGAGGTGCAAATCCCAAACTCTCTTGAGATGTCATATGATCTGAGTTATAGCACTGCTGAGGTGGAGGCCTGCCATGGCTTCTTCGAGAGTATCTACCCCTCGCAAAGCCTCTTGAGAATTCCCTGTGGTGAGATCCTTTTGAAGAGCTATAAGCATTCCACTTCTGAATCACTTCACCAAAATCTTCACATGGCTCATTCAATTCAGATTTGAGGTTTTTGCGGCCTTGAATCTGAGATTTTTTTCTCTGTTTGGCTTCTTTTTCTTTCTCATCGTCACTGAAGTCCAAGACTTCTGGAGGGGGTTCCTGATCATTCTCCCAAGAAGCGTCCGATCCTCTGTCCTGTTTGAGCTTTTCTGTGAATATATATTGAGTGAAGTCTTTCATTGATGGGGCAAAATACATAGTGTCATTTATTTTGATACCTTTACTCTCAATGTGATCTGATGAATTAAACCGTAACACATAAAATGGATGGGCAACAGGTCCAAATATCTCAAATATCTTCCCTGCTGCTTGTCGATCACTTTTGAAAATGACAGTATCTTCATTAACTGGAGGTATGTTAGTCACAGACTCAATTATTACTAATTGCTCAATAATGCTTGAAACTTTCCCAAGAGGCTTTAGTGCAATGTCTTCAGGCAGAATTATAGTGAGTTCTTCAACAGAAGGTAGTTCATTAAGAAGCAATTCATCTCTTGTTTTAAGAGGAAAATTCTTATTTTCTTTTTCAACTTGGACATCCTCATGTCCATCTGACATCACAGGAGGAAATGATACACAGGATGAAGATGAAGAGGACGACGAAGAGGAGGAGCTTGAGCTATCTGAATCTGTTTCACTGTCCGAATCCGAGTCCAAGGAGTCCGAGGCCTGCAGCACTGGCGGCGGCTCCGCGGCGTTCGGGCCGGGGACGCAGACCCCGCTCGGCAGCGGCGGTCTTCCGCCGGGATCCGAGTTCGGGGCTGGCGGCGGCGGCGGTCTTCCCCCGGGATCCAAGTTCGGGGCTGGCGGCGGCGGTCTTCCCCCGGCATCCGAGTTCGGGGCTGGCGGCGGCGGCGGTCTTCCCCCGGGATCCGAGTTCGGGGCTGGCGGCGGCGGTCTTCCACCGGCATCCCAGTTCGGGGTTGGCGGCGGCGGCGATCTTCCGCTGGGATCCGAGCTCGGGGCTAGCGGCGTCGGTCTTCCGCCGGCGTCCCAGTTCGGGGTTGGCGGAGGCGGCGGTCTTCCGCCGGGATCCGAGTTCGGGGCTGGCGGCGGCGGCTGCTCCCCCGGCGGCGGGGCCTCCCGGCGCTCCTGAGGTGGCGGCGAAGCTGCCGACCCCTGGCCTGAGCCACCGAACTTGAGCGTCTGCAGTTGCTCGGTGGCCTCCACCACCTCCATGGCGCAGCCCAGGGCGCAGAGCAGCGCGAGGGTCCCCTCAGAAGCCGAGCTAGCCAACGCGGCCGCGCTGAAATCCCAGTAATGAATTTTTAATTCTGGGTCTATTAGACCTCAGTGGATAAATATAGGAGTATAAATACAATGCTTGAGCTTTGGTCTAAGGCCATTACAAAGAGAATTCAAGTAACAATGTTAGTATGTAGTTAGTTGTATTAGGGTTCTCTAGAGTCACAGAACTTATGGATAGTCTCTATATAGTAAAGGAATTTATTGATGACTTACAGTCTGCAGTCCAATTCCCAACAATGGTTCAGTAGTAGCTATGAATGGAAGTCCAAGGATCTAGCAGTTACTCAATCCCAAACGGCAAGCAGGAGAGGGGCAAGAGCGAGACTCCCTGCTTCCAATGTCCTTATATTGTCTCCAGCAGAAGGTGTAGCCCAGATTAAAGGTGTGTTCCACCACACCTTTAATCCCAGATGACCTTGAACTTGGAGATTTAATCTTCTGGAATCCATAGCCACTATGCCTCTAGATCTCCATACCAAGATCCAGATCAGAAACTTCTATCTCCCAGCCTCCAGAGAAGGGTCACTGGTGAGCCTTCCAATTCTGGATTGTAGTTCATTCCAAATATAGTCAAGTTGACAACCAGGAATAGCTACTACAGTAGTTCTCATGGAAACCTATCTGTTTTCTCTTATTCCTTTTCTTATTTACATGTTCCTGGTAGCCTAGGCCAAGATCTTAAGCGAGAATAATGGGTAAGAAACCATCCCTAGAGATGGGGCCATTAACATGACCATATTATCCCCAGGGAAATCAACACTTTACTTTCTAAATCATTTACAGAACCATTATGATAGATAAAAAACTTTCCCAACAATAAAATTTCATGTGGCTACACGTGTGCCATCGGAGGTGGATTTTGGTATATGGTAAAGAAAGCCTTAATTAGAAAGAATTAAAATAGTTTAAATTTATACATTGAAGATTATAAAAAATCAGGCACTAGATGTTAAATAATAATTGACAATGAGACTGGAAAGTTAGTTCAGTGGTTAAGAGCACTGACCGTTAAAGATTTATTAACCTGCTCCTGGAAATATGACACTAGCCTTGAAGACAGTCCCCACTGAATATATCATTTTAGAATGGTTACATTTTGATGACTTATGATGTTATCTGTTCTGTTTGGGATTCACTGAATACATAGTTTAAGAGTTGTAATGCAGCTGGGCATGGTGGCGCACACCTTTGATCCCAGCACTGGGGAGGCAGAGGCAGGCGGATTTTTGAGTTCGAGGCCAGCCTGGTCTACAAAATGAGTTCCATGACAGCCAGGGCTATACAGAGAAACCCTGTCTCAAAAAACCAAAAAAAAAAAAAAAAAAAAAAAAAAAAAAAAAAAAAAAGCTGTAATGTTTGGATGATTTTTGTGCTTTATTGTGCCAAATGATATAGTTTCTAAGAGATGTAATGTTTGTTTTTTTTATTGTATAAATTCCCCTGCTTGAGAGCTGAAGAATACACTCAGATTCAAACTGCCTTTGTGTTTGTTTCTTTTAAAAAAAATTTAATAAACACATTTTATTAGATATTTTCTTCATTTACATTTCAAATGCTATCCCCAAAGTCCCCTATAGCCCCCCACCCCACCCCCACCCCCCGCGCCCTGCTCCCCAACCCACCCACTCCTGCTTCCTGGCTCTGGCATTCCCCTGTTCTGGGGCATAGAACCTTCACAAGACCAAGAGCCTCTCTTCCCAATGATGGCCGACTAGGCTATCCTCTGCTACATATGCAACTAGAGACACAAGCTCTGGGGGGGTACTGGTTAGTTCATATTGTTGTTCCTTTTATAGGTTTGCAGACCCCTTTAGCTCCTTGGGTACTATCTCAAGCTCCTTCATTGGGGGCCCTATGTTCCATCCAATAGATGACTGTGAGCATCCACTTCTGTATTTGCCAGGCTCTGGCATAGCCTCACAAGAGATAGCCAGGGTCCTGTCAGTAAAATCTTGCTGGCATATGCAATAGTGTCTGGGTTTGGTGGTTGTTTATGGAATGGATCCCCGGGGTGGGCAGTCTCTGGATGGTCCTTCCTTCTTTTAGGTTTCTTGAAGGATTACTTTCTTGCTTTTTCTAGGGCATAATTTCCCTCCTTGTGTTGGAGTTTTCCCTTTATTATCCTTTGAAGGGCTGGATTCGTGGAAAGATATTGTGTGAGTTTGGTTTTGTCATGGAATACTTTGGTTTCTCCATTTATGGCAATTGAGAGTTTTGCTGGGTATAGTACCCTGGGCTGGCATTTGTGTTCTCTTAGGGTCTGTATAACATCTGTCCAGGATCTTCTGGGTTTCATAGTCTCTGGTGAGAAGTTTGGTGTAATTCTAATAGGCCTGCCTTTATATGTTACTTGACTCTTTTCCCTTATTGCTTTTAATATTCTATCTTTATTTAGTGCATTTGTTGTTCTGATTATTATGTGTTGGGAGGAATTTCTTTTCTGGTCCACTTGATTTGGAGTTCTGTAGGCTTCTTGTATGTTCATGGGCATCTCTTTCTTTAGGTTAGGGAAGTTTTCTTCTATAATTTTGCTGAAGATATTTACTGGCCCTTTAAGTTGAAAATCTTCATTCTCATCTATACTTATTATCCTTAGGTTTTGTCTTCTTCATGGTGTCCTGGAATTTTTGGTTGTTTTGAGTTAGGATCTTTTTTCATTTTGCATTTTCTTTTGTTGTGTCCATGTTTTCTATGGAATTTTCTGCACCTGAGATTCTCTCTCCCATCTCTTGTATTCTGTTGCTGATGCTCGCATCTATGATTCCTGATTTCTTTCCTAGGATCTCTATCTCCAGGGTTGTCTCCCTTTGGGTTTTCTTTATTGTTTCTACTTCCAATTTTAGATCTTGGATGGTTTTGTTCAATTCTATCACCTGTTTGGTTGTCTTTTCCTGTAATTCTTTAAGGGATTTTAGTGTTTCCTCTTTAAGGACTTCTATCTGTTTAGCAGTGTTCTGTATTTCTTTAAGTGAGTTATTAATGCCCTTCTTAAAATCCTCTATCAGCATTATGAGATTTTAAATCTGAATCTTGCTTTTTCCAGTGTGTTGGGGTATCCAGGACTTGCTGTGGTGGGAGTACTGGGTTCTGATGATAATGAGTGGTCTTGGTTTCTGTTGTTAGTGAGATTCTTACATTTGCCTTTTGCCATCTGGTAATCTCTGGTGTTAGATGGTTGGTGCTTGTTCCTCCTGTGATTCTGTTAGCCTCTGTCAGCACTCCTGGGAGTCCAACTCTCTCCTGAGTCCCAGTGGTCAGAGCACTCTCTGCAGGCAAGCTCTCCTCTTGCAGGTCTGGCGCTCATATCCACCTCCTGGCTGAAGATGAAGGCCTGAAGAAGGGACCCTGTCCAAGAAGCTCTGTTGCTTCTGTGGCCCGTGTACTCTCCTTTTTGGGCTGGTCTCTAAGAGACCCAGGATACAAGATGGTGCTCTCACCTGAGTCCCAGGGTCAGAGCCCTCTCTGGAGGCCAACTCTCCTCAGTGATCCTAAGATCCTTGGGTGTGGTAGGGCGCCTACAGCATGGAATGTCCTCTGGGGAACGTGGGATTGTCCACCAAGTTCGCGCCCAAGGTGGCCTAGCTCTGTGTTTGTTTCTGTTTTTCACTGCCAAATCCTTACCCACCTAGCTTCAAGGACCCTCATTCCAGGGACCTCAATACCCAACTGGGGTGGTCCTTGGCATCAAAGGACATGTAAGATGCCAGGACAATGAAAGGAAAAATCCAGAATTATCAGTGTCACACTTGCAACATTCTACTGATACAATCAGTCACAGAGCCTACCCAGATTCAAGGAGGTAAAACAGTTCTGTCTCTAGATAGGAAAACTCTAAAGTCACATTATAGGACAACAAAGAGGAATATAACATCAAAAACCAACCAAAAGCCCACAGTCTGCCTGGCGTGGTGACACACACCTTCAATCCCAGCTCTTGGGAGGCAGAGGCAAGCAGATTTCTGAGTTCGAGGCCAGCCTGGTTTACAGAGTGAGTTCCAGGACAGCCAGGGCTACACAGAGAAACCCTGTCTCGAAACAAACAAACAAACAAACAAACAAAAAAGCCCACAGTCCATTGAGAGAGGGAGCTGTAGATATAATCACAATGACATAAAAATTACACAAGTGCTATTAGGATGTTACAAAACAAAGCCCAGGCCAGGCATGTCTCTTTATTCAAAGCATTCGACAAGCAGAGACAGAAGGATGGATGGTGTATTAGTCAGGGTTCTCTAGAGTTATAGAATTCATGGGTAGTCGACACATAGTAAGGGAATTTTGTTGATAACTAATAGTCTGTAGTCTAACTCCCCAACAATGGTCAGCAGCAGCTGTGAATGGAAGTCCAAGAATCTAGCAGTAGCTCAGTCCCATAAGTGAAAATTTAAAAAAGAAAGAAAGAAAGAAAGAAAGAAAGAAAGAAAGAAAGAAAGAAAGAAAGAGAGGGAGAACTTTGATGGATTTTTAAAAGCTTTGTCAAATGACTAGCCTGCACATCTAAGTAATGTATTAATGTGTGCTGCAGAAGCAAGGTAACCGTCCTACCAAGTAATAGAATCTCTGTACCACCACCACATGTCCTCTGTGCAGTGAGAAAACCAAGATATGATATGTGGCTGATAGTTTCATCTGAGAATAGCACTTCAGTGTTTCTTCAACTGAAATCTGTTGTTATAAAGGATAACATTTATTTATATTTTGTATAGGTTATATGAAACAATTATATAGTTTGTTGGAAGTAGTATATAACTACATAAATTACAAGTTTTCATTCAAATCTATTTTATACAGGACAATTCAAATGGTTTGCTGTCTTCAATTTTAAGCAGTATTGAGAACTAGGCTCTTAAATTAACATTTTAGCTTATTTTAATTCTTTTCAGACAAGATCAATGTGTAGGCCAGGCTGGCCTCAATTTCATGATCCCCCTGATTAAGTGTGAGTGCTGGGATTACAGGTATGCACCATCCTGCCCAGCTTGTGCTTGCATTTAAATGAGAAATAAGTGAAACAAATTCTTTATATGAAAATAAATACTTCACCGTCTTTATTACTGGAACCTACCTCAGCTCTATTTACAATCTAGTGGGATGTTTCTAGATGTTGATACCAACTGATTAAGAACTGTGACACTCAAGTTCGGAAAGAGAAATCTGATGCAAAGGAAATGATTGTGTTATGTGCTCAGCCTCCCTCAGGTGTGGTGACACATCCTGAACTCTCAGCACTTGGTAGATGAAGGCAGGAGAGACAGCATTTTGTTCCTGTATTGAAAATCTGAATTTAGGGCTGGCTCTGATAATCAAAATGTGTTTTATAGGCAAAAATGTATTAATGGCAGTGGCAGAATTTGACAGAAAAAATTTTCCTACTAGTTTAAAATGTAAGTACATTAAACACTAGTTGACAATATTTTATATTTCATTAGATGACTTCCCTAAAACATAGACCATGTAATATACTATATTAGTTCATGCTCCTTTATATATTTACACTATAAAGCTTACACAAAACATAACTGTTATAATCGCCCTTCAATCTCAACTAATTTAGTTTATACTCAGTAAAATTAGCAATTTTCTCCCCTCAAGTTTTACTAAGTTTGTAAGATTCTAGCAGAGCCTGAGTGTACAGGAAGTAACTTTTAACACTGATAACTTTATGTAGAAAAATCTATGTAAAATGGCTAGTTATTTTAGAACAGTAGCCAGTTCTATAACTCCCTGCTGGCCCTCTTCCAGTTTCTAGCCAGGCCCCTTCAAACATTTCTCCCTCAGTTCCCCAAAAGCGTGCTTAAATAGTCCCCCTCTTCTAGTTTCCTAATGCTAGCAGCTCTTCATTATAAAAACTCTTCTAGCCTAGCTGCTCAGCTCAGCCTCTCCTGGCTCAACTGTCTCCTAACATCTTCTTCACCAACTGCCATCTCTTATCACTTGGGTATCCCCACTGGACCCCAAGCCTCAAGTGGCCTTTTAAATATTCTATTCTGTTCCCAGAAATCTGAAAGGCATCCAACACTGAAAGTCATATCTTCAAGCAGTTCTAACAGGTTATAATTCTTAAAGGGCCAGTTGACTAGCAACTGAGGTTCCTTTAAACAGCCAGGTGCACAAGATGAATCACACTTCTGGGAGTTCTCACCAAAATAAATAACGTGTTTTTGAAAAATCATTCAACTTTACATATATAAATAAATTGGGTTTTAATTATTATAGGCATAACATCTAAGGCATTTCAAGGCTCTTGCTACATCTAAAATGAGAATATACCTTTTACAATACTTTCTATAAATTCATGTGGAATGTGCATCATGAAAATTATTCCCTGTACCTACAAGTAAAGATATATAACACATCTTTAAAAGTACCCTTTGTGAGTATCTTTACTGGTAACTGGATTGCACTATATCTCGGGTACTGGCTGGTTGTATGTCAACCTGATATGTTAGTCATTAGAGAAAGAGCCTCGGTTGACAAAATGCCTTCATGAGTTCCAAATGTAAGGCATTTTTTCAATTAGTGGTCTATAGGAGGTGGGCGGTCCATTGTGGGTGGTGCCATCTTTGGGCTGGTGGTTCTAGATTCTATAAGAAAGCATGCTGAGCAAGCCTGGAGGAGCAAGTCAGCAACAAACATCCTACATGACCTCTGAATCAGCTCCTGCCTCCAAGTTCCTTACCTACTTGGGTTTCTGTCCAGACTTTCTTCAGTGATGAACAGGAATGTTAAAGTGCAAACAGAATAAACCCATTCTTCCCAACTTGCTTTTTGGTTATGATGTTTTGTTGCAGCAATGGAATTCCTAACTAAAACAAGGTGGTACCAGTGTAGCAGGGTATTGCTGTGACAGACCAGTCTATATCTTGGGGAGGACTGTGGAAAGACTTTGGGCTAGAAAAAGCCATTGAGTGCTGAGACTTCAGTGAGATGTTCTCTATCTCAGATGATGATTATGCTGAGAGCACTACAGAAGATGGAGGTTTGGTTTGTGAAATTTCAGAGGGAAGATTAAAGCCTCTATCAGGACTATTTGCTACTTTGATTCAAGATTCTGTGGTTATGGTTGGCTGGGGTCTGAAAAATCAAATATGATTAACAAGACACTAGGAATACTGAAGTCAAACCTTTAAGTTACTGGGACAAGTGATGCTGGATGGAGCTAAGAAATTAGAAAAGAATTAAGAAGAGACCAGCATTACTGAGGTGAAATCATCTTGGAAGTATTTTCTGAGAGTACAAAGAAGCTGTGTTCCAGAGGCAGCCACGGTTGGATCTCATACTGTCAGCTAAACTGTAAGAGTCACCCAGGTGTACTGGTTTTGAAGATATGAAAGGGTCATGGAGAAGAACTGAGGCTTGGCACAGGGGAGGCCATTGGTGAAGGTGCAACCTCAGTGGAAGCTGAAGGCCCAGAACTGAGGAGGCCATGAAAAGAAGTTGAAGCTTGGTACCATGAAGAGAGCCTATGATTGGTTACTGGTGAAAGTGTAACCCAATTGCTGCAGAAGACTCCAGTGTTTTGTTGGAGATGCCAATATCATGGGTAACCACCAAGAACAATAGCAACAGAACAGTAGTATCAGCTGGAGCCTAGAAGACAAGCTGTGTGCTATAGATAGAAACCTTTTTAAGGTTTTTATAGGCAGAGCTGGAGAAGTTATCCAAGTCCTTTGGAGGAGTCCAGAAGATCTTGAGTGGATCCTAGACATTCTATAGTTGCAGTTTGATTTTGGTTTGATTTGATTGGGACTGTGCCCTGATTTTTCTGTCTTCAAGAAAGTATTTTACTGGAGCCCACAGTTAAGAAATTTTGTATTTTAAAAGACTTTGGATATTAATGGGAGATTTTGGGGATGAATAAGAAAAACAAGGATTATGGCTTAATAGTGATGTCTTTGTATGTCAAGTTGAGAAGGGGTCAGTTGGACTGGCTGGTTTTGTGTGACAATCTGACACAAGCTAGAGTCAACCATCAGAGAGGAAGGAACCTAAGTTGAGAATGCCTATATAAGATCCACATCTAAGTCATTTTTTCAATTAGTGATCAATGGGGGAGGGACCCAGCCACTGTGGGTAGTATTAGCTCTGGTCTGGTGGTCCTGGAATCTATAAGAAAGCAGGCTGAGCAAGCTAGGAAAAACAGGCCAGTAAGCAGTATACTCCATTAGCTCCTGTCTCCAAGTTCCTGCCCTGCTTGAGTTCTTGTCCTGATGTGCTCTAATCATGACAGTGATGTGGAACTATAAGCAGAATAAATCCTTACCTCTCAGCTTACTTATTGGTTATGGTGTTTTGGTGTAGCCACAGGAACCTAAGACATCATACTCTTTAAGAAATCTAGATTGTTTCCTGACTTAATTTTTTTTCTGACTCTCTATGAGAGCTCTTTTTGTTTTTTGTTTGTTTGTTTTTTTGTTTTCTGAGACAGGGTTTCCCTGTGTAGCCCTGGCTGTCCTGGAACTCCCTCTGTAGACCAGGCTGGCCTGGAACTCAGAAATCCACCTATGTCTGCCTCCCAAGTGCTGGGATTAAAGGTGTGTGCCACCACTGCCCAGCTGGAACACAGTTTCTTTGTGTTCTCATAAAAAACTTCTCAGAAAATTTCTCCTCAGTGATGCTGGTCTCTTCTTAATCACTAATAATTTTCTTAACTCCAGCTAACCAGCATCAATTGTCCCAGTAGTCCCTTCTATTCTTGATTCTAAAGCCAGAGCCATATGGCCAAAGATGACAAGTTCTGCTGCTTGTAGGAGCTGGAACATGGTCCCTTTTTTCTTTTACAATATCATTAGCCTCCTCTTTTCCAACTCCTTCAGGGCCTAAGTTTGATTGTCCTGGATCTTGCTCTGTAGACTGACCTTGAACTCAGAGATCTGCATGCCTGTCTCCTCCTGTGGTTAAAGGCATGTACCACCGAACCTGATTTAAGCTTTTCTTCACCTAGAACTTGCTCTGTCCCAGCCTGGCCTTGAACTCAGAGATCTGCTTGGCTTTATCTCCTAGAATTAAGGGTGTGTACCACCATCAACACATCTGTCTTCTGGGATTAAAGGTGTGTACTACCACACCTGATATAAGTTTTTCTTCACTTAGAATTTGCTCTGTCCCAGGCTGGCCTTGAACTCAGAGATCTGCTTGACTTTATGTCTTGGGATGAAAGGTGTGTACCACCATGCCTGGATCTATATTTAGCTAGATATGATCTTGCCCCAGAGTCTCACTCCCTTAATTCAATGCAATATCCTTGAACATGGGATTCAGCTCCATTTTACTTCCTGGTGACCCTTTAATGCTCAGACCATATGTTTTATATTTTTTCCTTTCTAAGCTTGCTACAGTTGTTCAAAATGCTCTTCAGGAGAATTAACCAGAGAACAAAGTCTATGCTGGCCATTTCTGAGACTTCTTTTGTCAATGTAATTAAGATAAATATCTTTGCCTTAGCTTTATGTAGACTCTTTAGACAGGACAAAAAAGGAGCCACATTCTTCACCAAAATACCACAAAAACAATCTTTACGCCACATACTGAAATTCTTCTCCTCTGAAACCCCTTAGGCCAAGTCTGCACAATTAAAATCACTTTCAGTGACAAAGTCTTCCATGTTTTCACTAGGATAGCCCATTAAGCCCCATTTAAAGCATTCCCCTGCTTTTCAGATCCAAAGTCCCCAAATCCACATTTTTCCAAACAAAAGCAGGCTCAGGCCTACGACAGCAATATCCCAGTCCCTGGTACCAACTTCTGTCTTAGGTTTTTACTGCTTTGAACAGACACCATGACCAATGCAAGTCTGTTAAAGGACAACATTTAATTGCGGCTGGCTTACAGGTTCAGAGATTCAGTCCATTATTGTCAAGGCGGGAGCATGGCAATTAGGCAGGCATGGTGCAAGAGGAACTGAAAGTTCTACCTCGTCATCTAAAGCCTGCTAAAGGAAAACTTCCAGGCAGCCCACAGTCACACACCTACTCCAACAAGGCCATATCTCCTAATAATCTCCTAATAGTGCCACTACCTGGGCCAAGCATATACAAACCATCACAACCATCTTCTGTAGTTTCTCTGGACTTGTAAGATAGACACACTATTTTCTTTTTCTTTTTGCTGACATGGTCTCTCTTAGGATGCCCAGTGTGGCCTTGAGCTCCCGATTGTCTTGCTTCAGCATCCAGAGCATTGAGATTATAAATGTGCACCACCATACCCTGGGTACAGGATGAGCTGAACACTCAATGCATGCAAATCTACTAGAATCTTACCAATTGACCACAGGGAGAAAAATAAAGTTTGAAGTAACAGAAAAGTCAGGCTAGCACTAGAATTATTTTTCATTACAAGAGGAAAAGAAATGGGATGTTTTAAATACATTGATTTTTCACATAAGTACATACTCCCTGTTAAGTCCTCCTTTATCTGTTTACCTGTACAGAAGAAAAATCAGAGGTGCCAAAGGATTAAACAAAGGGTCTTTCAGTTACAATGTAAGGGAACCAGGGTTGGAACTCAGCAAACCTGGCTTTGGAATTTGACAAACTTGCCTTGGCTTCTGAATAAAACTAAGTACTTACCTATTGTTTTTGAAATATGTCATGCTGTTGTTGAGATAATATCTATTATGCTCTCTTCCATAACTGAAGACATAATGGGACAAGTTATAATTCTAGTCTGGCAGTTTTCAAGGTTGCTTACATTCTTTTTGCCTCCTTTTTCGCAGGAGAAACAGGGTTTTTGAGCTTTGAGTTGGCTCAGTGGTTTAAGAGGGTTGTCTGTTCTTCCTAGAGTTCTTGAGTTCAATTCCCAGCAACCACATGGTGGCTCACACCCTCTTTCTGGCAAAGAGGTGTACACGAAGGTAGAGCACTCAAAATAAATTAACATTAAAACAAAAACAAGAAACAGGGTTGCACTGAGTGACCAACCTCACAGGAACCTCACCTTCCCACTTTCAGATGTACTTTCAACATACCTACTGTTGAAATGAGGTCAAGCTGAGGGAGGGAAAGAGCTGGAAAAGCCCGAGCCCCGTGCAAACTTTGCTGTGTTAAAGCAACACAGCGTGGTCTTGCCTACAAAGCAGTGTGCAATACAGTGGGCTCCCGCCTTTTGGGGAATTGAGGATTAAGAGACTAACATGACAGAGGCAGGCTTGGGCTCTAATGGCCTCTCAATGACACATCGCCTAAGGGTGAGACCTGAGTTTTCTGGTCACCTGGCCACTTATGAATAAAAGCTCTTTATTACGACCGCGCGAGCGATGACCGCTCAACAGCGAAGCTTTCTGCAGGCTGAAAAGGCCCACGAGGGGCGCCGGAGAGCCCTGTCCTCTAGGGCGGGGACGCAGGGCCCGGCGCACCCTCTAAAGCGCCTGCGCGCGATGCGCCCCAGGGAAGGATGAGGAAATCGTCGACTCACTTCCGCTTCCGCACACCTTGGCACCGCCCCTCGGAGGGTGGCGACGGAAGTGACGCAAGGACCAAACGGCAACAACAGTTTTCCACGTGCGCGTAGGGCGCCAAAGTCAGGTGGGCCGGCGGGAGCCAATGGGGAAGCGTTTCGTGTAGGTCGGCTCTATAAGCGGTCGCGCCAGCCACGGGCTCCCGCCAGTAGGGAACGGGCCGAGCTGGGAGGAGGCTACTCGGCGTTCGGAGGCGAGGTCGGAGCCTGTGCGGCCGGGGTCAGGGAACCGGAGCCGGGCCGCCGCGCTGTGGAGAAGCTGCGTCGGGGCGCACAGGTAAGGACCGGGGAGGGTGGCGCCGAGTCGGGTCCCGCTTTGTGTTCCGCCTTGGCCTTGGTGTCCTACCACCTATCAGCCGCGTTGGGAAGCCAAGCGACGCGACTGTACCCCGAGATGGCTGCGTCACAGCTCGTGCTTGCGGTGGGGTTGGGGGGTCGTCTTCCCCGAGGCCAGGCCGGCAGGTCGCGGAGCTCGCCGGCAGGGCCGGAGCATGGAGCTGACGCTCTGAGTGGAGTGGGCCGGGACGCCGGACCGGCCAGCCCTCCAGCGGGTTCGGGGAGGGCGATCCCATTGTTTGGGCAGAGTGGGTTTGATGGGGAAGCTAAAGCTCGGGCACTAAAAACATCTCCAGGGGCAGCTTGAAGCGGCGGGATCTCGTTTGTCACCGAGCCGCCTTGCTGTCAGTTGTGGACCAGCCCTTTGACTAGCGAACAACCGCAGCCTCTGGCGACCATCATCGGACATGCTCCGCTTACATTAACTTTAAAAAAAAAAATCTACTTTTTTTTTTAAGTCAGGGTAGATCTGGCTGCCCTGGAGCTCACTATGGAGACCAGGCTGATTTTGAACTCAAAGTGATCCCCGCCTGCCCCTGCCTTCTGAGTGCTGCGATTAAAGGCGTGGGGCACAACGCCAGGCTTTCTGCTTGAGTTCTTTAGAGAGTTTGTACTTGGTACGCGTGACTATGACTAAGTCTCGGGAAAAAAGTAATCTACCTGCTAATTATGCTTAGGATAGGCCACAGGAGAGGTTGGCTGGCAGTTTCCACAAACCATAGTGCCTTTTTCATCAGCCCTGTTATGTCATCATAGGTCATTAAGGACTTCTGTGGTACAGCATTCAAAAAAGCAAAGAAATACACTTCATCTCGAATCATTATGTGTTACCAATAGTTCTTAGGTAAAACTTTGTTTTAAAGAGAAACATTTTACTTGCTGAGAAATCTGGGAAGCCCAGTAATAACCCAACTTATCCAAAGTATAAACTTTTCTTCCTCTGGTAGCTCAGCTTTCAAAGAAGTATAAGTTTTACTAATTGTGAGCCTTAAGCAGATGTTATTTACCGATATTTCTGAAGTATTTGGGAAGTTAAATTTATGCAAACAGACTATTTTAACCACTTTAAGATCAAATAGATTTTACAGATTTGAGAAAAATCTTTCCTTCCCCACCTTTGCCTTTCTTCCTGCGGTTCTAGCCAAACACAGAAAAGACAGATTTCTTTTTCAGTAATTGGTTTATATTCTGAAATTAAATGTGGTAATGAAGACAGCGCTGAGGAAGCTGGGGTAGATCAGGAGCCACCTCAGGAAAATGCAGTATTAAATAATAATATAAACAAGTAATAATACCTTTTGTATCACAGGCAGACAAGTTCACCATCAAGTAGTAGAAATCCTAAGCCTTCCTAAGAAACTATCAGTTTTATCTTTCCAGTAGATAAGAAAAGCCTTGCTAATAGACTCTAATATCAGAAGTACAAGAGCGTGACTAATGTGATACTATGTGCATAACAGCTTGATGCTGCTGTCTCAACACCAGAGCTTTATTGAGTTGGATTTTTTTTTTAAGTCTTAAAATTTGTTCCTTGGACTTAAAAAGACACTATGTTTTTCTTTCTTAGGTTATTAGAAATGGCTACTCCACAGTCAGTTTTCGTCTTTGCAATCTGCATTTTAATGATAACAGAATTAATCCTGGCCTCCAAAAGCTACTATGATATCTTAGGTGTGCCAAAGTCTGCCTCAGAGCGACAAATCAAAAAGGCCTTTCACAAATTAGCCATGAAGTACCACCCTGACAAAAATAAAAGCCCTGATGCTGAAGCAAAATTCAGAGAGATTGCAGAAGGTAAGTAAATGTTGCTGAGGTCCCATGGGTATTTAATAAGCTAATGGTAGCTGATAATTTTGTAAGTCTTAAAGATGTTATGGAGATGGGAGAGGTGTATGTAGGATTTTGTAGTTTGTTAGAATAAATACTTGGTTCCTGAATAAGTAAATTAATTGTGGTATGTCATTTTATTGTTTTACAGTTTTAAAGATGTTGGCAGGGTATCATTTATCTTTTTTTTGTTGTTGTTGTTATTTATGAAACCACTCTGTCTAAAAAGGAGTATTTGAACACCAAAATGATCAACTAACTTAGTAAATATCAATTTACTTAGTAAATTAATCTATTTCATCTACATTTCAAACCAATGTGTATTTAAAAATATGTAAAGAACATTTTGTCATAATACTAGGGCTAAAAGAAACCATACATATATCATGGGCATTAAGTAGTTAATGGTGAGTAGGCTTATGTAGGGGGATGGAATTAAACATTTACTTCAACTAGTAAGAAAGTAAAAAATCTGATTTTCTATTAGCTGAATACATTTGATAATTTATTTCTTTAACAGTTAAAACGTTTTCTAACTTATATTTTAGCTTTATTATGTATAATAGTTTGTCATATATTTGAAGTTTGCATATACACAATTTGGGATATTTTATCTTCCAATTCCTAAAAGGTTTTTATCTGTTTCAGCGTATGAAACACTCTCGGATGCCAATAGTCGGAAAGAGTATGACACAATTGGACACAGTGCTTTTACCAATGGCAAAGGACAAAGAGGCAATGGGAGTCCTTTTGAACAGTCATTTAACTTCAATTTTGATGACTTATTTAAAGACTTTAATTTTTTTGGTCAGAACCAAAACACTCGGTCTAAGAAGCATTTTGAAAACCACTTCCACACACGCCAGGATGGTTCTAGTAGACAAAGGCATCACTTCCAGGAGTTTTCTTTTGGAGGCGGATTGTTTGATGATATGTTTGAAGACATGGAGAAAATGTTTTCTTTTAGTGGCTTTGATACCACCAATCGACACACAGTACAGACTGAAAATAGATTTCATGGATCTAGCAAGCACTGCAGGACTGTCACTCAACGAAGAGGAAATATGGTTACTACATACACTGATTGTTCAGGACAATAGTTGAATCTTTTCCTGTTTCCACTAAGCCCACCTAGTTTATTCTTCCTTACTATGTCTGATGAAAAAAGTTTTCTGTGAACTATTTTGGTAAATGCATGATTTCACTTATGTTAAGCTGTTTGTTATAGGTATTCCATATATTGAACTTTTTGTTTTTTAAAACAAATTAAAATACATTCAGCTAGTAGACAACTGTAATTTTCCTGATTAGGAGAAGTTCTTTTGAAAGATCATTTGCAAGATTTTTTTACGTTACCTGTCCTTTGGCTCATTTTCACACCCCCCCCACCCCCCCGGCCATATTCCCAAACAAAACTCAGCCCGACACATACTTAACAATTAAGTTTTAAAAGTTACCATAGATTTACATTGTGTGAACTTGAATAATAATTGCAGTGAAACCTCTGCAAATTCAAAACTGCACGCCCTGTGGCCCTGACTTGGGTTACTAAATGTCTGAAGCTGTAATTTTGAGTCATTTAGTGAAGAAGACCATTGCTTTTGGCTGTTTGCCCCTGAAAGCTTTAGAAAGTGAAGGTTTGATTATCACACAAAGATGCCTTTTCTACCGTAGAATTGGTGTAATGGGGAAGATTGTATTGCACGTCATTAAGCTGAAAAGTTTAAAACTTATGACATATTGCCAAGAAATTGTGTTTTAGTACTGGGTGAATGATTTTGTTTGATCAAAATCATAGCTTTGTAAACATCTTTGGAATATTTTTCTATTTGTTGACTTTCTAGGTCTTCGTATGAATTTATTTTTGGTGTGTGTTTGTGTGTAGTCACTCTTTTGCACTTATCTTTATCTAGAGATTGACTAATACCTCATTCTTTTTGTAAAAGCAGCCAGTAATTTCTGTGTAACCTTATTATGTGCAATATTTTAAATTTTAAGAAATGTGTGCTTCTTTTGTTGTTAGAGTTATTTCTTTAGTTCTGCACTTTTCCATGTTATACTCCATACGAGTATTAATCCTATGGATGCATATGAAAACTAGTAATGTCTCATACAATATTGTGTGTGAGTAAGAGAAACTATAAATATTTACAACCTGATCTTCAGTGTTGTCATTTTATTATGCAGTTTTGGGATGTATAATATGTATAAAGTGAAGCATATTCTGATCATAGGCCATATCCTTGAAGTTTTGTGTAACTGAAATTCCCCCAGACGATCTTATTATATTGCCATTTGGTATCTTCTCTTGTGTTACTATCTCATATTTCAGTAGCTTGATGGTTTTATTTTCTACAATTTTTGTGTATTTGCTTTTTTGAGAGCAAGTGTTGTATCACAAGACCTTTTCTAATTAGGACTGGCTAAGAAGACCAGAGACTTCATTCTCAAAGATGACGGACTTCTCCCCTCAAAATAAACACACATACATAACACATGACGTGCTTGGAATGATTCTAATGTGTGCCAGGCGTGCATTCTACCATTAAGGTACATTGCTAGCCCTATACTTGTTGATTTTTTTCAGCCATGTTGTCACTTGAGCCCTGACTTTACAATACCTCCAAGACTAGCTGGCTAGTCAAGCTCCCAGGTTCCTCTAACCTCTACCCTGTCCTCCTTGCTGGCATTACAGGTACTCATTGAGTACTGGGGATCTGGATTCAGGACCCCCCATGCTTATACTTCACCTGCTCTGCCATTTTTCCAGCCTCACTTTAAGTTTTTTTTTTTTTTTTTTTTTTAATTTTAGAAAATGGATTTACTATATTCTTTGATCTTATTTCTTAGATGTTAAGTCTATTATTTGATAATAAGAAAATAGCCATATCTTGAAGTTGAACCAAGAATCATTTATATATATTATAAATATATATAAGTGATCTTTTAAGACTGGGAGTCCTTTGGTTCTGTTAAGGTTCCAGTGTAGGGGAATATCAGGGCAGTGAGGTGGGAATGGGTGGGTGGGGAACACCCTCATAGAAGCAGGGTGGGGGGGTAGAACTTGGAAAGGGGGTAACATTTGAAATGTAAACAAATAAAATATCCAGTGCCTGACAAATACAGAGGTGGATGCTCTCAGCCAGCCATTGGACTGAGCACAAGGTCCACAATGGAGGAACTAGAGAAAGGACTGAAGGAGCTTGCAGCCCCATAGGAGGAACAACAATATGAACCAACTAGTACCCCCAGAGCTCCCAGGGACTAAATCATCAAAGAGTACACATGGAGGGACCCATGGCTCCAGCTGCATATGTAGCAGAGGATGGCCTTGTTGGGCATGAATGGGAGGAGAGGCCCTTGGTCCTGAGAAGGTTTGATGCCGCAGTGTAGGGGAATGCCAAGACAGGGAAGCACTAGTGGGTGGGTTGGTGAGCAGTGGGCGGTGGTGGTGGTGGGATAGGGGGTTTTCTGAGGGGAAACCAGGAAAGGGAATAACATTTGAAATGTAAATAAAATATCTATTAAAAAATCCAATAAAAATAATTGATAAAAAATACCTCATTTCAAATAAGTATTAACAAAGGATGAATTATTCTCATATTGTTAATATGTTTATCTCCTCCAAGGCCTGATCATCCTTATTTTTGCCCATTGTGAGTTCTGAATATTTTGATCCTGTTGAGAATTTAAAATTCCTTCTTGGGTATGATAGTATATGACAGAGGTCACAATCGTCCAGAAGCTGAGGCACTAGCATCCTAAATTTAAGGCCACCTTGTGTTATATACTTCAGAATCCTGCCTTAAGCACCAAAGCGATTTGTGCATTCCTAAGATAATTTTAGTTTTTTGAAATGGTTTTGTTGACAAACAACTTACTAGAAGACTATGAGATCATTGTCAAGCAGAATAAAGAGATTGATAAATCACTATTCAATAGGTCTCTTAACATTTTGTATACAGGATTATGTAGGATTTTAAAATTACATCTATTTGTGTCCATATCATAGCATATGTGGAAGTCAGAGGACAACTTGTAGTTTTGTCCTTTCACTGTGGAAGTACTAAAATTACCAGGAATTGAACTCTGGTCTTCCAACTTGGCAGCAAAGGATCTAGTGTAGCTATCCTTACTTTAGAGTTCAAACCAAAACTAACTAAAAATAATTTAAAAAAGGATACTACATATTAATAAAAATTCATCAAGAAGGTACAACAATGTAAATACATAATGTTGGGAACAAAAAGATAATTTTGTTTCCTATCGTCACTGTAACTAAAGTAGAAATTAACAATGGTCATTTCATTAAAAAAAGTCATTAGGCCTCATATGGACACACTGATATTAGGATACTTAAATACTACCCTGAGTCTTCTAAAGTGAGAGGAATTAGAGCTATGTTGTGACTCCCAAACAAAACTATTTTGCTGCTACTTCATAACTAATTTTGTTTACTGTTGTAAGTCATAAACATCTAATTTTCAGGCTACCTGATACTCAACTCCCTGTGATAGGGTCAGGCAGCCTAAAGGTTTCAGCCTATGGATCAGAACCAGCGGTTCACAACATCTAATCATTTTCATACACTCTGTTTTCAGATTTATGGCCTCAATTATATATTTGTGTGTGTGTATATATATATATATATATATATATGTATATATATATATATACACACACACACAAAATTGGACTGGATATCACTTGTTCCTTGTGTTTTGATCAGATGTGGTTTTCTGTCATGTTTTTTTTTTTTTCCTATTGCAAGGAGACATTTCTTTGATAAGGGGTGAGAACTAATTTGTGGGCATAAGGATAAATACTTAGGCTCTTCTTCTTCTTCTTAGGGAAAACACCAAATGGGGATGACACCGGTGCAGTGGGAGGGCCCGGAGGACCGGGGGTGGGGTGGGTAAGGGGAGTCAGAATTAGGAGGCCTCTGCGGCTTCCATGGAGGATTCGCAGCGGTTTTAGGGGCCTTGGTCGTGGTTCAGGCAGTGGCCATGGTCGAGGCCGCCGGGCTCGTGTAGGTAAAGCTGAAGACAAGGAGTGGATCAAGCTGGGCTGCCTGGTTAAGGACATGAAGATCAAGTCCTTGGAGGAGATCTACCCATTCTCCCTGCCTATTAAGGAGTCTGAGATCATTGGCGTTTTTCCTGGGTGCATCCCTAAAGGACGAGGTTCTGAAAATCATGCCAGTGCAGAAGCAGTCTCGGGCTGGCCAGCGAACCAGGTTCAAGGCATTTGTTGCTATTGGGGACTACAATGGTCATGTTGGTCTTGGTGTTAAGTGCTCCAAGGAGGTTGCCACTGACATCCGAGGGTCCATCATCTTGGCCAAGCTTTCTACTGTCCCTGTGCGGAGAGGAGGCTACTGGGGGAACAAGATTGGCAAGTCCCACACTGTTCCATGCAAGGTGACAGGGCGCTGTGGCTCTGTGCTGGTGCGTCTCATCCCTGCCCCCAGAGGCACTGGCATTGTCTCTGCTCCTGTGCCCAAGAAGCTACTGATGATGGCCGGTACACTTCAGCCAGAGGCTGCACTGCTGCCCTGGGCAACTTTGCCAAAGCCACCTTTGATGCCACCTTTGATGCCACCTCCAAGACCTACAGCCATCTGACCCTTGACCTCTGGAAAGAGACTGTGTTCTGCTACATATGCAGTTGGAGCCATGGGTCCCTCCATGTGTACTCTTGGGTTGGTGGTTTAGTCCCTGGGAACTCTGAGGGTACTGATTGGTTCAGATTTTAGTTCCTCCTATGGGGCTGCAAAGTCCTTAAGCTCCTTTGGTCCTTTCTCTAGATCCTTCATTAGGGACCTTATGCTCAGTCCAATGGTTGGCTGAGAGTATCCTCCACCTCTGAATTTGTCAGGCACTGGCAGAACCTCTCAGGAATCAGCTATATCAGGCTCCTGTCAGCAAGCATTTCTTGGCATCTGCAAGAGTGTCTGGGTTTGGTGACTGTATATGTGATGGACCCCCAGGTTGGGCAGTCTCTGGATGGTTTTTCCTTCAATCTCTGCTCTACTCTGTCTCTGTATCTCCTCCCATGGGTATTTTGCTCCCCCTTCTAAGAAGTACCAAAGTATCCACACTTTGGTCTTCCTTCTTCTTGAGTTTCATGTGGTCTGTGAATTGTATCTTGGGTATTCCGAGCTTCTGGGTTAATATCCACTTATCAGTGAGTGTATACCATGTGTGTTCTTTTGTGATTGGGTTACCTCACTCAGGATGATATTTTCATGAATTCACTGCACAAACATTTTCTTTCTTTCTTTTTCTTTTCTTTTCTTTTCTTTTCTTTTCTTTTCTTTTCTTTTCTTTTCTTTTTTTTTTTGTACACTGTAGCTGTCTTCAGACACTCCAGAAGAGGGAGTCAGATCTCATTACGGATGGTTGTGAGCCACCATGTGGTTGCTGGGATTTGAACTTCGGACCTTCGGAAGAGCAGTCGGGTGCTCTTACCCACTGAGCCATCTCACCAGCCCACATTTTCTTTTATTATGTGGTCCATTCTGTCCTACCAAGTTCATATCTTCCTTGTAACTTTAGTGTGAAATTGGAAAGATTATTATCCTTAAAAAAAGGGAAAACTTAATGAAGAATGCATTTAAAAATGAAGTTCAGTTTGGACATAACTAAGTTTCAGATAAGATTGGGAGTAGAGATGTTTTTAGCATTAGCAGAGGGCTAAGCCAGTGGTAATGCATCATAGAATTGTAAAACCCACAGTCAGCCTCAAAAAATACCACTGATGATGTGGTAGATGCTGACTTGAAAGTGAACACAACCCTCTCTCCCATGCCTTTTTCCCCCCATTTATACAAATGACAAAACTGACATCAATTTCTCTCTAGTTTGGGTGTGCTTGGTTGAAGCAGGTTTAAAACAGAATGGCCTTAATGGAATTAGTCCAAGCATCTATAGTGAAACCCTTTTTAAGTTTTGAGATTATAATTACATTTCTCCATTCTTTTTGTTTTCTTCACCATATACTCTTTCTTGCTCTTATTCAAATTAATGATCTCTTCTTTGTATTATGTATATATATATACACACACACACATATATATATATACATGTATATATACACACATATATAATATATATTATATATATGTATGTTCATTCATAAACCTAACCTGCTCAGGACACACACAAGTTTTAACATGGACATTTTATGATATCTAGTTGATTCCATTCGGGTAGTGCCCCTTGCTCTTGTGAATATCACCAATGTTAATAAGCATTCTGTAAAAATTACTAATGCTTAACAAAAAATCCAAATAAGGCAGGCAGTGGTGGCGCATGCCTTTAATCCCAGCACTTGGGAGGTAGAGGCAGGGCTATTTCTGAGTTCAAGGACAGCCTGGGCTACACAGAGAAGCCCTGTCTCGAAAAAAAAAATCCAAATAAGTTTTCAGTATTCAAATCCTATTACATTTACATTATGCTTCTCTACAGGCGAGTACTGAGGCTCAGAGGTTTCTCTTCCTCCAAAATTCCTATGCTGAGAACCTCACCCTCTAGATGATGGTATTTAGATATATGAGTGTCTTAGGGTTTTATTCCTGCACAAACATCATGACCAAGAAGCAAGTTGGGGAGGAAAGGGTTTATTCAGCTTACACTTCCACACTGCTGTTCATCACCAAAGGAAGTCAGGACTGGAACTCAAGCAGGTCAGGAAGCAGGAGCTGATGCAGAGACCATGGAGGGATGCTATTACTGGCTTGCTTCTCCTGGCTTGCTCAGCTTGCTTTTTTATAGAACCCAAGACTACCAGCCCAGAGATGGCACCACCCACAAGGGGCCTTTCCCCCCTGGATCACCAATTGAGAAAATGCCCCACAGCTGGATCTTATGGCATTTCCCCAGCTGAAGTTCCTTTCTCTGTGATAACTCCAGCCTGTGTCAAGGCTGACACAAAACCAGCCAGTACAATGAGCTTTAATCCCAGCCCTCGGGAGGCAGAGGCAGGCGGATTTCTGAGTTCGAGGCCAGCCTGGTCTGCAAAGTGAGTTCCAGGACAGCCAGGGCTATACAGAGAAACCCTGTCTCGAAAACCAAAACCAACCAACCAACCAACCAACCAAACAAACAAAAAAGACATCGGAGTTCTCTTGGTACCTCTATAAAAAAATGACAGGGTGGGGTAGAGGGAAGGGGAGAAGTAAGGAGGGAGGGAAAGAGAAAGTAGGGGCAGGGAGAACACTCACGGGACCATTCTCAAGTGAGATTACAGTAATAGGGTTTGTATATGAAATGTTTTCCCAAAAAGCTTAAAAAGGCTTGGTCCTTAGCTGGTGGTGCCATCGAAATTTGATTAGCTTAATTGATGGATTATTTGCTTGATAGATTTAAATTCTTGATGCATAACATGGCATTATTAAGAGTAGGCTATAGTGGGGATATGCCCTGGAAAGACAGCACCTTGCCCCAACTGTTGGCAATCAGGCACATCTAGGGACATCTAGAAGTGACTTCACTCCAATCAGGTATCTTTACAGCCAGTTCTCGGGGGACCTAGCTGAAGAGGTGACAGCGTTGATCCTTTGCACGTGTGCCACGGCCCTTGTCCCATGTCCTTTTACAAATGCATCACAGGCCCAATAAAAGCCTCGTTCTTCCTGCACCCCCTTTTCTCTCCACCCTGTCCCAGGGCCTGTCTCTTTCCCCTCTCAACAAACCTCCCAGGTGAGACCTGCTGCATGTTGTGATCTCTTTGGGACTTGCTGCTTAGTTCTAACACCAGTTCCCTCTACTGCTGTGAAGTGAGCAGCTCAGCTCTACTATGTACTTTTTACCATGGTGCAATCCCAAAACCAAAGGAGCCAAACATCCATAGACCTTGCAAGACCTTTGGGACTGAGTCAAGATTCATTCTGATCTAAAGGAAATGCACTCTTATGCTGTCATCATCTTAGGAATGTGGCTACTCTGACCAACACAAGAAGACCCTGCCTCTGAGCCAGAAAGAGTGCCTCAGGGGGGCAGAAAGTCTTCCCATGCCTTCTTAGACATCTCAGTTACCAGGGCTGTAAGAAACACATCTTCTTTTTATAGGCCTCCCAGGCCGAGGAATTCTGTTACATCAGTCTGAACAGACTAAGATAGTGGGCTTCTTAGCGCTTCTAGGATGCTCATCTATTCTGGGACTCCCTTGGAGACACATAATAGATGACTATTCTATTATTGGTTGTCAAATCGATTATATCTAGAATTAACTAAAAACTCATGCTACTAGACACACCTGTGAAGGATTTTTAGTTAACTGTATGATTTAAGGTAGGAAGACTCACCTTAAATCCAGATCACGTGAGTTCATCTTAATCTGAGCTCTGATTGTCCTCCCTGAAACTGAGCTATACCTTCTCAAGGCAGCTTATATATAAAGGACCTGGAAGAAGGAAACTTTTGGTTTCTGCCTGTTTGCCCTCATTTTCATTGGCAAGTTCATAGATCCCGGTGCTGAGGGATTCCTTCTCTGGTTTTAGGGTGATGGATTTAGGACCTTAATTCAGGATTCCAAAGTATACTGAGAACTAGCTGAAGCATCTAGCCACGTGGGCTCAACAGCTTGGCCTTTCCCCTGGGAGACAGCCATTGTTGAGCTAGCTGGATCACAGTCTGTAAGATGCTCTAATAAATCCCCATTGATATGGTTGTGCCCTGACTGCAAGAACCCCTGAGATCATCAGGAACCACAACTCTGATGCAAGCATATGAGAGTATTCGAGCTGAAGCTCGGGCCATGAACCTTCCTGATGCAACAGGATAGGAGAGTGGCCCCAGGATCTAGGAAAGAGGGTTTATTAAGGAAAACCCAGAAGCATTGGAATTAATGAGAGGAAAAAGAAATGTTGGCTTTTAAGCTAATTGGTTTATAGGACCTGATTAAACCACAAGGAGGGAACATGGATCAAAAAGGAGAGTCTTGACCTGGGAACGACTTATGTTTTCTTAGCTCACTCTTATCAGCTAGCTGCAGCTGCTGTGTCTATTTTGCAACTGCCAGGGACATTTCCTGATTTTTCTCAGACCTCAAGGGTGGGGGCCATGCCTCTCTAAAGGCAAGTTAACATAGACTCTTAAAAACAAAATGGAGTTTATTCTGCTACCTCAGTCCCTTCAATGTATGTTTATTTATATATATTCTATCAATACAAATTTATTCATATTCTATCTGTTTTGTTTCTCTAGGGCAGTGGTTCTAAACCTGTGGGTTATGACCCCTTTGGGGTTCAAATTACACTTTCACAGGGGTTGCATATCAGATATTTACATTACAATTCATAACAGTAACAAATTATAGTTATGAAGTAGCAATGACAATTTTATGGTGGTGGGTCACCATAACACGAGGGTCACGAGGGTATTAAAGGGTCACAGAATTAGGAAGATGGAGAATCTAGAGTGCTGGGGACCAGCCCAGGCTGTTCTTTCTTGTTTGGTTCTTTCTGAGGCATCGGAGAGGTAAGACTTAGTCTTACCAGATACTTAGGGTTATTGTATAATAATAAAACATTACCTATCTTAAGTCTAAGTCCCTTTGCTACAGTAGCTGACCTGCCTTCTGTGAGTTCCTCTGAGGTGAGAAACTGTTTAGCACCTCATCATAAAACAGCAGGGGATTAAGTGAAAGGATTTATTGCTACTGCACCTTTCTTTCTTACTTTCTTAGCCTCTCTGGTTAAGCTGGTTAACTCTTTATGAACCAGAGAGAAAGGAAAGATGCTTTGTACAGGCAAATATGCACAGGCACATATACATTCAAACATTCATACACCCACACTCTAGCTGGGCCCAACTGTCTGTCAATCAACCCTACAAGTATTCATGCATGCCTACATGCATACATATATACCCTACACACAAACATATAGACAAACAGACAAACACACTTGTATGTGTGTGTGTGTGTGTGTGTGTGTGTGTGTGTGTGTGTGTATTTCTTTTCTCTGGTCTTTTATACCTCCTTCTTTACACAAAAGTTCCCTAGAAAATTACCTCAAAGATAAAATGTTAAAAGGAATGGGAGTTACAGAAGGATGTTGACATTAAGTTCAAAGCAATGTGTCATTATAATATACTTGTTAAAAGTTTTTTTTTTTTAACTTGTTAAAGTAACAGTTTCTGTATGGCCTTGCCTTATCATAGTGCATATCTGTGACTTTACCCTTGGGACTAAATGTTTTTCCTTGAACACAAAATTGGCCCAAGTCGCTTTCTCCTTTTAGTGTAATTATGAAATCTCATTGTATTTATTATTATGCAACCTTTATTTATTATTTGGAGGAGTGGGCACATTTTATTCTTGATTCTAACTTTATTACATCTTTCTAGCAAATAAGAGCATCTCTAAAAACTTTTCTCCTAAAATTATTTGAATCATGTCAGAACTTCTATAGAACCATTATCTATTTGTCTATATAGCATTACTACAAGATACTTCATCTTTGGGTCTGCAGACGTCTGCTCAAAAGGGTGGGTTAGTACCTAGTGATTGCTATACATTTAATAATAATAGTAAAAGCACAGGAATTTTTCCTAAAATGAATATCTCCAGGTAGAGGGAAATAGTTCAAAACACTAATATAAGACGTTTGGAAGTAGAGCTCAGTGGTAGAACACTTGCCCAGTATGCCTGGTGATCTGAGCTCAATGCTCAGGGCTGAAGAATAAAATTAATGTGATACTTAATTTTTTCCACCTATGTGAATTAGTTAAAAATTTCTGTTTTTATTCCTGTTGTAAATTTTTATAATAAAATTTCGAGTAAGTATTGGGGAAATGGTCCCCTGTTGTAGGAGAAGGCAAAGGATTCTTTTCCTCTCTCAGTCTCAAATTACATCCAAAAACTCCAATCATTACAAAGGAGTTTAAAGGGAAGGATAGAGAAAAGGTGGAAATGGAAGTACAGAAGTAGGGTACACCAACTCTTTTTCCTCTTCCTTCCTTCCTTCCTTCCTTCCTTCCTTCCTTCCTTCCTTCCTTCCTTTTTTTGTTGGTTTTTTTTTTTTTTTTTGTTCTGTTTTTTTTCAAGACAGGATTACTCTGTATAGCCCTGACTGTCCTGGAACTCACTCTGTAGACCAGGCTGGTCTCGAACTCAGAAATCTGCCTGCCTCTGCCTCCCAAGTGCTGGGATTAAAGGCATGCACCACCACTGCTGGCAAGTGTACACCAACTCTTAAGACCTATAGGAAGTGTTCCTCCTCCACTTTTTCCTCCCCTTCTTATCTCCTCTTCTCCTTTTCCTCTGTGGTGATTTGAATAAAATCAGCCTCCATAATCCCATAGGAAGTGGCACTATCAGGAGGTGTGACCTTGTTGAAGTAGGAATGACTTTGTTGGAGGACGTGTATCATTGGGATTGGACTTTGGAATCCCTAGTGGATCTCTCTTCCTGCTGACTGCAGATCCAGATGTAAAACTCTCAGCTACCTCTCCAGTTTTCTGTTTGCCTGCATGACTAACTCCATGCTTCCCACCATGACAATAATGGACTAAATATCTGAACTGTAAACCAGTCTCAAATGTTTTGTTATGAGTGGTCGTCATGGTATCTCTTCACATCAATAAACCTCTAGGACATCCTCCTTCTCATCTTTTTTCCTCCCCTTCTGGAAAGCGTTGTATAGTAATGAGCAAAATTTGGTAGAGAAGGCATGTTCCCACAAAGTTTTAGTATACCAGATCTCTGAAAATTAAGGCTAAGGTGGTGAAGTACAAGCAATGACCTGGAAGGTCTGGGGGGAAATGTTTTTAAACTTACAGCTAAACAAATTATTAACAGGGCGAGACCAAAATTATGAGCATTTTGAAGAATGAAGAAATTACTACCACATACCCTTTATATAAAATTTTTTTCCTCTAAATTATAATATACAAGAAAAAGTGATACCTGAAAAATGAGGCAAAAAGAGGCAAGATAAAGAACAGAGAAAACCAGCAAGAAGTGGGGAGAGTACATTAGAAAAGTCTATAAAGTTTTCATTTGTTTGTGAATGTATTTTCTATTATATTTTTAAACAAATAAAACAAGGTGATATCTCACAAACCCCACATCTAGTATCTAAGTTATGATTCCTGAAGGTTCCAGGGACAAAGCTAACATTAAGCATTAACCCAAGTAATAAAAGGATTATTTTTCTCTCTAACAAGAAGTCTAGAGGCCAGGCATCTTCAGAACTAGTATGCCAGAAGTTTGTCTTTTTTTTTTTAAATTTATTATTATTTTTTTAATTTTAGTTTTCTTGACTCTGACCTCTCTTGGTTGCAGGTTTCCTTCTTTTGCTGACAGTAACATGATAGAAATGTTATCTGCTGTTACATGTCCATGCTCGAACCAGTGACTAATGAGGAGATGGGAGTATGACTGCCATTATTAACTGATTTAAGCCAGTTCATAGCATGGTAGATCTTGTTGATTCTTTAAAATAGAGTAAGAAGGATACCTAGAAAAACAGAATCCTGTATTAAAGAGTAGTTAGGAGGTTGGAAAAACAATTTACATGCTCCGAGCAGTTGAATGTTGACACTTAAAAAAAAAAAAGCCTTAATGATATTGAACATTTCTAATTTTGATGTTTCTTATTGTTAGATTTGTTAAGTGTTTTTCAAAGGGCATCAGGCTCTTTTCTTTGTACCTCTAACTGATTGCCATTATCGGATTTAGTTAGGAACAAAGTTCACTGTAAATATTGTAGCATCTTGGCAGAGTTAATATTGGTGGCAATAGCTGTTCTGGATAGATCTTAACGTTCTATGATATAATTTCTGAATTTTCTGAAGTATAGTTGCAAGCCTTGCCCTTTTGCCTTGGTAGTTTAACATCTATTTGGGTAGTAAATGAACCTTGCTGCCTGCTTAGTATCTATGTATCAAAATGCTGTTGAGTGTTTGTAAATACAGTAATTATGCAGGCATTTTTATGGGAAAAAAGTTAAAAGACTCTCAGTTGTCACTTTCTTACTGAGTACTGTTAATTAATTGGAGATCTCTCTCTCTCTCTCTCTCTCTCTCTCTCATATCAAAGTCAAGTTATTATTTTTTGCTTGGAATTGGTTGCTGTCCCTGCCCCTTTATCTAGTCAAATGTTTGGCTAGTAATTCCTCCCCACTTTGTTTCACCCTGACACAGCCAAACCTAAATTTCCTTTACTAATTTGAATATTACCTTTGAATTCCAAACCATGGGCCTTTAGACAGTCAAATCTACATCTGGATTATTTCCCTTAGCTGTGGCCCTGCAAGCTCGTTTTATTCTTTCCCCATCTAATTATGCTTCCTCGGGTCCCAAGAATGGTAGAATCTTTTTGCTAATTGTGCCTCATGTAATTATCACTCATTAAATTAGCAGTTTCAACCAATATTTCAAACACTTTACTCAATTTTTAAACTTAAGTTCGTATTATTTAAATATAATTTCACATAATAATCACTTGAAATAGTATCCTATGACTCAGTACATATATTAGGGAAAAGTCATTAAAATGAAATTTTCTGTTCACATTTCTCAATTTACTTTGTTACAACTTAAATTTATTAACACTTAAGTAATTATTTAAAAGTGCTCTATCATTTTCTTATTTAAATTTAAATAAATTTTACATTAGCATGTTTCTAATGGTTATTCTGCAAAATCATTCTTCTATTATGTATTTCATAAGTAGAAATAGGAAGGACTGTTTGCTAATGGGACATGATTTGGCTATTTGTAATTTCTTATCATTGGATAATGTGGTGGTTTGAAGAGCAATGGACCTCATAAGCGCATGTATTTGGTTCTTGGTCATTATGGAGTGGATTTGGCAGTGATTAGGAGGTGTGGCCTTGTTGGAATAGGTGTGGCCTTGTTAGAGGAAGCTTGCCGCTGGAGGTGGGCTTTGAGCCTATAATGCTCAATCCAGGCTCAGTGACTGTGTTGTCTGCTGATCCAGATGTAGGACTCTCAGCTTCCTTGCCAGCGCCAAGTCTCCCTGCATCACCATGATTTCTACCATGACAATAATGGACTAAATCTCCGAACCCATAAACCAGATCCTATTGAATGTTTTCCTTTGTGAGTGTTGACATGGTCATGGTGTATCTTCACAGCAATAGAAACCCCAACTAAGGCAGTACTGATTCTTATTCTCTGACACATAGATTCTTCATGTAGGCTCATTGCGTTTCTTTCTTTCTTTCTTTCTTTCTTTCTTTCTTTCTTTTTTTATTTATTTTTTTTTTTTTTTGGTTTTTCAAGACAGGGTTTCTCTTATAGCCCTCCTGGAACTCACTTTGTAGACCAGGCTGGCCTTGAACTCAGAAATCCGCCTGCCTCTGCCTCAAGTGCTGGAATTAAAGGCGAGCGCCACCACCCCTGGCGTGTTTCTTTTCCTATCTTTCTTTTTTTCCTTTTTTTTTTTTTTTTTTTGAGACAGGGTTTCTCTGTGTAGCCCTGGCTGGCCTTGAACTCAGAAATCAGCCTGCCTCTGACTCCCAAGTGCTGGGATTAAAGGCGTGTGCTACCACCGCCCGGCTCATTGTGTTTCTTAAAGATAAGGTGTAGAAAAAGATATTTCTCTTTGCCCTGTAGGGCAAGTTATGGTATATGCATCTCTGCTCCTTCCTCAGTGCAGTCAATGCTGTAATAGCAGCCCATGATGTTAGTGATTTAATTCTATCTTCCACATGATATCCAGGTAGGTTTCAGGTGACCCAAGGGAAGCACCCTGACAATTCTATGTAAGGCATCTTTGGTTATAAGGGAAAAATTCGCCCCCTCCAAACCAAAAACCAAAAACCAAAACCCAAAACCCAAAAACCAAAAACCAAAAACCAAAAACCAAAAACCAAAATCCAAAAACCAAAAACCAAAAACCAAAATCCAAAACAAAACAAAAAAAAACCCCAACAACCAAAACCAACCAACCAACCAACCAAACAAACAAAATAAAACCCCAAAAACCCATTAAAAGTCTCTTGGGTTGCAGAGATGACTAAGCTCTTAAGAAGACATATTGCTCTTGTAGAGGACCTAAATTAGGTCCCCAGAACCCATGTTGATGAGCCTTGTGTCTCTGCCTGCATCCACATACATTCATACATACCAATATTCATGTAACTAAAAATAAAATAAAATTTAAAGAAGTAAAATTCTCATATTGTCAAATTTTAGCCCCAAATAAACATATATACTTCATCTCATTGGTCAGCTGAAGTCTTATGATGCAGTCTAAGATAAAGAATCTAGAAATCTAATCTTCCATGAGGTAAACTAGAGCTTTGTAATAGCAAATGTTAGCAGTATTGACTTCAGAGAGCCAGTTTGTAGACCATCAGAAATTCCCTAAGAGCCAATCTTTAATTTGGTAGCACTCAATGTACTCCTTATAGTATCTGTGTGAGTGCAGTGGATTGTGTATGTTCTTCGTATAATAAATGAATAAGTAAGTTCACTAGAACATGCCAGAGTTGCAAGTAGTTTCCAGTATTAGAATAACACTATCAAAACATTTCAAATATTTTTATTATGGAATACTGTAGGTTTGCAAAGGAATAGCTGTAAAGCACTGTTTCCCAACTGCTATGTTTTTGTTAAATGAAAAGTAAGAATTTCGTAGTTGAGGAGAGCAAACACTGGTATTCAGAAGGTGTCTTATTATCCCAAGATTTTTTAAAGTCTTTAATATGCTAATTTACAGTGGTTATCCCCACAAAACAGATATAGTTTGAGGCATGTAAAAATATATGGCCAAGAAAATTTTGCAAGAGGGTCTCTATGGACCAATTAAGAAGAAATCTATCTGAAGTTCTTTAGAAACTCTGGACTAGACATACTTTTAGACCTAATTAAAGAACAAACTACTGTGGAAAGGCAAACTTCAACTTTACTGTAAAACCATGTCATGAGCAAGTGCTTCAAAATGTTCCCCACAGAGCTGAGATGAGCACTGGAGAAAATTTTCCAGAAGACCAATTTAAAGAGAAGGTGATAGCCTTAAAGGTGCAAACTGCATTTTGTGTTATTTTGTTACTCTTTGCTATAAACGTTAGGAGGCTCCAGATTAAAGAGGGATGTTGGTCATAAATACATGATATCCATGATTTAAAACATGCAGTGTATGTGTGTTTGTGTGTGTGTATTAGCAAAAACTCTAAATATTCTCCTTACATTTTTATTCCCAGAGGACTCATTAACTTCTGTGGTTGCTACTTGGGTAATGACATAGAAATGTGAAGATCAAAGCTAGTATTGGAGAAATACCTTTCCAACTCAATGGAAAGAAAGAGAAAAGATAAACATTTATTTATAGTTGTGATTTTTTCCATCTGGAAGGAAACTGGTGTAATCTGGCACAGTTTTCCCATCATTATATAAGAACAGCTCGCTTTCTTTACCATTGTGTGAACCCACTACCATCAACAAATCCTCCTGTTCTTATCTACAGCCAACCCTTCCAGCTGTGCACTGGATCATGTTAGCCAGAGTCAACGACCTTGCTCCAGAGTTTCATGCCTTCTTGTCTGTCACCAGTTTTCACTTTCCTTTAGCAATTCACACCAGAAAACAGGTCTGTGGCTGTTAATATCTCTTCCATATCGAGGCAAACTTCTTGGGCTTTTTTTTTCTTCCCTGTAACTGCTGCCTCACTTTTCTGTTCAGCTTTATAATGAAACTTCTAGGACTTTTCATCTCTAACACTCATCTGAAACTTCTGCTGAGCTTATTGATGACCTACACACACTGTGAAATTATCAAAGAACAAGTTGTGGATTTCTCAGATCTCAGTGTCCACCCCAGGTCAGCACCCTCTTCCTTGATAGTCTTACTTTACTCTTCAAACACTAAACTTTGTTTTCTCACTGACTCGTGTTGATTCCCCCCCACCCCACTTCATCCTCTGAATCTTGGTCCTCCCTGCCTCCTCTTCCTTTTAGTTCATTTCCCCTCCTCTTCTCGTCCTTTCTTCATCCCTTTTCTTTCCTCCCTTATTTCCCCTTTTGGAGCTTCTGTTTTACTTTTCATTGTTATCATTTCCTCAGTCAGCTTTCTTAATCTCATAGTTTTAATACCATCAATACATCTGCCAGATAGAAATTTCTATCCTCTGTAAGGATCCATATGCTCAAAACTCTAGATTTGTATATGCAACTGCTAAACATATTTTAACACGTTTAATAGGGAATTAGCATTCTGACAGCAAAGTTATCTTTCCAGTTGTTCTTCTTATAACCTTGAACTGATAATTTTTCTCATCCTCTTGAACTTAAACTCTATGGCCAATCCTATGGCATATAAATGTAGAATATTTCCAGAATTTCACGGCTCTTTACTCCTCTAGTGGTGATCTCACCATGGTCTTCCATACCAATTATTAGGTAAAAATAAATATCCTTTACCCTTTACATTCCATCACACAGACATCAACTAGGATTGCCCTTTTAAGAGGTAAATCAAAGCTTGTTTTTCTTCCTGTGTTAAAGCCTTTCATTTGCTTCCTTGTCATTCACATTAGAACTAAATAATTTACAATGATATATGGAATCAGCCCACATATTTACCTAATTTTACTATCTTCTAGTCTGACTCCCCTCTTTTACTCTGATTCTGCCATAGAAAGGTAATTTTTCTTCCATTAGCATTCTTAGTCAGTTTCTTCTCTGGGGGTTTTGCCGTTTGTTTTTCCTTTATTTGGGCCATTTTCCTGTCATATAGCCACCCTCTTCAAATTCTGCCTTTTTGGTTCACATGGAACCTTTTGCCCCACGCTGACAGTTTAATACATATACTCTACCCTGATTATATTTGATACCTATAGGCCTCTGTTACCCCCTTTCTTTGCCTTAGAACCCTTTCTTCTTCCCATCCTACTTGTGCATTGACTATATCATTAGAGGAAACTGCATACACACCCTACTTCAGCAACCGTTAACAGTCATTATCTGTATAGGAAGGAATAGGTTTTCATAGGTACCTCCCCAATCAATGATGAAAGTTGCAAGGCCCATTCTTTAGCCTGATTGATAAGTGTTCATGTTTGCAAAGGCAGTGCCATATCTGGATGGCAGTACTTGATGGCATCTACCTCTATCCTTGATCCTTAAATTCTTACTTCCCTTTCTTCTGTAATGTCCCTGGGAACGTGATGGGGGTAGTGCTGGTGATAGTGACACAGATATCCTGTTTAGGAAAAGCATTCATCAATAACTAATGATCACCACTTTAGCCAGGTAAGAGTCACGACATTAACCATCATCCTCTGAATAAAAGAATTTCTGTGTCCCAGTTTGAAAGTTACACTAATTTACTGATATATTTAGACAGTAGTTTAACAACATGCTGGTTTAAGGAAGTAGTGTATTATTGTGAGTACAAGGGTCCATGCACTCATAGAATGCACTAGTGAAACCAGGAATCTTAGAACATGCAGGGTGGTCTTTTTAAAGGAAAACATGTGTAACCTGTTTCCCACCGAGAAGACTGGGAATGGAGGTGGCTAACAACCTCCATAACCTCTGTGGCCATACCTAGTTCCTAACAAGCTCACACAAACAAGACCAAAGGAGGCTAATAGTCTAAATGGCTTCTGTTCTATCTGTGTGGCCAGGGTTCCCCCTCCCCACCCCCTAAGGCTTCCACAAGCAGGAACTAGTTAATATCCTGGATTACCTTTGTGCTATTTGGCCAGGATCTCCCCCACAGATGACCTCTGAGTATGGCTGAGACTATACTAGATCCTCTCCTAGGCCCTTAAAGTAACACATGTAGCCTATCTTCCATCTTCATGGAAGAAACAACATGCATTTTGAGAAGAATTTTGAGGTAATTATGCCTCCTGCATTCATGGGTTTGTGTTACACCAGGAAACTTCTGGTAATTTGAACGTAACTGGCACATAGGTCCATAGGAAGTGGCACTATTAGGGGGTGTGGCCTTGCTGGAGGAAATGCGGCACTATGGAGGCAGTCTTTCAGGTCTCCTAGTGCTCAAGTTTCACCCAGTGTCGAATCAGAGTTTCTCCCTGGCTTTGGATCAAGATATAGAACTCTTGGCTCCTCCAGCACCAAGTCTGTATGCACCATGCCATGCTTCCCACTGTGATGATAATGGACTGAACCTCTGAAACTGTGAGTCAGCCCCAGTTAAACGTTTGCCTTTATAAGAGATACCTTGGTCACTGTGGCTCTTCACAGCAATAAAACCCTAACTAAGATAAAACTTCGTTTTCAAAATTATGCTGTTTTTATATATGCCTAAAATAAACTACCTGATGTCAGACTCAAGAATTTTCAAACAACACTGGCTCCTGAGGTATGTTGAACCAGATTTTCTTCTTGCTACACATGGATCGTTACTCTACCAGCTATGATGTTTGCTGAGGCCCTGTCTTAACTAGGGTTTCCTTTGCTGTGAAGAGACACCATGACCAAGGCAACTCTTATAAAGGCAAACATTTACTTGGGGGATGGCTTACAGTTTCAGAGGTTCAGCCCATTTTTATCATGGCAGAAAGCCTGGCAGCCTAAAGAAGATATGGTTTGGGAGAAGGAGATGAGAGTTCCACATTTTGATCTGAAGGCAACCAGAAAGAGACTCTCTCCTTTGCACTGGCTGGAGCTTGAGCACATTTCCGAGCACATTTCCACAGTGACACACTTCCTCCAACAAGACCACACCTATTTCAACAAGGCCACACCTCCTAAGTGCCACTTCCCACGAGCCAAGTGTATTCAAATAACCACAGACCCCTGACATGTTCCCTCCTTGGAACTATGCCATAGCCCCACAGCCATAGGCCAGGATTATAGTATCAGGTGGATATTCTCTCCCAAGTGACAGGACTTACATTCAATCACAGAGTAGTTGGTTATGCCCCAAGTAAATGTGCCACTGGGTATTTGTTATCTATTGTGTAACTATGTAATACACATGCTTTGTTAGAATTGTGAGAGACCATTGATGAGAGTTTTCCTCTAGGAGTCTACTTGTATCCTCTGCAACCAAGGATGCTTGCCAGGAAGGTAGGAATTTCTAGTTCAGTGCCATCTTGGCTTCTCTGTGTCCTGTGACCAAAGAGTATGTTGTGTCTTTAATAAGAGTATCTTACAATCCAGTTCTGATAGTCAAACAAGAGCTATGTCAGCAGTCTGTATTCTTTTGGGAGCTTCTGAGAATTCCCTAGACCTTGCAGTATTTCTAAGGGCTTTCTTACCACACGTTCTGCAATCTCAAACTCTACATCCCTTTCTTTTTCCTTAGGTTTATGCATGAAACCTATTTTATTATTTATAAGCTATTGCCATTTTTTTCCTCCTTGGGACAGGGACCTGTGTGTATTCTAGGTGCAACTATCAGTGACTGGCACAGAAATTCTCAATTGCTATTTAGTGAATGAATGTATTAGTAGTCTTATAAATGCATATATCCAATAATTTGGTTTTCTGAATCATGAGAAAATACTCTATTTACATGATAGATTTTGTAACTTTGAATTAGGATGTTGTGTTTCTATTAAATACATTAATTACATTTTTCTTGTTGAAGACATTTCATTGCTTATTTGGTTATCTAAAATATTTTCTAAAAACTTGAAATAACAGTTCTTTGATGTAAGTTTTCTGCTTTCATGTCCTCTTATACATATTAATATGAGAAAACAATTTTCTGGTTAACTTCAATTGTCCAAATTATCTAAAACACTTTCTTAGAAGATATATGGTCAAAAGAAGACAGTACCAGTTTATATATTGTATTTGTCAGGCTTCTCTAGAGAAATAGCACTGAAATAATTAATATGTATTATCTTAGTAAGGGTTTCTATTGGTGTGACTAGAAATCAGAATCTTGGCATATTTTATAAAGAAACATTTAATTGGGGCAGACATACATTCACCGGGTTTAGTCCATTATTTTCATGGTAGGAAGCATGGTGGCACTCAGGCAGACATGATACTGGAGAGGTAGCTGAGAGATCGACATCTGGATTGGCAGGCAATGGGAAGAGACAGTGAGCCACTAGACCTGGTTTGAGCTTCTGAAACCTCAAAGTCCAACCCCCAGTGACACATTTTATCCATCAAGGTTACACCTACTCTAACTGCCACACTTCCAATAATGCCACTCTCTATGAATCTATGGGGGTTCATTCAAACCTCCACAACTGTGAAAGGAATGTATTACAACAGTGTATACAGTGTGGAGTGCCTAGGTCAATAACGGCTAGTTATATCTTAAAAGGCTGAGAAAACTAGCTGCTCAGTGCAAGAGTCTGGTTTCCTTCAGCAGTCCCAGGCTGGTGTTGAAGGTCTGGAGGATTCCTAAAGAGCTGCTTGTCTACACTAGAATGCCAAAGAAGAAGGGTGGGGTCAATGGTCAGTGGAGAATGGAAGCACTGATAGCCACACGGCAGCTGAGCTCACCAAAAGAGAGCAAAGCTGGTCTGTTCTCTTCTCAGATTTCCTTACGTCTGGGTCACTGCTGGCAGGTGATGCCCATACTTGGGAGGGGTCTTCCCTGTCAGCTAATCTCAGGAAACAACCCAAAACCTACCCAGAGGTGTCTCTCTTAGCTGATTCCAGATCCAATCAAGATTAACCATTACATAGGTATCAAAATTGGTGGATTAAAAAAAAAATAAGGTACAGCTCCCAAGTGTTAAGAAAAATCAGAGAACTTGAAACGTTTATTAAGGTGTTAGCTATTTTATATAGAATAAAAGATGTGTGAGTTTATCTTTAAAAAAAAATCTTTGAAACAACCCACCCCATCACTTCCTTTAATTGTATAAGCCATAATAAGTGATATTGAATATTTTTCCATTTTAATTTCAAACACATTAATTTTTATCTTTTTCTAGTGCTTTTAAGATACTTGCTAATTGATCTCATTGTGGATCTAATCAAATACCTGTGAATTCATATTTAGACCATTCACAGCATTTCTGCTAATCCTACTAAAAGAAGAGAAAGCACAAACATGGTGTTTCCAAGGGCTACACTCTGGGCTTCGATCTCTTGGGATGTTTAGAGCTATTCATCTCTGGATCCAGCCATCTCTGAACGAGTTATGAGAGACAGGATGAAACAACCATGAAAATCTTCTGTAAGTCAAGTTGAAGTCTAGTGCTTGCCACTCAATAGGATTCTTTTATTCACTGCCAAGAGCAGTGAGCAGTTGCCCAGAACTGTATCAGAGAATGGAGAAAAGATCACAAGGACAGGTAATGGTTAAATGTGGTGTGGTGGCACATACCTGTAATCATTTAGTATATTGAGTCTGGAAGATCATAAATGAGCCAGTCTGGCAATAAAGCAATACCTTGTTTTAAATGAAAATGGGCCCCAGGTTTGGAGAGATGGATAAATAATTAAGAGAACTGACTGCTCTTTCAGAAGACAGAGGTTCAATTCCCGGTACCCACATGACTACTCACTACTACCTATAACTCCAGTCCCAGGGGATGAAATGTTCTTTTCTGTCCTCCATAGGCAGCAGCATACATGTAGTACACAACACATGTAGGAAAAACATCCTTACTCATAAAATGGAATAAAAATCTAAGAAAGGCAAATGGCAAGATTATTTAGTGGTAATGGTTCTTACCTGATGATTTGTGTTTGATCCCTGGGACTTACAAGGTGGAAGGAGAGAACCCAACTCCTGTGGGTTGACCTCTGACCTCCACTCATACACTATAGTACTTGTCCCTATGCATATACACAAAGGTAAATAAACAAAATATAATTAAAACCTCCTCCCCCACCCAACCCCAAATCCAGAAGTAAGCTAGGCTGGTGGAGAGACTCTGATGTCCAAAGTTTGTGTTGCTTTTAGGCCACTAAGACTGTTAATTTGTCATGGCTGCTATACAAAATTTTGCAAAAAAGTCCAGAGACTGGAGCAATATGTCTATTACTCACTCTGGTGAAAAACACATGTTAAACTAAATGTGCAATTCAGCCAACATATACCAAGGGATTTTTTAAAGAAGAAATAAAGTCAGCACCAAAGCCTGTAAGGAGAAGGGAAATTCTGTTCAGAGCTTGATGGAAAATTTGGGCAGTAGAAGGGGGCTCAATAATGACAATGGAGGTATGAAGTAAGGGCCAGGCCTTTATGCTGTCATCACATTAGTCCCAGAACTCATGGACATTTCTCAGAGGCAAAGCACATGTATCAGTAATGGTAAGACTGATTGTGGGGCCAGAGAGCCATGGGACGGGGGAAGCAGACCTGTAGCAAGAGTTGGGTCGAGGTTTCCAAACCTGTTAGCCAGTTTAAAGTTCCTGTCTCCTTATAAGGTCATGTCCAGCAGCACCTGGAATTCTTCCTTATGTAAATGAGGCATCTCTAGCACCCTGGCCATGGTCAATGAGGCATACTACACTGATAGCCCCTACTCACCTGCCCCAAAGGTTTAAATGGCCTTTGTTCCCCATCATTAAAATCAGCTATCTCACTGAAGCTGCCTCGGAAGATCACTGCCACCTCATGTTCCTCAAGCCCTTGGCTGTTCCCACCTTGCTCCCCAAGGTGATCAAGGGCCAGTCATGCTCCTAGAGTGAAGAAGTGGAGCCTGAATGACAACTGATGATCCTATAACCAGGATGGGATATCCAAACAAGAATTATTTTCTTCCAAGACTCTGAAATAAATCCATGATACCAGATTTGCTGGATAAATGCTCTACTACTGAGATAAAAACCCAACTAACCCTAAACTTTGATTAATATGATTCAGAGGACCCCCAGGAGGTTATGGAATAATTCATATTCACTAATTTTTCTTCTCAGTTATGTAATATATTTTTGAGTTTCAAAGGATATTACATTATCCTTTGAAGTCATCTTTTGAAAGAACTGTCATGTTTTGACAACTGTATCTGTTCGTGTGGACTTCTAAAATGAAGGTCATGACTATTTCTTTTTAAAACCTCTAGTCTATATTTTAACATATTTATTTATATAGCTGCTTGTTTGTTTGTAGTTCACATGTATGTGGTATATTACCATGTATGTGCAGGTATACATGCATCTGTTCATGAATAGAGACCAGAAAAGGGCATCCTGTGTTTTCCTCTATTATTTTCTTTTCTTTTCTTTCTTTCTTTTTTTTTTTTTTTGAGGCAGATCTCTCCATGAACCTGAGCTCTCATTTCTTGCTGGGGAGCCAGCAAGTCCCAAGGTTCTTCCTGTCTTTGCCCACCACAGAAATGAGATTATAGATGTGTGCAGAACTCCAAGACTGTTATATGGATACTTGGATCTGATCTCTGGATGTCAAGATTGTGTAGCAAGTACATTTCACTGATGATCCATTTCTCCAGTTCCAGATTCTGTTTTGATATATATTATCTTCACCAGTTGTAAGTAGTACTTGGATGTTTTTGATGATTGTCACTAAACATATATGATCTTATTTTAAGCTTGCATTTCCTTTGAGTAGTACCAGTTAACCATGAAACGTATGTCTCACTTGGCAACCTCCTCAATGAATGTCACAGGGTCAGGATCTCCTTACCTCTTCTGAGGATATCCTGTGCTACCTTAAGGGCACATTTCATCATGGAGGAGCACTAATTTATCTTTTAGTATGGCTCTAACTAGCTTCTCACTCTGTGAGCACTGCTGGTGGTAGTCTGTTGATAGCTTTTTCCACCCACCCCATTCTTAGATCTATAATTTCTTTGACGTTTTCCTAATAGACTTCTGAAAATCACATTACTAAAAACGATTGTTTGTCTGTCAATTGCACGTGATTTGCAGCAACTTATGTAGTGTCTGCATGTAATACAAATACAGAAATATTAAATCTGATTTCAGTACAAATAGAAGCATGATACTGTTTGGGTTAATAAGACAGCATATTAAGAACTCAATAACAGTTTTTGAGAGACAATCTTTTTTTTCCCTTTCCCAAGCTACTCTCAATGGTCACAAGAAACTGGAGACCCAACATGAGTTTTGTTAACTGTGACTGGGTGATTGGGGGAAATATTTTTTATCTCATAAGAATTCTTCAGTAATAAACCACAGCAGAGTGCAACTTCACAGACTTTGATGCCATCTTCATTTCTTGTAAAAATCCCTTGCTATGTGTTGGTCGAATTGCACATTTAGCTTAACATTTGTTTTAATCAGAGAGGGTAATAGATATATTGCTCCAGGCTGTTAATGGTTTTTCTTTGCAAAATGGCTAGATTCTTCATCTCTACTGCTCTGACTAGGAGAGAAGATAACATCCGCCTTATTCTATCTAGCTGACTGCCTGCGGGACAGAGAATTTTTTCATTTAGTTTCACTGGTGCATTAGCATTTGTGACACGACAGAAGCTGGAACATTACAAATGCCTGTAATTGTTTGCATTGCTGTAGGGAATATAATGTTGTTAATATCTATTACTGAACTAAATGAATGAATTAAGTAGCCAGAAACAAATATGAGTGTCAAGCATGATTTAGTTGGCGTATAGCTTCGGAACAGCTGCCAAATTTAATGTGGAGATGGGAGGAGGCAAATACCAGTATTTGACACCCTCGCTTCCCCACTAGGTGGAGGCATTGCCTTACTTTAAAGCTACATACATTACAGCCAGGGTACTGCAGTGTGGTATCAGATAAAATAGATTCTGACTTTACCCTGTCCCAGTCTGTTGTTGTTTTTTTTCTATTAGACTGGGCCCTAAAAACTAGAGAGTCAAATCAATACTAGGCAGAAGCTGGGCAAGGCAAAGGATGAGCTAGCTGAAGCATGCTGAGAGTGAGACCCTTTAGTTCTTCAGTCTAGTCCCTGCCATGACTTTGTATTCCTCGTTATACACAGTTGCCCGGGGCTTCTCTTCTTTGGCCATTCCTGAGATGCATAAAAATGCATGTTTATGGTGTTCTTTTTCTTTATTTAGGTTTAGATTTGTATTTATAACCTACAGCACCTTGCAGCAGCTTTCATTTATTAGTCAGGGATGATTACATCAGTCAGGCATGATTACATCAACCATTTTATCCTCACAACAGTTGTGAAGGCAGGGGCATCATCTCTCAGCTGGTGTGCAGTTAGTTAGCTGCAGTGGCAATTTGCTAAAATTTATAATATTGTAGTTTAGTACATTTGGAGTACATAGTGATGGACATTACTACTAATTTTTTTTTTTAGAAACCTTTTCTGTTTTGAGTATTCAACAGTGGTTTCTAGTTGCAGAACATCTGCACGCATCAATAATTCTTCTGAGTATTCAAAAATCTGTATTATATGCCATCTATAGAGCATCTATGGAGCTCCAGACAGGGGCAGATTGTTTAAGACCAGTAATTTCTAATAAAATAATACTTAAGCTAAAAAGGGTGACACATGCCTGTAATCAAAACGCTTGAGATCCTGAGTTAGAAGGATTGTGAGTTCCAGGTCAGCCTAGCTTGCATCTGTATTGCAATTAGCAGGGCTGTGCTAGAGTGGGGGCAACATACAGATCAGGAGCTAACAAAACCTCCAGGACAGGAGATGAGAATGAAGGTGACTTTAATCACATATGAGGGGATTGGTACCTTTTGGAACTTCATCTGGTTTCATGACTGGTTTGGAGAGTACTTTTGTATTAACTCGTAGATTGTGGATTATGCCTTTCAGTTCCAGATTGCTTCAAATCTAATGGCTGGGCCAGTAAGCTGGCTAAGTGGGTACCAATTGATTACTGTAATCCTGATCATCTGAGTTGGAGACCCAGAACCCATGATGGAAATGGAGCCTTGATTCTCCAAAGTAATCAGATTGTGTATATTAGCACATACTTTCATACTTACAGAAAAAGATTTTTTTTTTTCGTGACAGAGTTTCTCTGTATATCCTTGGCTGTCCTGGAACTCACTCTGTAGACCAGACTGGCCTGGAACTCAGAAATCTACCTGCCTCTGCCTCCCAAGTGCTGGAATTAAAGGTGTATGCCACCTCCCGACCAGACAGAAAGACTGTTAAGCCACTCAAATATTCCACTGCCTGTAGGGGTAATAGACATGGGGGAAATGAAGCTGAGAGTTCCCTAGGTTTGCAAAGACAAGGGTCTGTGGAACTCTGCTTAGAGAACCATGCGTCACCCTCAGGCAAGACCATCAGAGCCTTATAAATTAGTTGACTGTTGCTGGCATAGATTATTGGCTCTTTTTCTCTCTCAGTCATTTTTAAAGTCAAGAGCCTTTTGGCCTTCTCTACCTCCAGACTGTGGTCAGTGCTAATGCATTCCACTGATGTTCCTGGCTTTATCTTGAGCCCAAGGGCTGAGTTTGATTCCTTCTTTCCCAGGAGGTTTCTGTGCTTCTTATGTAAGTTCACTGACTAGCTTCTGCCCCCTTTCCTAGCTCATCTTGCTGTGTTGGGCACACATAGGAATTGACCCTGTATGTATATTACATATAGATAACATATACATTGGCCCTATGTATACTACATTTATGCATTATTACATATCATCAAGATAAAACAAAGGGAAACCCCTTTTGTAACAGGAGGCCAAATGTAACCATCATTTGTCTGAGAAAGAAACAGACCTCAACAACTGGGAGCCATAGAGTAGGTGCCAGGTTGTGCCACTTTTTAAAGGGCTAGACATTGAGGTGTATTCTCCTTGCAGTGCAGTCATGTTTCAGTGCTTCCCTAGCTACTCAGGGCACAGGAAACCTATTCCAAGTTTTCCTGAGTTTCAGTCTTACCTCAGTTCTGCATTCCACTACCCAATCTTTCCTTGGTGTGCTTCAGGAAAATGTCTAGGTATTAGTAGTTTGGTGTGTGCCTCCCACAGTGTGGGAATCAGTAGGCTTGCTTCTCAAGGTTGTATAGAAAGAGAAGGATGGTGTATGGAGTGTCTTCTTTTCCCAGGGAATGGGAACAGGAACACAACACTATTGGTAGGTACCATGAAAGGCAGCTGGATGGGGTCGTTTTAGGGAGATTCCACCAAAGTCAAATGGCCCCGTCCTAAGAGTAGACAGCCTATGGGCAGCGTACTGAGACGTACTAAGGAGGAAGAAGAACAGCTCTAAAGGCATCAAAGGGTTGCCAAGGAGAGTCTTTGTGTCAACATCCCAAAAGGAATGCCATTTGCAGGTCTGTTAGAGTCTTCCACAAACACTCTCTCAATCTTCTCAGCCCAGTAGGAACTAAAGCAAAGTGCCCACTGTACTATCACCTCCTTCCCCTCTTACCTTGTTCTACCCTTGTCAGTCTGGGTGTCCTAGCAAGTAGAACAGAGAAAAGAAAGGGAAAAACTTTGCCTCATTTTTTTCTATTGAAGATTTCTGCCTGAAGGAGGCATCAGGGATAAAACTGGATGAAAACTGAAGCTTAGGGTTAAACATGGTCTGATACTTGATTTCCCACAACACTCAGAGAGATCTTTCTTCGATATGATATGATTGGTTTGAGAGTAGATAGGACCTGTCCATAATTTTTCTAAATGTCAGGGGTTAAGAGCAAACTATGAACTGATGAGCGGTGATGCTAGTTCCCTTGTGCTTCCACCCTTCACTCTCTGGGCTCTGGTTTGTCTATGAGAATGGTTCTACTAAGAAGACCTACTCAGGTGGCAGTGGTTGTTGGGAAACTTCTAAGGCTGGTCTAAGTCTCCAGTCAACAATGCCCTAGGAAATATTCCAGAAAGTAGTCGACAATTGCCATGACAATCACATGAGCTGGGATGTACACATCAGATTGGACACGTTGAGCAGTTCTTTGGGTATCAATGATACCTTAATAAAATGGGTTCAAAGAGCAAGCCGGGAAACAAAGCAGCCAATTCTGGAGACTGAATCTTTCTTCCTGAAAAGTAAGATCCAGAGAGTCTAGAGCTCTGTCATAGCCTGTGTTTATAATCCTTCTTACCTATAGGTTGCAAAGAGAATAAATTCAGAGCATGGAAGTGGGCTCCTAAATGTTGCATAGATTGCTTTCTCCATTTGTCTAAACAACAACAACAACAACAACAACAACAACAACAACAACCCAGGACTATAATAATAATTAGAAAGACAAAGATACTACCAGCTTATCAATTGCATCACAAGTGTGGTCTCTAACCGCTCTGTGTCATATGCCCAGTTTTTAGTCCAGTAAGAATGAAGGAAACTGTGGAATGGCTTAAGTAAAATGCCCTGAGTTCTTCTCTTGTTGCTGTTGCTTAATTTTATCTTCCTTGGAGTTTCCCTTCGGTACAGTGGCACATAGAAGCCATCTCCCATTTTGTGGCTTTCTCAGTGGTAGAAATTCGCGTAATTTTGTCATATTCATGAAATTATTCAGTTACTCATAAACTCTCCAGACACAGTCCACACTTAAGTAATGAAAGAGAGCCAAAAGGAATTCCTTTGCTGACTGATACTGACTGACTGAGGTAGCTTAGAGCCAAGTTGAAAGCCAAGTTCCCCTACCTCCCATTAATCATCAGTTCTAAGTGATCAGCTGTAATGCTGTCCTTACCACTTTGCAGACATTAGCCCTGACACTTCAGTGAGGTGCATATTGTCATCTCTGGTTTTACCAATTTTTAGAAATTAAAAAACAAAAAGCTAAAAGGTTATTTGCTTAAGACTTTTTCCTGTCCATGTCATATATAGAGGGGAACACGACTGCATTGCCTTTTTTTCTTTCTTTCTATCTAGTCTCCTTCCCCCAATTATGCAGAACTTAAATAACATTTTTGAAACAATATTAGTATCTCTCTTGCTCATGTTTTTGAAGAATTTAGAGATTAAAAAAAATCTAGCACTGTAATTAAAATGTGAAAGCAAAAGCTATTTGTAGCAGAAAAACATCCCATTAATGTGATTTCCTTGTGGCGGATTGACAAGTTCAAAGCAGCAATGCAGGTTGCCATGGGCACCAGATTCTATTTGCTCTGCTGGTTCATTTTACTTAGCTACTAAAGGAGGAGGGTAGCATCCAGCCAGGATGCGCAGAACATTGTTAGAATAGATTTGTAATTTCTGTGGAATACCTTCTCTTTATATATCTATCTAGATCATAGCTGCAAACAGTGTATATGGTTGTTTTAGGGGCAGAGGTTTTGGAATTTCTTAGAAATGTGGACGGCAGAGGGGTGCATGGTAGACTGGGTTTTCTCCCTTCTCAAATAGCTCATCCATCACAGGCTGTAAATGAATATTTGTTCAAAAGATAGTGGAATGGATGAATGGGTAACTCATTATAACGTGCCTGCTGCCTGCGTTAGATTCAAGTTTGTGAAGAGAGGCTCTAGGGTAGAAATTGCAACAAAGAAGTAGCAGGGAATGTCAGGAAGGAGAAGCAAACACACACACACACACACACACACACACACACACACACACACACACACACACACTGGATGCAATCTGTACTTTTGCAGAGCCTGAGATCAGGAGAGAAAGCAAGGGGAGAGCGTGAGGAGAATGATGCATTCCAGAGACCACCACAGACTACATAAGAAACAATCAAGTCACGAAACCTCCCTGACAGTGTCCTGCGCCCACCCTCATCTAACTCTGGCTCCTCATTAGCTGTCTCGTGCCTCAAGGAGGAAGCGCCTCAAGGAGGAAGCGAGACATGGTGGGGGCAACTTCCTGTCACTGGAGGGTCAGGAGTGCTTCCCTGGCCCTGAATCAAAGGCTGGAGTTTTGTTTCATTTGTTTTAAGTTCCCAGGCTGGGCAAGGCAACTTTCCCTTTGAATTATGCTCCTTTCTTCCCTGACAAATGACGCCTCCTGCCAATGCCTTCCCATCAGGAAAGGCTCCTGCTCCTTGGTGCACAACAACCGCAGTTCACAATTTAAAATGATGGTTCCAGGATTACAATAGAAATGGCAATGTTTCACACACTCACAACCCTGCCCACAATCCCTACTTTCAATTCTAAGCAAATTCTGGTAGTGTCTTTTGTATTTGCCCCGTGCTTAAGTAAGCAAAAAGGAAGGATATAGCAAATGTCTTCCAAATCTATGTTTATCATGAACACAAATTATAGCTTCAGTTGTTTTTTGTTATATGTAAATCAACTGACAGATGTATGTATTGGCAGCAAATCTTGTGAGGGACATGGCCCTGTCTGCTGCTAAATATACATCTCTAGCTCTCCTGGGAAGGAATATAATTATGAACTGTTATATAGAATATAATGAATTGCTGTTAATATTTCCTGACTTCTCATTCTGTGCCCCCTAGTAGTTGCCTACCGCAGTCTTTATCAGAGTTCCTGGAGGACTGAGGATGGTTTACCTCTATTTTGGTTTATCACTATGAGCTTCAGAGTATTTTGAGCACTGCCTCCATTTACCCATCCGCAACCAGTAGCCAATTATTGTAGCCTCCCCCAGCCTGAAGTGGGCTGGTGCAGACCTTGCTGCTACTGAGGTGGTGGCCTCAGACTTGGCTGGTTTCTTTAGTTGTGTCAACTGCAGCTGCTCTTCTCCGAGATCCTGCTGCCTGCTGAGACACCTTTGAGACAGTCCACTTTGCGCTGCATCTTCGGGTGGGTCCAGGAGCCTGGCAGGGGAATGGGCCTACCCCCTATAAAAGCTTAGATTCTAAGTAAACTGTAAGGTGCCTTGAACAGAGTACTTTTGTCTTGGCGTCTTTATTTCTCTCCCTGGCTAGTCTCTTTTTCAGCCCCAGCCTGCCTTTCAGAAGTACCTGGTTCATGTAGGCCGCGGGCAGCTTACAACTACAAATTATCCTTCTGTGCTTATAGGTCATTGTTTTGATGATGATTTCTGATGCTCTAATAAATTAATTCATAACAAATCTTAATAGACAATAATATCATAGAACACAACTCACTGAAAATTCCAATTCCAATTCTAATTCCCCATAATAGAGAAAGCAAGAATGTCATTGAAGAGGCATAGAGGTGGGAGTTAGGAAATAGGGGAGCCTGGCTAGGCAAAAGGAGGTCTGAGGGCAACTGTTTTCAAAATCTGTTTTAAATTGCATATCATTTAAGTTACTTAATGCCTTAGACTTTTTAAAATATTCAGCACCATTTCTGCTAGGAGCGGGGGCCTTGTTCACCCAGCACCTTTGCTGTGCCCCACGTGCTGCTGCTGGTCTCTACTGCTGCAGGTGGGCACTGGTTCATACTTAACTCAAACAAACTTCCACTTACTATTTATCTTATCCTTTAAAAAGTTTTATTGGTGTAAGCATAAATTATCAATTTGCATTAGTAAACTCTTCAGATGGCACAGAAGTGTTAAGAAAAGTGTCTCCCTTCCAATATTCTTTTTTATTTTTATTTTTTAACTTTTTTCCAATATTCTTTTTAAAAAGATATGCTAATAACTTGTTGGTTGTTCGTTCAGACTAACAAGTATATACTACTATATATATATTATAATTTCTTATAAGATTTAACTGTGTTTAGAACATATTTTTAAACAGTGTTTTCCATCTATAATCAGCATGGTAGTATTGATTAGTTAACCTTTCACACACTTCAGTAAAGATAAACATTGCAGAAATGGCTTGAAAGCTACATGCTAAAACTACTAAAATCACTCCAATTATTTATTTGGTTCTTATACTGTATGTTGGAAATAGTTGATTCTTAGCAAAACCTGTGATGTGTGCAGCCGTTTTGCACAGGCTCCCTTACCCTTGAAGAAAAGGAAACAAAGGGGATGGAGGGACGACTCAGTGGTTAAGAGCACTGACTGCTCTTCCAGAGGTCCTGAGTTCAATTCCCAGCATTACATGGTGGCTCACAACCATCTGTAATGGGATCTGATGCCCTCTTCTGGTGTGTCTGAAGACAGCTACAGTGGACTCATACACATAAAAAAATAATTAGAAAAGAAAAGAAAAGGAAGCAAGAGCCTAGAAGAGCTCAATCCTATCATCCCTGGTGCATTGCAAACAAGGCTAAGGAGCCTGAGTTCTGTGTGGTAGAAAGGAAATCTTAGCATTCCTTTCTAGCTATGGGCTACTATATTCTATAGCCTTTGGAGATTCGTTTCATTCAAGGTTGGTTGCTTCTTTGGCCACTTCTTTGAAACGGAAGAGATATGACTGTGCTTGTAACTATCTGCCGATCAGTCTTTGTCTCTGAGACAAAAGTTCATCTGAAATTTGTTTTCATCACACATCTTTGCTCTTTGGTAGCATAGAGACAAAATGCCACCACATTTTAGCCATCAGGGGCTATAACTATCCTGCAAAAAGAGCCAAATGACTGTGAACAAGTTGGTTTGGGTCTCTAACACAAAATATGATAGAGAAAAATATGATATTTTAAAATACACTAATTTATAGAAACAACAAAAAAGGATTATATAATTTTTTTCCACAATATATTGTGAGACATATCTCTAATATTTTAGCTTTGAGTGCCTTAAAGATTCTAGTGGAAGATCCTGTTGCGAAAGATGAACTACTACCAAGTCTCAAATTTATATGATACAGATTAATGTTTGTTCTGTTGCATTATCTCTTCACAGGAAGCTAGGTGCTTGAAAACATTTGCTTATTTTCTAATTTTAATAGAACAAAACAGTCATCTTGGAATGTTTGAATGAAAAATGAGAGACTGGAAATATATTTTAGCAGGTAACAGCATGTACTACTCTTGCAGTGGACCCTGGTTCAATTCCCAGCATCCACATGGTGACTCACATTCATCTGTAACTCCAGTTCCAGCAAATCTGACACCTTCTTCTGGGCTTTGGCAGGCAACAAATATTCATGTTGTACACATACATACATGCAGACAAACACTTATACCTATACAAATAAACAAATCTTGGAAAAAGAAAAAATACAAGACATCTAAAATCCTCATTAACCGTTTTACTAGTATGTAGACTAAGGGCATGACAGCTCCAAGATATGGCCGATGGGAAAGTTTTCACTGTAGGCATGAAGGAGAGTATAGCCAGAGGCATTTGGAAGAATAGAGAGCACAGAGAGAAAGTAGCAAACTGAAACTGGACATCACCAACAGACAGGACTGGGGCATAAGGAGAGAGGGGAGAGAGGTCAGAGAGAGGGCAAGGAGACAGGGTTATGTGGGGATGAGAAGCTGGGGACATTGTGAGAAGACTTGAGAAGAGCCACAGGTAGTGTTGTGATAATGAGTGAGCCTGGAGATGCTGACATTCACCACAGGTAGCCCATTGTCCAGTTTATCTTGGACCTGACATTAGGAGATAAGTTATTGGCACTTAATGTGTCTCTTTCTAATGTGAGAAAGTGTACAGACATCAGCACATATACACTGTAAAAAGATCACATTGAGATATCATTTAGTCTTATAATTCTTTCAGTTAATCTGGACCCTTCTTCCAGGTTATTAAATTGACTTGCAAACATACTTTTAAGGTTGTCTACTAATTTTACCATATTGATATTCCATAACCAAACTATTTCCCTGCCGCTGGACATTTAGATATCTGGAGTTTCTTTTGTTCCAGATTTCCAGTTGTGACATAGCTCAGTGTGGAAAGTTTTTGCTTCTGTAGCTCGTACTAAAATCCGGGCTGTTGTTTGGAAAGCATAGTGCACACATGGCCTATTCTAACCTGCATATTCATCTCTCAAAGTAAACAAACAGACAACACAGTGACCTTAGGCTCTGCTGTTTAAAAATATTTGAAAGATTGTCAGAGAAAAACATGTAAAATGTCCTAAATAAAGGTACTGCTAGTAGAGAAGTGACATTTTTGTTTTGGCAAAAGGAGAACCATCTTGTTATGCTCCCTTTAATGATTAGTTTTATTAAATGACTTGAGGGCTCCAGCCTCTCTTCACCATCACAGAAACCCTGGCCCCAGGTTCTTCCTCAGGGATCCATTTCATCCAGCCTTGACAGCTTAGCCCACTGACACACCATTCTTTTACCACTGGGTTCACCACTCTTTTCCTTCATTACTGTCATCTTGAGGGGACATCAGCATGTTAAGCATTTGCAGGGTACCAGCAGATGTTGGTGGGATCCATGAATTCTTCTCATCTCAAGCTGTACAAGCAGGGGTGAGATGAATTAGCCACCACGTTTCACAGTGAAACAGAGAATCCACAGCTGTTTTCTGGCAGCTCTCTCATCTCAGGAGTCTGTGAATTGACAACTTCCATAGCTGGGAGTAGATACTGGGAGGTGTTCTAGAGTTCTCTGACCCTAGAAGGTGCTAATTAACATGCCATTTAAATGCTTCTAGTGACCCTGAGCTAGTTATACACACATTTTAAAGAGCTGACCTTTCCCTGTTCTCTCTTGTACCCCATTGTGGATGCTCTGGGTAGTCAGCAAATACTAGAGGATATTAAACCTCTTCTATCCTCTATAGAAATGCAAATTGCTACCTTCAGGAGGAAGCACATAGGCTTATGAATTTTATATCAGCAAGGTTTGCCATTGAGTCATATCTGATGTTGTAAAAACTATTCAAGTAGCAAGGCTATTGCTGCAAAAGCAAATAGCATGGGAAGTTCCTCCTCCTGAAGTTTCAGTTCTGGAAGAGTGCAAAATGTCATCATTCACATGTCTCCCAAAATACAATTATATACACCCCCCTAATCGCCACAGGAAGGGAAATTAAACTCTTCAAAATAACAATGGCTGTTGCAATGCCATAGAGTAAATCTGTAAGGTGGTAAGTTGTGTTAATATGTGGGCAAGTGCCAGAAGTCATACAGATGTATGCTATTTATGGCTTTAATTGTGATATTTGGTAACTCTCTGACTGCCAGTGGATATGACTTAAGTACTGTAAAATAACAGATGCCACTCGTCTCAAGAACATCAGGGAGTCAATATAAGCTATAGGGTAAATCTGATTACCCAAGACACTAAGCAAAAGAAGAAAAAGAACACAAGATCAAATAAGCCTATGGCTGCAATTTATGAAACTAGTGCTCTCATTGTGATATGTACTGTAATGAATATGTTATGATATATACACCTGGAAAGGAAGTAGTCTTGAAATAATAGAGTCTGTCTAGGAGGAGGGAGGGGGGCATGGCGGGTGTGAGAAAGAAGGAGAAAGAGAGGGATGGATAAGCTCCCTGACAGGGAAAGAGGTAACACTGGGGTTTACAAAGTAGCACCTACACACTGAAGTGGTTTACAAAGGCTTAAGGGAACTTGGAAATTTGATGGGAAAAAAAATTAACAAAACAACATTCAGCTGAGAAATGCAAACTTACGTGCATCTGGGGGGGGGGGTATTTTTGAAGATATCCAACTGGAGAAACAAAATGTGTAAATCTTGGACCTGGAGTGAAAGCAGAGAGCAAGTTCTGTCTGGATTGCAAGGTATTACAGCAGCTACAGAGGAAGGCAAGAATTCCCTTTTGGGGTTTCAAATGCAGAGCTGCCTCATTATGAGACACTGACAAAGGAATTCACGCAGCTCTTTACAAATAGAATAGGGTCCTCATTATCAATCTGAATAAATGGGTCTCATCTGCACTGGAGCACACATACTGAGGGAGGTGAATGTGCACATGCGGAGGCACCTCTGACTCTTCTATCATTTCTAATTGTACAAAGTGACAAGAACTTGACATTAGCAAACTAATTTTCAGATCTTGAAGAACCATTTAACGGGAGGATGTACTATGTACCTGACAATGTATGGAGCTCTTTACATATTTAAGTCATTAAATACTTGAAAGAAACTCTCATCTACCTGACAGATGAGGAAACCAAACTGTGGATGGCTTAATGTCCTCCCCGAGGCCATACATTGAGTTCATGGTGATTTTAGGATTCAAACCTATGCAAAGATTTTCTTACTTTGTTCCCCTTCGACACTGCTTTAACCTTTCCACCCGTAGAAAGAATAGGAAGCTAACTAGATAGTTCTCTACAACTTGGCAGATTAACTTCTATGAATGAGATCAGAAGGACCCATGACACATTCCCAGCCTCTAGTTTATGCTAGCATGTCCTCCTGTCAACTCAGCTTCAGAGAGATAGTTTCTCTTTAAGGGTAAACTAAGGCCTGTTGGACATGGCATCCACGTTATTTCTTGTGGCTCCTGCCCCTGAACATTTGTGGCATTTGATCTATTGAGCATCAATGGCCTTTAATGAACAGATGAAACTTGTAGAGCCTGCGGGGATCTAAAGATCCCCATGGGATTGTACTTGAGAATTAGACATATAGTTAATTTTAGGAGATTCCTCAGGATAACAACAGTCAATAATTTTTGAAAATTATTTCATGCACATATATACATGTATATATACACATGTTATTTATAAAATGTTTGTTTCTCAATGCCATCTGGACATGACAGGACCATACATCCATGAAGGCAAAGCAGCTATGGTTGCTCATTAAAGGACTCTGTAAAATCAAGCCAGTCAACTTTCTAGCATGGGGGAAGGAAGGACCCTATGAGCCTCAACTCCTGAGGAGTTATTGACAGTTGATAGTTTCTCTGAAAGGGAGACTCAGTTTTCTTTAAGGGTATGGCTTTTGGCAGGCTAACCACACTCCAGGAGAGGGCCCCATGCCCATGATCATATAGGTGGCACAAATGGAACTCAGTAAGCATTTAAAAGGGTGGAGAGGCTGGAGGCATAGTCCAACAATTAAGAGCACTTGTTGCTCTTGGAGAGGATCAGGTTCAGTTCCAAGCATTCATATGGTAGCTTCCAATCATCCACAGTTCCAATTATGTGGAATCTGATATCTTCTTTTGAACTCCTTGGGCCCTAGACATGCATCTGGTGTATATATATATATATAAAATAAAAAATAGTATGCATAAAATAAAAGGGTTAAAAAATTTATTTAATAAAAAGAAGATTTGAAGTTGGAAGGGAGTTAAAAAATGGGGGCCTGGATTGGGGCGAGTGGGATTGAATGTGATTAAACAGATTTGTCTGCATGTATGAAATGCTCAAAGAATTGTTAAGATACTGGTTTCTCTGGTGACAGCCTTTGCCGCTTCAGAATCTTGCTGATGGGTGTCCCCATGATTGTGTGCTGGAGGGATCCATGAGCTTCGGTTGATCCTAAGGTTTCTGACTGTGCTGCTCTGGTTTTGTGTTTTATCTTTCCTGGTCTGAGATGCTCCCCATCAGAACTACTGATTTTATCACACAACAAAAGCATGCAGTATCTGGAAGCTCCTTGCCTAAATCAAAGAGCAACACCCCATGAGTCTCTCTTCCACCACTGGCAGCTTGAGATTCCCAGGGTCTGACCTGGTGTTAGGTTATTTACCCGTCATCCCATTACCATCTTCAAAACTTGCCAAACTATTTATTTTACTGTTAAGTGCAAAATTATGTTTCCCTAAGGTTGAAGTGAAATCCTCAGTTGGGATTTTTTTTTTTTAAAACTACTACAGAGCAGGAAAAAAAAATATCCTGGGACCATGGTGGTTTTCTTTATTATGCATAAGGAACCCAGCATATTAACTATTTCCTGAATCTGCCTATGTCCAACCTTATTTTAAGCATTTCTAAGCTGTCATGGAAAAGGGAAAATAATGTCATGGAAGAGAAAGGGCCAAGATCCTTTGGATGAACAGTGTGTTCTGTGCCTTCTGGGAAGGGCTTTGGATGGATCCACTGGAAAGCGGATTCAAAGGGCATTGAGCTAACAGACACCCAGGACTCCTTCATCACAGGAGCTGTGTAAGCATGGTCTCATTCTTTTGTAACTCTACAAAGAGCCAAATTAAGCACTATACACCGAAACAAAAATCACCCAGGACCAGTTTTAGATAAAGTGTAAACCAATAGAAGTGATTATTATGTCCTCAACTCTTTACACACTAACGTTTGCCTTCATGTATTCAATTTATGTGGCAAACATTTCTTGGGGGGACATTTGGGATAGGTGTTAGGCTTGATACTGGAGATTATAAATGATCAAGATACGGTTTCTCTCTTAACGAAGTCAGGACCTAGTAGAGAAAACAGAGAGGTCCGTGATAATCCTAATGGATTTCTGGTTCTAGGAATCAAGTTCTATCCTACCAATGAGGAAGGGAGAATTCACTGCATTTGGCTCTGGAGACATGGACATTTGAGCCTGGCCTTGAAGGACAAGATAGTTTCTCAGTCTTTCATAGTCTGGGATCCTGAACATAGCGAACAATTAATAAATGCACTGTCTAATGATCTCAGATACAGGAAAATAGGATTTCTTGAAGGCGAGTCGGTTGTTATCCCAGATGTCTGGATTGATCAGACATAGTTTTAATATGGCATCATTTGACCCATATGAACAGCCAACACCCCTGAGACCATTATACAGATGACATATAGGAAGAAAACTTGACATATGACAAATGCCAAGTTAGTTTTTGAAATTGTCATCTTTCCTATATTTTTTTCCTTATGAGGATTTTATATTATTAGACTTGGGGACCTGACATCACATTTATAATCCAGTAATACAACCCAAAGTACATTCTGATGAATGACTAAAATTTATCACCATAGCGACACTTAATTTGGGTCCAGTGAGAAGTCAACTTAGAGTTATAAGTTTTAGATTTTATAATGAAATTTTGATTAAACTGGGCCTTTTCCCCAGTGCAATTTATTTTGTGAACTAGCATAGTAGTTAGAAAATAAATGGTAGGAATGCCACCACAAATTCTTCTGGGTAGTTATCACCAACTCTATATTTAATAGCAATGCTTACATTTCTTGCTGTATTTAATTTCTATTGTCAGACATCCCAAGGCAAATATTGAATAGCTTAATGTTTGGGGAAAAAAAAGGCTACTTCCATTGACTATTCTTGTCTTGATCTAGATAGTGTCACATACCTGAATGAAAAAGGAATAAATTCTACCATCCATTGATCTTTTCAAAAGGACCTGTGTTTGGATGAATTCACAGACTATCAAGTGACTTTGTCACTTTCTATTTAGACTTACCACTGGGTGTAAAGCTTTGGTTGTTTAACAGGAGGAAATAGTGAGTTCTAATTTTCACCACCAGGTGGCAGAAGAGTACTGAAAGTATGAAATAGACCCTCATGAAAAGGTGCCTGTGAAACATGTATTTATGAGAAGAAAAACATTCTGAAGCAAGAAATAAGAAAATTATAGAAGGAGTCAACTAAAATCTAGCAATTTTTGTGGCTCTGCATAACATTAATTTTAGCTTCTCTATAGTTGGTACATTTCTTGCAAATTTTGCCTTCAAACTAAATATGCAGTTTGTAAAGCAGGAAAAAAACCGGGAATAACAACTGTTAATGAAGGGAAATAATCCTGTATTTTATTTTCAAAGATAACATGGAATCTTAAGCATTTGGCATTGGTTATGTTTTCTCAGGTTGCCTGGCTGGCTGGCAGGAAAGTAATTATTTCCAAGGCTGTAAAAAGTAGAGAAGCGATCCTTCCAAATGCTTGTTTATGCTTGGGTATGTGTATAGTAGACTTATTTGAAGAAGTAAATATTTAAACCGCTCCTCTAGTTTTGCTTCCTGAGCCTTTTATCAGCAGAGAAAAATCAGGTAAATGTACTTTTCATCAAGTCTGACTCAAGATTTTATTCAGGAGACATTTCCTAGCTCATCCACCGGAGGCACGCACCTCTTCTTTCGCAGGGCTCGGAATCCTCTGGAGAAGTTGTGCAAACACAGGCAGGGGGGCCCCACATTAGACTTTCTGATTCTGTAGGTTTGGAGGAAGAGCTGAGATACAGACTTCAAGGAAATTCAACAGTACCGCTCATGCTGTGGGTATGGGTACATCTTTTGAGAACCATTTATGCAGCTCATATAGCAACATTCAGAAAAGTCTGCAGTGTTCCTTATTTATTGTATTGGAGTTTGGGCTGGGAAAATATTGTCTGAAGCTAAGGGGCTGCTGCCTGGGCCTCAGGATGTTCTTTCTTTCTTCCTTCCTTTCTTTCTTCCTTCCTTCCTTCCTTCCTTCCTTTCTTTCTTTCTTTCTTTCTTTCTTTCTTTCTTTCTTTCTTTCTTTCTTTCTTTCTACAGATTTGCAGTTGGATTTATTTACTAAAATTAGATGTGTCTGTTGTCTTATAGCTTTGGGTGCACTGGTTTTTTATGTTGGCTCACTGTCGTGTTTGTCACATGGGTGCACTGTAGCCTTGCAAGCTCACTGTCACATGTATGTCTTGGGCTATTGCTCCTGTGCTGGAGTTTACTTCCTCGTTGGGCTGGAGCAGTGTAAAGTACACAACTCAGGAACACCCAATCTTCAATAACCAGAGATAGACACACTGAGATCTTCAAACACATGTACTTCTTGGGAGTAATTCTTCTAAGAAATATTAGTCCTGGTGTAAAACTAAGATCAGAGAATGAATTGTTCTAAAATTATTCAACCATGTGTATCAGGCATTGCTCTTCAGAGAGACAGAACCAACAGCATTTAGCTGAGATCCATGAAAGTCAATGGAAGTTTCAACTTCAAAACAGAAAGCTAAGAAGTGATGCTTAATGTTGACTATAAGGTCAAGAAAAGGCTCACACCTCAGCCCAGGCTTCAGGCAGGTGTTCCATTTTACACATGGAAGGGAGATAAGTCTTTGGCTTCACTAAAGACTTCAACTCATTGGATTCCAGCTACACACATTAGGGAGGACAGCCAGCTTTACTTATCCCAAATTCATTCCTATAGATGTCCCCAGAATAATGTTTACTCAAATTTCTGGGCACACTAAGGTCCAACCAAGTTCATGAAACATCATACTGTGTACTTATCATCATCAGTTTTATGGAAATTGACTCATTGTTTACATTTCTTTACCATCTGACTCAATGAGAGAAAGATTGTGCCAACACTGTTATTGGTGCACACATCTGACTTCTAGTTTGGCCCTGAGTTTAGAGGTTAAACTGTAGCAGTGCGAGGTCCTTTAGCCTGTAGGAGTAAGATGAAAATTCACATTCATCTAAAATTCACTAAGAGAGACAACCAGGAAACCTCACCACAAGGAAAAACAAAAACAAAAACAACTTCATATACACTGCTTTAGATGAGCTTATTAAGGATAGTTGTTTTCACACGGGTCTTACTGGTCATAAGCATTTCTTTATAAGCCACTCTTCTAGAAATATAGCAAGTGTAGACCTAAATGCATAGATCCATTGAGGACAATATAAAATAATGACAACCGTTTAAAGATACTGAAGATTAAAGCTGGCTGTTTATCTGTGTGGCATAATGGTTGTAAGACTTTATATGACATATGGTCCAGTTAGTTAACAAATGAGCATGGGCAAAGCAAGATGGTGGGCCCTGTAGATACTGACACTTGTCCCTAGTTCAAAGCAACTAACTCATCCAACAGAGATACTGAAGTATATGCAATCTCGAAAATCCAGTTTGTACAATCCCAGTTTCTGGATGATCATTGTCTTTTCCCTATCTATGTGGACTTGCAGAAAACTTCACAGGGCTAGAGGAAGATACGAGAATTTTGTATAGTATCCTAACCCTCAACTCCAGGGCACTAATAACAAGGCTGCCTTTATAAATGCCATTAAGAGAGTGTTCATGAAATGTCTTGAACCCACCTCAAAGACTGTTTTTAAGGTTCATTAAACTCAATTCTTGACAAGTGTTTATGCTCCGCACACGTCAGCTGTTACTAGTAATTAAACTTTAGCATAACACCATGTGGCTGTGGCTCTATCCCCTGATGTGACTTTCTCCCACCTGATTCTGAGGAAGTGTCTTGTTCCACGGTTCCTGAGCTGGTTTAAGCTCTTCCTCTCTTACAGACTCTGGCCTCCTCTGTTGGGGAGGATTCCAAGGTTAGGGTGTCTCTACTTCCTTAGGACTAGCATTGTCACCCTCAATGACAGACAACAGCAAACTCTCTTTAGCTGCATTTTTGTTTGCATGTTTGTCCTCTGAGAACTCAATGTTGACCACTTCTGAAATAATTTGGCTTTTGAAATCAGCTTTTCTCATTGGGACAGTTGAGGGCAGTACGTCACACAGCTATTGTTCTTTCTACTCATTATTCATTGATTAATTGAAGATGCTTCCTCCAGCCTTACTCCTTGGGGAATTAAGTGGCAGAAATACCAGAAATATGGCCATCTAGCTTCTGTTTTTTCCCCTTAGGTACGTTTCCAGTCAAACCATCACTTGAACAAGTTTGAATTCTTTTTTTGCTGATAACCCTCACTCAGCTAAATAGGTTGCATACTTAGTCACTCCTAAGGAAGACGCTTCATGCATGCTAGGTGAGGACGCCACCATTGAAGCTACACCCTCAGTTTTCAAAGCTAGATAGTTTTGCTGTTCTGTAGCATAGAAGTCTGGCTTCTGGAAAGTGAGGACCTGAGGCAACAAAAGCCTGCTATTTCTCACTCATAAAGAACAGGCAAATAGGGGATTTCCAACCTTGCTAGGTTTGAAGGACACATTTGGGTACTCTGATGAACTGGGGTTACTGGGGAGATAAGCGAAATCATACAAATTACACACTGTGAGCAGACAACACTTAAGAATGCTTTTCCCCTATAGAATAATGCATAGAAATGCAGTCTATGTTTAGATGAGTCAACCTTACTTAGTCTGTCCTTTAAGGATGTAAACGAGGAACTTAAGTCTCTATGTATTTAGAATACCTGTGCTTTATTACTGTAACTAGGGAGCTGTTCTTTTGTCCCATGAATGAGCTGGAGAGAGGACATTACTTTCCTATAGAATATACCAATATTGTGGATTTTGTTGCATCCTCCTGTTGCTAGAAAGTCTTTTCATGTTCAAATTTCACTGTGTTTTCAATGCCATTTTTTTTCCTCATTCAAAATGAAAAGGGTCCCCTGTGGAAGCTGATGAAGGCCGACACATTTTCTCATAAAACATCCTTCTGAGATGGCATGCTTTATTGTTGGGCACACGCTTTCGGACCTTTTCAAATGAGGATCATGAAATTAACGTGAGATGTTTTCAGAAAGATGAGTGCTGTTGACTCGGTAGGGCAGAATGCCTTTCTACTTTGTGGTTGTTACTCTTTCTAATTCCCTGCAAAAGACATTTTCAGATAATTAAAAAAGGTATTTTGGTCTGTGGAGCAAAAATACTTATCAAAAGAGGTTATATAACACACGCATGGCAGCCACTTGTCAAAGTTAAATATACCCATTCCTTTCCCCCCAAAGCCATTAGATCTATTACCACCTAATTGCTTGGAAAATTCATTTTCTTTTTTCTCAAATCACAGCCTTAATTGAGGTCTGAAAGCTCACCAAGTGCCTCTTAAATCAGTAAACCTAACTTCTTCTTCTTTTCTTAAATTCTTTTATAATTTAACTTTCTGGCTGGTTGAGACCTTTTTTTTCTCTTTTTTTCTTTTTCTTTTAAGACAATTGGGTGGTTGCTACTAGTGGGAAAATTGCTCTGAGAAATAAGAGACCTGAGAATCATGTCTACTGTTTCTGATAATCCACCCGAGGTCAAGAGTTCACAATGAAGTGACTAGATATTAATGTGAACATATTTAATCATGCTGAAACCAAGGGATTTAAAAAGAAAACCCAACTCGAGTGGTATTTTATTCTAATGTCAGAATGAGAAACACAGATGTTAGTCTTCATTTTGGCTGTGGAAATCTGCCCTCCCTGTGGCCATCTGTGAGGGAGCAGTATGTTTAAGACATGTGACCTTATTCTTTATTCTAAAAAACCTGATTTTTTTTTTACATAACAAGAAATAATTTCCAACTTTGCTTTGTAGATGTATCAGGGTGATTTTAAGAGTATGTGATGAACAGAATATTAAAGCCAATGCCTGAAAAAAGACAACTATGTGTGTGTGTATACATACACACACACACACACACACATATATATACAGAAAAAGGGGGAATTTCATTTCTATTTATAATGAATATTACTACACCCACTCAAACACTCAAATTAGGCTACTATTTCAAAAGTATCACTTTGGAAAGTTTTGAACTAATGTGAAGAATGTATTAGTCCTCAAAATGATTTTTAGATTCCCTCCATGAAAATACCCTCAGAGTTAGTCTTTGACCTCTCTCTTTATTGATTGAGAGTAACACTATAGTACACATGTCATTATCCTTCAAGGGTACATTATTAAACTTGATTCTGTATGAATTAATTTTAGAATATCTTTAATTCATTCTTTAGTAATCTTACACATGTGCAATGTGTCTTGATCTTATGCACCCCCAATACCTTTGAACTCCTTCCTAAGATCTCTTTCCACTTTAACATCCTATTTCTTTTCTTTTTTTCTTTTCTTTCTTTTTTTTGTTTGTTTTTTCAAGACAGAGTTTCTCTGTGTAGCTCTGGCTGTCATGGAACTCACTCTATAGACCAGGCTGGCCTCGAACCCAGAGATCTGCCTGTCTTTGCCTCCTAAGTGCTGGGATTAAAGGCGTGCGCCACCACTGCCCGGCTCCTATTTCTTTATATAACCCATGAGCCTAATTGGTGATGTCTACATACACATGGGTGTGGGGCCATCCAAAGAAACATGGACAACATACTATCAGCCATCCAATCCAAAAGAATGAATTCCCTCCCCCAGCAGCCATCAATCTGAATGATTGTTAAAATAATTATGTAAAGGATGAGGTTTGAAGCAATCCCCAAATATTTCATGTGGCACTAATCTTCTCTGGGATGGTGTTATATCTCTTTTCTCACCTTAGGACACTTTAGGTGTAAATTGGGAGAGAGTGAAGACCTGGGTGATAATATGCATAATTCTCATTTTCGATTCATAAAATTCTCTTTTTTTCATTTTTTATTAGGTATTTAGCTCATTTACATTTCCAATGCTATACCAAAAGTCCCCCATACCCACCCACCCCCAATCCCCTACCCACCCACTCCCCCTTTTTGGCCCTGGCCTTCCCCTGTACTGGGGCATATAAAGTTTGCGTGTCCAATGGGCCTCTCTTTCCAGTGATGGCTGACTAGGCCATCTTTTGATACATATGCAGCTAGAGTCAAGAGCTCCGGGGTACTGGTTAGTTCATAATGTTGTTCCGCCTATAGGGTTGCAGATCCCTTTAGCTCCTTGGCTACTTTCTCTAGCTCCTCCATTGGGAGCCCTGTGATCCATCCATTAGCTGACTGTGAGCATCCACTTCTGTGTTTGCTAGGCCCCGGCATAGTCTCACAAGAGACAGCTACATCTGGGTCCTTTCGATAAAATCTTGCTAGTGTATGCAATGGTGTCAGCATTTGGATGCTGATTATGGGGTGGAATTCTTAGAAATAAGGATTTTATCCCATTTTCCAGCTGAAGAACAGAATCAAATCTTTAAAAATTTAAGACCCTGTAGGACTAGTGGTTGCTTGTAACTGGTACCACATTCCCTTTTTTTTCTTACTTATTTTATTTTCTCCTTCCAAGATAACATCGTTTTGGAGTAATAAGTACAGCTGTGCTTGTGACATTTTTGGTGACATCACTCCAAGTATGTTGCATGCATATATACTTGTGTGTGCTTGGGCCAATATATCAGGCATACTTTTAATATTCTGTTACTTAGTGATGACGTAGTTTCAAAAGATGCTGAATTATGAACAAATATTTGTGTATACATATCAAACTGATAGGAAAGCTGAACCATATTGGGTGCAACAGGCAGTAGAAATGTACTCTTAGTACAGTAAAATTCTTCTCAGCCAACAAGATGAGCAAATGCACTAGTAAGAAGCAAGCCCCATTTCTAACATGTAGACCTTACAAATTAAAAGGAGTAATAGCAGTGAAATGTGAATATCTGATTCCAGTACCAGACACTGAGAACAAAGGGCTGCACATGACTTGGGTCTTTATTTTTGGTGTGTATCTTTGAAAAAGTAAGAGGTCCCAGAAACATCCTGGATTTTGGTTTGGAATGTCATGCATCCTGCTTGCTAAGTTGGTTTGGGTTTGGAAAGTAAGATGAATCAGGGACATCATTTATTAGTTACTTATCATCTTGTTGTAACAAAATACCACCCACAAGCAACTTAAGGAAAGGCCTATTTACTTTGGTAGAGCTTGAGTGTACTTTCCATCCCTGTAGGGATGACATGCTTTGCCTGGGATTTTGCTGTGTTTAGCATCCAATATATGCCTTGGGATTTGGCTTTGTTTAGCATCCAATATGTGCCTCTCCAGAGTCCTTAGCAAGAGTCTTGGGCAAGTCAGGTTGATTTTTCTTTGATACCAGGATATCTTCTAAGACTTTACACATAGATAAATGTATAATGCTCACAACAACTCTGAGAGAAAGGTGCTATTATTTCCCTATTTTTAACACATAGGAAAGGCTTAGATGGAGAGGTTAAACGACCTGCCCATGATTCCCAAACTAGAAGTTGAGAGGGTCAATGTTTGAGATCAGGTTGTGTGGTGTAGTGTCAGAGGCCTTCTTCAGAAATTGTCTCCATATAGACTGTCTCTTCACGTGTCCTGATTTGTAAGAAAGGGAGATAGGGGAATTGTTGGGATAAAAGGGTGGCTGAAAACTAGACTTACTCTCCCAGTACACACATGAAATAAATAGTTAAGAAAACAACCAATCACTAGTTCTGAAGAGGAAGAGAAACTCTGGTCAGAAAGTGAGTAGAGCTAGTTGTTTATGCATGGCTGACTTGTTAATTATTCCACTCTGAAAGGGCAAGGTTATCATGAGACAACCTGTGGTGGGATCTACCTCTTTCCTGATGTGTAAAAGTTTGTCACTGGAGAGGAGCTTATTAGAGTATTGAGCATTTATAGTAGAGTTCAAAACAACAGAAAACAACTACAGAAAAGCAAAACTGACTGTAAGGGAGGACTTCCAGAGAATCAGAGGGCAGGGCAGCATCAATTTTACTGTGATTGTTCCCAGGTCATGGTAGAGGTGATCGGAAAGCCCATGTGGCCCATGGAAATCGTACACATAGCACAGAGGAATGTTTCTTGGTGGGAGTTCTCAAGCATGCCAGGGTAGGTTGCATGTATGTAATAATTAACATGGCAACCCAAAGAAACTAATAGACAAAATCCAATATTTAAAAGAAAAAATTGTGATTTGTCTTGAGGAGGGTGATTTTGCTATGTAGTATGTACAAGGACTGGCCAATTTCATCAGGCTTATTAAGGACTGTGGGAGACTCAGAAACTAGCACATGTGCAATCATGCTCTTTCCAGGCATGCCTCTTATTTGGGATGTTGCTTGGAAATGGGTCCTGAGCTAAGAGAAGAGCTCTCAGTTTACCTGTGATATGTGTGAGTTATTAGTAAAACTAACACTCTTATGCTTTAGGCCGTTGTGGATTCTGATTTGTTCCCATAGAACAAACCAATCTGTGTGCCAAAGAAGTTACAGACTTTCTGGGTTGTGCCAGTCATGCATATGTGTACACAGGGCAAAGCCAATTGATTCAACACAGCAGCTATCCATTCCACTGCATATTTGTTCATTTTTGACTTGTAGCTGGGTTTCAGCTCTGCACATCCTTTATTAGGGTTTGGTTGTTGTAGCAATAGTGCTAGTCTGTAATGTACTGTGATTGTGTTCTATTTTATGTTGCTTGTGTTTCCTGTTTTCATGTAATGTCTTCAGCTGGACAATCCTGGCTACACATCAGACTCTTCTAGCAAACTTCTGAAAAGCATGTTTATCCTAGACCTTTGTTGGTTTGTATGTAGCCCCAGGTGATTCTGATATACAGTCTGCAGTTTTAGCTTGAGTATTCATTCATTCCCCATGATTGGATATGGCCTGAACTTTCTGGGTATCCTCTTAACATAAATCATAAGAAGTAATCTAGGATTCAAAGGGCCATTTTGCACCACAGTAGCAATTTCATGGTATGTCTTATAGAAGAACAGTGATCATTCTGCTTCCAAGTGGTATTATTTAGACTACCCAGAACAAGCCTTCCATGGAGTCTAGTAGCTATTTGGAAGGTTAATTCATGACTGTGGGTGCCAATTAAGTTATAGAATTTAGGATATTAAGAATGTCTACCTTGGGCTGGTGAGATGGCTCAGTGGGTAAGAGCACCCGACTGCTCTTCCAAAGGTCTGGAGTTCAAATCCCAGCGACCACATGGTGGCTCACAACCATCCGTACCGAGATCTGATGCCCTCTTCTGGAGTGTCTGAAGACAACTACAGTGTACTTACATATAATAAATAAATAAATCTTAAAAAAAAAAAAAGAATGTCTACCTTGTCAAGAGCATATGTTTTTCTTCAGAAGGAGAGGTTCACATTGTAGCCATACTAAGGAAACAGTTAATGCTGAGCTATAAGTATTTTGCACACACCTCATTTTGGGAAGTCACACCTTGCCTCGTACCGTTTCTATAGCATCACATAAAGTTGACCTCAGCTCTCTGACTATTGGATTGGCTATTTCTTGTCATTTCACCTCCACTCTATGCACACACTGGTACATGCTCTAGGACTGTATTTCTGCATCTCTCCACTTCTGTGTTGATGAATGTCCCTCTGTGGTTGGGAGCTTTTAATACTGTCTTGGTAGATACTTGGAGCTAGCGTTTGCCACAGGGGGGAAAGCACTGTTCACTTTCTACACGTTGTTGCCTTGCTTAGCTGGAATGTTTCCTTTTTTTAGTTCAGTGTGCTAGCTTGTCCACATTCAGGCTCAGTGGAGGCCGAATGAAGGCAAGATCCCCTGCTTCATGCAGCTTTTGTTGACTTCCTTGCCCTTTGATACCTATAAACTGATTGAGAGCAGCCTTATTGCAGGAAGCAGCCTTTGCCTTACTGTGCCCCATCCCACCTTCTCTGAAGGCTTAAATAGATCATAAGCAGAAGTTAATTGGAGATAAAATTTATAGTTAAGCAGGCAGGTTGTAGCACAATATCCATATAATCTAAAGTAACTGGGGCACTCTCAGGGTCATTGAAATGTACAAAGGTATTCTTCCAATGCATTTTAAAACCTAGACAAATTGTGTGTCATATAAAATGCATTATAAAGGTTCCAATTGAGTCATTGGATTAAATGAGCCTTTCAATATCTTGCAGAAGGAAGAAGAAGGCATTTGGTGTGATGGAGTAGTTCATGCCTGGCTACTTACTTACATGGCACAGCATTCTTCTGAGGAGGCTTTACTTTAAAGAAATAAACCAATGAACTCCTGACTCTGTGTTAGATTTAAGTGTTCTTTTTTTAAAAGTATTTTTCTTAAAGAACAAGATTTTCATGGTATTTATTCTAACAAGGAAGATGTTAAAGATCCTGCCTCCCTTTGATATACTATTAAATGCCACCTAACCCATCTCCCCTGAACACAGTAGCCTCTCCCCATTCAAGCACTGGTTAATCACCCACTAGCCACTTTTTGAATTCTCTCTCTTCTCTCCAACAGCAAAAACTACATTCTACTAATGGACAATGAATGGAAGCTGGGGACCAATCCCTGCTCGGTGAGCTATACAGACAACAGAGGAGGCAACATGTGTGTATTTAATTTTCTTTACTTTCAACCTATTTATGTTGGGAGCCGCCCCCACATTCGCCGTCACAAGATGGCGCTGACATCCTGTGTTCTAAGTGGTAAACAAATAATCTGCGCATGTGCCAAGGGTATTTTACCACTACATGTACTCTGCCTTTCCCGTGACGTCAACTCGGCCATGGGCTGCAGCCAATCAGGGAGTGATGCGTCCTAGGCAAAGAATAATTCTCCTTAAAAGGGGACGGGGTTTCCGCCATTCTCTCTCTTGCTCTGCGCTCTGGCGCTCTGACGCTCTGGCGCTCTGGCTCCTAAAGATGTAAGCGGGGGGCTTTCGTTTTTGGGGCTGGGGGCTTGCGCTCCTGCTCCTGAAGATGTAAGCAATAAAGTTTTGCCGCAGAAGATTCTGGTTTGTTGTGTTCTTCCTGGCCGGTCGTGAGAACGCGTTTAAGAGTTGGTGCCGAGAACCCGGGACGAGAAAATCCGGGACGAGAAAATACAAGAAAACTCGGGACGGGAGTTAACCATCACCGGTGCAAGGAAGATCCCTCATTCCGGAACCAGAACTGCGGGTCACAGTAATAAAGGTTCCCGTAAAAAAGACTGTTGAGAAGGATTCAACTGCATGAATTCAGAACTCTTCAGCTGGGGAACAGGAGTACCAGTGAGTACAGCTTTACAAGGTAAGTCTGGTCTTGAACTTTCTAACGAAATTCAAGACAGTCTATCAGAAGTAAAGTGGAAAATAGCTTTACAAGGTATGTTTGGCCTTGAACTTTTTCTAGTGTTAGGAGCCCTTTTGTTCTTTTTCACATGTTATCAAGTGATTAAGATAGGGCTGAAAATTCTAGATGAAATTCAGGACAATCTATCAGAAGTAAAGCGGGGAGAGAGAGTAGGAGCAAAGAGAAAATATGGTACACAAAATAAGTATACAGGCCTTTCCACGGGTCTTGAACCCGAGGAAAAGTTTAGGTCAGGTAAGAATACCTGGGGAGAGATTAGAAGGAAGGAGAAGGAAAAAGAAAAGAAAAAAGATCAATCAGCGGAGGTTTCTAGGAGAAGGAGCCTATACTCATCACTAGGTGAGTTCAAAGAGCCAGTTCTTAATAGTTCTGAATCAGATGAAAAGGCTATTAGGGCCTGGAAGGCGCTCTCCCGAGCAGGTGAAGCCACTGGACAATTAACAAAGATCGTCCAGGGACCTTAAGAGTCCTTCTCAGATTTTGTGGCCAGTATGACAGAGGCAGGCTCTTGCAGCCTACAAGGTCTTATTGTCCACCCTGGAGTTGTAGATCAGGATTGTAAAGGGGAACTTCAGGTTCTCTGTTCTTGTCCTCAAGTTGTCTTTTCTATATCACAAGGGGACAGAATAGCTCAACTAATAATTTTGCCAAGCCTACATGGCTGTTTTCCTTCCTCTAGTATTCCTTGAGCCGCCAGAGGGATTGGTTCTACTGAAAATGATTCTAATTACTTAATAATGCCTTTAGATAGTTGTCAAATTTTATCTACTCACGTAGGGGTAAACCCTCGTGGCGTCAGGCCATTACAGGTCTGACAAATGGATGTCACACATATTTCCTCCTTTGAGAGAAATCAATATTTACATGTTTAGATAAGAAGAGATCACCTCCATACCTTAAATGATTTTCAAAAGCTGTTGGGAGATATTAATTGGCTCAGACCTTTTTTAAAGATTCCTTCCGCTGAGTTAAGGCCTTTGTTTGGTATTTTAGAAGGAGATCCTCATATCTCCTCCCCTAGGGCTCTTACTCTAGCTGCTAACCAGGCTTTACAAAAGGTGGAAAAAGCCTTACAGGATGCACAATTACAACGTATTGAGGATTCGCAGCCTTTCAGTTTGTGTGTCTTTAAGACAGCACAATTGCCAACCGCAGTTTTGTGGCAGAATGGGCCATTGTTGTGGATCCATCCAAACGTATCCCCAGCTAAAATAATAGATTGGTGATAATAATTGGTGATAATCCCCAGCTAAAATAATAATAGCTGATGCAATTGCACAGCTTGCCCTTAAAGGCCTAAAAGCAGCAATCACCCACTTTGGGCGAAGTCCATATCTTTTAATTGTACCTTATACCGCTGCACAGGTTCAAACCTTGGCAGCCACATCTAATGATTGGGCAGTTTTAGTTACCTCCTTTTCAGGACAAATAGATAACCATTATCCAAAACATCCAATTTTACAGTTTGCCCAAAATCAATCTGTTGTGTTTCCACAAATAACAGTAAGAAACCCACTTAAAAATGGGATTGTGGTATATACTGATGGATCAAAAACTGGCATAGGTGCCTATGTGGCTAATGGTAAAGTGGTATCCAAACAATATAATGAAAATTCACCTCAAGTGGTAGAATGTTTAGTGGTTTTAGAAGTTTTAAAAACCTTTTTAGAACCCCTTAATATTGTGTCAGATTCCTGTTATGTGGTTAATGCAGTAAATCTTTTAGAAGTGGCTGGAGTGATTAAGCCTTCCAGTAGAGTTGCCAATATTTTTCAGCAGATACAATTAGTTTTGTTATCTAGAAGATTTCCTGTTTATATTACTCATGTTAGAGCCCATTCAGGCCTACCTGGCCCCATGGCTCTGGGAAATGATTTGGCAGATAAGGCCACTAAAGTGGTGGCTGCTGACCTATCATCCCTGGTAGAGGCTGCAAGAAATTTTCATAACAATTTTCATGTGACGGCTGAAACATTACGCAGTCGTTTCTCCTTGACAAGAAAAGAAGCCCGTGACATTGTTACTCAATGTCAAAGCTGCTGTGAGTTCTTGCCAGTTCCTCATGTGGGAATTAACCCACGCGGTATTCGACCTCTACAGGTCTGGCAAATGGATGTTACACATGTTTCTTCCTTTGGAAAACTTCAATGTCTCCATGTGTCCATTGACACATGTTCTGGCATCATGTTTGCTTCTCCGTTAACCGGAGAAAAGGCCTCACATGTGATTCAACATTGTCTTGAGGCATGGAGTGCTTGGGGGAAACCCAAACTCCTTAAGACTGATAATGAACCAGCTTATACGTCTCAAAAATTCCAACAGTTCTGCCGTCAGATGGACGTAACCCACCTGACTGGACTTCCATACAACCCTCAAGGACAGGGTATTGTTGAGCGTGCGCATCGCACCCTCAAAGCCTATCTTATAAAACAGAAGAGGGGAATTGAGGAGACTCTACCCCGAGTACCAAGAGTGTCTGTGTCTATGGCACTCTTTACACTCAATTTTTTAAATATTGATGTTCATGGCCATACTGCGGCTGAACGTCATTGTTCAGAGCCAGATAGGCCCAATGAGATGGTTAAATGGAAAAATGTCCTTGATAATAAATGGTATGGCCCGGATCCTATTTTGATAAGATCCAGGGGAGCTATCTTTGTTTTCCCACAGAATGAAGACAACCCATTTTGGATACCAGAAAGACTCACCCGAAAAATCCAGACTGACCAAGGGAATACTGATGTCCCTCGTCTTGGTGATGTCCAGGGCGTCAATAATAAAGAGAGAGCAGCGTTGGGGGATAATGTCGACATTTCCACTCCTAATGACGGTGATGTATAATGCTCAAGTATTCCCCTGCTTTTTACCACTAACTAGGAACTGGGTTTAGCCTTGATTCAGACAGCCTTGGCTCTGTCTGGACAGGTCCAGACGACTGACACCATTAACACTTTGTCAGCCTCAGTGACTACAGTCATAGATAAACAGGCCTCAGCTAATGTCAAGATACAGGGAGGTCTCATGCTGGTTAATCAACTCATAGATCTTGTCCAGAAACAACTAGATGTATTATGGCAAATAGCTCAGCTGGGATGTGAACAAAAGTTTCCGAGATTGTGTGTTACTTTCATTCAGTATGAGAAATTTACTAGGGCAGCTAATTTGTCAAAAAGTCTTTTTCAGTATATGTTACAGAATCGGACGGCTGAATTTGAACAGATCCTTCGAGAATTGAGACTTCAGGTCAACTCCACGCGCTTGGACCTGTCCCTGACCAAAGGATTACCCAATTGGATCTCCTCAGCATTTCCCTTCTTTAAAGAATGGGTGGGATTGATATTATTTGGAGATACACTTTGCTGTGGATTAGTGTTGCTTCTTTGGTTGGTCTGTAAGCTTAAGGCCCAAACTAGGAGAGACAAGATGGTTATTGCCCAGGCACTTGCAGCTCTAGAACATGGTGCTTCCCCTGATATATCTATGCTTAGGCAATAGGTCGCTGGCCACTCAGCTCTTGCATCCCACGAGGCTAGACTCATTGCACGGGATAGAGTGAGTGTGCTTCAGCAGCCCGAGAGAGTTGCACGGCTAAGCACTGCAGTAGAAGGGCTCTGCGGCATATATGAGCCTATTCTAGGGAGACATGTCATCTTTCAAGAAGGTTGAGTGTCCAAGTGTCCTTCTCTCCAGGCAAAACGACACGGGAGCAGGTCAGGGTTGCTCTGGGTAAAAGCCTGTGAGCCTAAGAGCTAATCCTGTACATGGCTCCTTTACCTGCACACTGGGGATTTGACCTCTATCTCCACTCTCATTAATATGGGTGGCCTATTGCTCTTATTAAAAGGAAAGGGGGAGATGTTGGGAGCCGCCCCCACATTCGCCGTCACAAGATGGCGCTGACATCCTGTGTTCTAAGTGGTAAACAAATAATCTGCGCATGTGCCAAGGGTATTTTACCACTACATGTACTCTGCCTTTCCCGTGACGTCAACTCGACCATGGGCTGCAGCCAATCAGGGAGTGATGCGTCCTAGGCAAAGAATAATTCTCCTTAAAAGGGGACGGGGTTTCCGCCATTCTCTCTCTTGCTCTGCGCTCTGGCGCTCTGACGCTCTGGCGCTCTGGCTCCTAAAGATGTAAGCGGGGGGCTTTCGTTTTTGGGGCTGGGGGCTTGCGCTCCTGCTCCTGAAGATGTAAGCAATAAAGTTTTGCCGCAGAAGATTCTGGTTTGTTGTGTTCTTCCTGGCCGGTCGTGAGAACGCGTTTAAGATATTTAAAAGAGTCTGTCAATGTGAAACCATTTGTATAGTTTCATCCTAACATACGTTCAAGTTGATCCTTAGATACTTACTTTGCTTGAGAAACATAGCACTTTATGGAGATTACCTAGTGAGAGAATGTTCTCAATCTATCTTCCACACCTCACTCCATCGTCTCACTGGCTAACTCTGCTTCTCATCGATCTTCCATGATATCTTCAGTTTGTTTTCCACCCTAGAGACAGCGTCATCTTCAGGTATATTTGCTAAGTCATCTGTATATCTATGCCATGATTATTTGTCATGGAATTTAAAGTTTCTAAAAGTAGATTTGATCTTGCTAACATGATATTTCTATTTAGTGATGATGGCACGTTAAAATAAGAGGGGGAAATCTCAAATTTGTTTATTGTCAATGGCTATAATGCTTGAATAGAGTTTCTATCATATTACCATTTATGGGAGAGCTTCTTAAAAATAACACCTGTGCACTGAGAGAATTAAATTTGATAAAAAATTACTTTAATCTTGGAACTTCCCACATTTTTATTGAGCAAGTAGGTTGTGTTTCACCCTAATGCAGCTCCTTCAGGTTTTTTTTTTTTTTCATTCTGGTCCCATTTGGATAGAGCCCCATATTTTCCTGCTGGCCTTGGAAAGAGGGAGGACAGGAAACTTCCTGGAGAGTCCTGCCTGTGGAGGGTTGCTGTGGCAGAGTAGTGGTGGCTCCATAGTTCAGATTGGCAGAATAAATCACTTCAGCCAGGACCACGAAGCTAATGAGAGAGGATGATCAGAAGCCAGGCAGCAGAGCATTAACAAATGCAAAAGAAGGCTGGCCACAAATCCTTCCATATGACATATTTAACAGCAAATGCCAGAAAATGCCAAGGAACAGACAGTCTAGTGGCACATCTTGTCAGATCAAGAGATCCACCTGTCCCTGGTTATAGGGCAAGTTTTGTGTTGATAAAGCATTGTTAAAAATCAGTTAAAGCCCACCATTTTTACTCTCTATTGCTTTATCAACTGCCTTGAACAAAAGTGTAGTCTGCCTGATAGCCAGCCATCTTGAGCACTCCATGGTTGCCTTGAGACAAGTATGCAGATGCTTGCAGCTCTTTGCTCTGGTTCCTGAAGACATGGTCCCATATAGGACTGGACAATTGATACCAGCTTTTCTGAGATCACATACCTTGCTGAACCTCCTAGGATCACTGTGAATGCTTTGATTGGATGGTCCAGCTCACAAGCCTTAATGATTATGATTGGTCCACAATGACTGGCCGTAATTGTCCAAATGTCTGTGGTTGTTTCAGACACCCCTTCTTGGCTTTGTAATCAGGCTTCTCAGTGAAGGCCCAGAGACAGAATCTTGTGTTTCCTCTACTGGTCTTACAATAACAGGTTGAATAATGACTTCTGGACTAGCCTTTCCTTGCCTAGGATGAGTAGCAGGAGCTGAGCTGGAAATTAAGAAAGGAACAGCAGAGGGTAGTGACAACCGTGAGGCAGGCAAGCACAGTAGAGGTCTCTTGACAGCTGAATCAGCTCCGCCTTGGGCAGGCAGAGCTTGGCTGTGGTTCACTGCTAAAGATCCTGCTGCTGCTAAGGTGACCTTACATCTGAGTTACAGTGTATATTAGCCACCAGCTTGGCAGCTGAAGATCACTTGGTTGCCCCACCAATGCATCTGTTGGTCTGGAAAAACCATTTTGCCTTCTGGATGGAACATCTTGGGACTGTTGCTTGATAGCTAATAGTTGTGGTGGTCTTGGAGGTAATCCCAGTGGCTGATGCTTGGCTTCTGATACCCAGGGAGACTAAGGCCAAGCTGTGGAAAAGCTTACAATGGCACAGGGTTCCTGGGTCCTAGTCTCTGGTTTCCCAGAACAAATCAAGGACCAGCCACTTGACAGCCAAGGGAGTAGCTGAACTTAGGTGGAGACTTTGGTCTGTGATTAGCAATATCCATAGGCTGGAATCTACTGAGGTGACAGTGTTGCACAGTTACCATGAACTTCCCATTGGTCCCATTCACCCAAGTCATTCCTCCAGTGGGCAGGAATACCTGCCCCGATACACTCTGTTTCCAAGAACCCAGTTCTTGAACACCCTTCCCGGTGTTCTGGCTCATGAATTCTGTCTTGACAGAGGCAAGTCCATAAGATCATCATGGACTGGCCACTGACAATCAAAGGAGGAACCGGGCAGGAAGAAGGGATGTATAATCTGAGGGATGCTAAGAAGGCAGAGAGCCAGAAGTATGTAAGGATTCTCCAGCCATACCACCCTGAACATGCCAGTCTCATCTGATCTTGGAAACCAGATTAGAACTTGGATGAGAGAAGGCTGTAAGGAACCAGTGAAGAAAACCTGCAAGTTCTGGTTACCAGAATATTTGCAAAGAGCTTCAACTTTTCAAGGTCAAGGATCTTAGAGTCTGGGTGATTCTTAACTGTGGCCCCTGCCGAATAGGCATAGGATAGTGATATCTGAGGCCTAAACAGGGAACTGTGACACTGGTAGGGCTAAGGGTCTTGATACCTGAGGTCCACATAAGGAACTGTGACATTATCTGGCCAAGGACCCTGAAGCTGGCACAAGAGCTAGGACACTGAAGGGTGCCATTTGCTGCTGCTTCTGCCTTCTGTTCAAGGTCAGCTCCATGCCAGACACTTAGAGGAGTGGAGGCTGCTGGAGAGCAACATCTGAAGAGTGTCAAGTCTCTCTGCTAGGCAGGTGGAGCAGAAGGACCCTTAGCCAGCTGACTTGGTCACAGCTATGATTGCCAGCCCAGCAATCCCAGTTCGAGAATGTAAATTTGAGCCTTCTTTTTCCTGCTTCAGAGGACAAAGAAAACACAATTACATCTAGTTGTCCTTTTGGGGAAAAGAAAGGAGAGAGAGCTGGACATTTATTTGAAAAAAGACAGTGTTCTCTAGAGAATTGGATCATTTACACGAGAGGAGTGAACTCAGTTCTTATTACCCTCAGCAGGTGGGTGCTAATGAGGAAAATTAGATTGTTACAGACAAAATGAAGAAGCTAATTTTTTCCCTATACATTTGTGTGATGAGAGAGAAGCTTTGGAAACCTCTGCTGCATGCATGCATGCATGCATTTGAAAACAGAGAGGAAATAGTGACAGGAAAGGAAAAATGGAGCAAATGTTTGGGTGGCTCTGGCAAATAGTGACCATGACCTCGATCTTAAACCGGTTCCCACTGCATGTGAGTATTACTGTCTGTCAGAAATACTAGATGGGAAAGGGGCTCACCAAAATTGTAAGAAAAAACATAAGAAACACACAGAAAAATCCCTTCTAACACTGCTCTGAACATCATGAAAGACTTTGTTGAAGAAATATTGTGGGATGTGCCAAATAAAGATTTCCAAAGAACGTGTGGAAGGGCTCAGAAGCAAGAGGCATAAAACACAGAATCCCAGATTGTCTTCAGTGCATAGAACACAAAGGGGAGGAGTTAGGGGTGGGCTGGTAATGGGAGAAGGGGGCCAAGCTGGAATTGGGGCACAGAAGACACTGTGTTCCAGTGGACACAGAAACCTACATGTGAATGTAGTACATTTTATTCTTCAGATGATGCTCCTTATTGGCTTCTCATGATGGTAGTGTCGTCATCTTCTAGATGCAATCCCAGGTGTTCTGTGAGAAAGCGTGCTCTGCGTCACATAAGTTTGGAAATTGTCCTGTGCTATAGGTTGCTTGATGGTTTGTCTGGTAACAGCTGCCATAAACTCATATGCTTAAATGCTTGGTCCTCAGCTGGTAGAACTGTTTGGTGAGGGTTTGGAAGTTTGATTTTGTTTGAAGAGGTGTAGCTTTGTAGCCTTGGTGGAGGACTGGAAGTGTCACTGGGGTTTCAAAAGCCCATGCCATTCCAGTTATCTCTCTACACTTTGTAGTTGTTTCAACATGTAAGCTCTCAGCACCATGGCTACTCACCCACTCCCATGCTCCTTGTCATGACTGTCATACACTATTCATCCTTTGAAACTATAAGCAAGCCACCAGCTATATGTTTTTTTTTCTTGGTTGTCTTTGTCATGGTGTCTATTTACAGAAATAGAAAAGTAACTAAGATGGATGGGATCTGGTGTGAGTCTGCTCCCAGGGTCTGACATGATTAAGGGCTCCAATACTCAAACGTGGTGCTGCTTGGAATGTAGCACAGCTTTTATGTGGAGGGGTCTAGTAGTTGATCTTTGGGTTTTTGGTGGCCTAAGCTTAGAAGATAGTTCTCATCTCACCCTTCATTTTCTGAGAGAATTGTCATAAAACCAGGAAGCCCATTCTCTCTTGTGCTTTTGTTCCTGATGCAAGAGACAGGTATTACTTGCTTGCTCTGTGGTACATTCCATGATCTACCATTTGCCACAAGTTTCCCTGAGCATCCCTCTCTCTGTATGTATCTATAGTGATAAAAAACTAGAAGGTAAATCTTATATCAAATGCAATAACACCCAATTCATGGAGAGGCATAATATATGCATGTATATTAAAACTAAAAATTCTATTGTAAAAATCTGGGTCATTGATTATACAACACAGCAGGTTTTGAGCCAGTGATCAATGGAGCACTTAAAAAAAATCCTAAAAGTAGTGTTTTGTTTCTCCTATTTTCAATGTGCCCCAATTCTTTGCCTGAGAGCTATAAATTCTTTGTGCCCCAGTCTGTGAAATGCATGTTCTCAGCATTTTCTGGCCTGTTACATTCTTTTATACTCACCCAATTCCTCCTTTTTTGCAGATCAGGGAAGAATTTGTTATTCTGTTTGTCTTCTCTGATGAACCTTTTATAGTATATATTTATGGTGATTGGATTTTCACTGTTCTTTGAGTCCCATGAGGGTAGAATAAATACTTTATTAATTTCTGGTTTTTTTGTCATCTAAGGAAGTGTCTAGCACATAACAACAACCTAGTTTATGCTAGATAACTTGATCTCTACAAATAACAGTGGTAGAGGAGTGAGAAATAAATTTGGGTGGACAAGACCAGAAATAAGAAGATGTAAGGCAAGCCAATGTAGTTTTTAGAGAGAATTTGGGTTTGTGATGAAGTAGTAAGAATGGGGACAAAAGTAGGGCAGGTTTAAGATTTATTGACCATTTGTCTCATGCCGGGTGTTGGACTAGCAGCTATCTATCGTGCCTTATCCTCACACACTCTGTTATTGGGCACATCATGGCAATAAATGCTTAGTTATACTGTCCTTGTTAAAGAATAATTGAGGGCTTGCTTGTTAACTACTTGCTCTTTAAAGTTCTATCTGCAGATGTGACACCTTTGTCTAGAGTTGAGCTGATGGAGAAAGATCACCAGTTTACCAGATGTCCATCCACAGGCTGATGGTCTGTGGTCCATAATGATTGGGTCTCAGATTCTGTCCTGATTATTTCTAGGGGCAGTAATTCCATCTGACACTTCCTCTTAGGCAGCTTAAAGGTGAAAGAAGTAGGTCTTGATGCAGTAAACAGTAGAAGGCTAAGAAGGGAAATATCCATAAGAAGGGTTAAGAAGGAGAGCAATAGAGCTGGCAGTTAGCAGGGATCATTAGAGAGGAAAAGGCAGTTGGTATAGAACAGACTGGAGCAACTGGAAAACAGGAATTAGAGAAAGACAGAGCCTGCCAGTGTGTTGACAGTCTCTAGGACAAATGTAGTGCATGTTTGTCTTTGAGAGGGTGAGTCTGAGTTGGTGGACATCAGAACATCATCAGCAAGGTCCTGGGTATCTGGATGGGTACTGGGGAGGTTCCCTTTGCTTTCTGCATCTTCTTTCTTATCTGTTTATCTTTATGACACCCTATAAAACATTTTATAAAATTCTGAAATAATCAGAGCATCACCCATTCTCTTGAACCTGAGACAGCCAACATTGTTCTGGGTTTTGCAGGTGAGACAACTTAGGCTCAGAGACAATAAATATCTTTCTCAAGGTCATAAAACTAGTAAGCAGGGAGTGGGAATCAGAGCAGAAGCTAGATTTGCCCAACTCAGAGCTGATATTGAAGCTCACTCAACATAAAGCTTCTCCCATCTGGGATGAGAAGAACAGATTCAAGGAACACTGCAGAATTAGCATACATGGTGCTTGGTGACCTAGTAACTGCTTCATTTACATTTCATTAAACAAAAGGTCTCAGTGCTTTCTTTTTCTTTTCTCACTTTTTTTTTTTAAACAAACTTCCATTTGCACTGTAGGAAGGTGGCATAGAATCACAGATTCAAGGGCGGGATGCTGTTGGTTTTAGGTCATTTTGTTCTTTTCGAAACATTTATGAAATACTTGTCCTTTGTTTGCTGCAGTTTAACAGAGTCTTTTTTTTTTAACTTTTATTTTTCTTTCATACATTACAGCTCATTACAGTTTACAGTCCCTCCCTCCACCTCTGCTCTCGCCCAGATCAACTCCTTCTCTTTTTTCCTTATAAAAAAGGAAACAAACCCTCATACCATGGCTGGATAAAGCAACCCAGTAGAAGAAAAAGGGTCTCAAGCACAGGCAAAAGAGTCAGAGCTACCTCCCGACTCACATTGTTGGAAGTCCCACAAGAACACTAAACTACACAACCATAAAGTATATGCACAGGATGTAGCTTGAACCTACACAGGGTCTGTGTTTGTTGCTTCACTCTCTTTGAGCCCCTGTGAACCTTTCTTAGTTGATCCTGTGTGCTGTGTTCTTGTGGTGTCCTCAACTCCTCTAGCTCCTACAGTCCTTCCTCTCCTACTGTGGGATTACCTAGCCTCTGACTAGTTTATGGCTCTCTGCATCTGCTTTTATCAGTTGCTGGATGACGCTCCTCTGACTACAGTTGTGCTAGTCACCAATCTATGAGCATCATTAGGAATCATTTCATTGATTTTTTTCAATGTTGTAGGCTGAAGATTTTGTGGCTGGGTTGATGTCCTGGTCCCATTTCTGGAGCCTTGATTGGTATTAAAAGATGGCCAGTTTGACCTCCATATCTCCATTACGAGAAGACTTTGCTAGGGTCATTCTTGTAGATTCCAGGGAGTTTTTACTACACTAGGTTTCCATATTTTCCCCCAAGAGGTCTTCAATTCCAGCCATCTGTTCCAGTACTCTCTCCCTCCATCTCCCATGACACACCTTTCCCTGCCTATTCCTTTCTGTTCCCATCCCAACCCACCTCCAGTTTACCTGCAAAATCTAAAACACAGTATCTCATGATATGTATGACTTTGGAAGAAGATAAGCTTTTCTGCTTTCAACTAGTTTAGATGCTATGGAATTTGTGACCAGTGGGAAAAGACCATAGACTCAATCCAGTTATAATTAAAAGATTTATTGGTTAGCTGCTTGCAGGGCAAATAATCTCTGAGCCTAATTTGAGATGGCTATGAAGGAAGGACACGGGGAAGTGTTTTTAACCAGGAAAACCACAAGAAGAAATTCAATATCTATGTAAATAAGCAAAACCAGGTCTAACTATGTGTGCATACGGAGTACATATGCAAACTTCAAAGGTCTTCCAGTCTTAGTTGCTCTTGTTTAAGGAAACTACCGCTCCCATCCCGTCCCTGAAGCACTTACTCAAAGACTTCTTTTTTTCCACGAGCAAGAGAGGCTGCTGCTTGACTGTGAGGTCTGTAAACATTATTTCTTATATTACTTCCAAAATCTGTGATTAAGTGCTAGGGAATGTAAGTGCTGTGCTGTAGAACACAGTTCTTAGTTATGAGTCAGGGTTCTCTAGAGTCACAGAACATATGGAATGTCTTTCTGTATTGAGGGGATTTATTATGATGACTTACAGTCTGTAGTCACCTCCCCAACAATGGTCATCTGTGAATGGGAAGTCCAAGAATCTAGCAGTTGCTAGCCACAAGGCTAGTTGTTTCAGCTGGCCTTCTGTAGAAGTAGATTCTAGCAGATGTGCTGGCATGTAAATGCAAGCAGCAAAGAAGGGCGATTCTTCCTTCTTCCAATGTCCTTATGTAGGTCTCCAGCAGAAGGTATAGCACAGATTAAAGGTGTGTACCACCATGCCTGGATCTGGGACTTGTCAGCCCAGGCTGACCTTGAACTCCTTGCCATAGTCTCCTGGTTCTAAAGATGTGTACTACCTAGGCCGGGCCTAAGCTTTTCATGGCTACTGTGCCTTAAGATCTCCATGCCAAGATTCAGATCAGAAACTCATGTCTTCCAGTGTCAAGATCTGGACCACAGGTGAGCCCTCCAATTCTGCATTGTAGTTCATTCCAGATAGAGTTAAGTTTACAACCAGGAATAGCCATTACATCAGGGTTAACAGTATCATGCTGTCATGATGTTTCCATATAGGCACAAGAAACATGAAGGCACTGAAGTACTATCACAAGAGCTAAATAAATCAGGTGGGAGACTACGCTGTCTGCTTTTAGTATAAGAAAACAAAGAATCCCATTGGAAAAAGTAGCAAGGAGTTTTCCACAATACCCTTCTCCCAACTCCAAGCAGACCAACATAGACAGTTTCTCACCCTTGTAGAGGGCTGAGAGAAGTCCAGGCTTCAGAGTGAAACCAATATAGTGCCAGGAAAAGCCTGCAACCTTGACCATCAGGAAATACTCTCAGGTGGTGCTGATGGAGCTGCCCAAGGCCTCTGCTATGTCTCCTTAACCTCAGGTGGTAGGACAGAAAAGGATTACAGATGCTGGCGAACACGACATTAATGGTATCGTACAGGGAAGCATCTCAGAGCCCAGTGTTAGCCACACCACTGTAAGAGCCATTAGCCCACAGAAGCTGAAGTCTCTGTACTCAATCCAAAGTTTGAGCCACTAGATTGGTCTTTACACTAATCATGGAGCCCTGGGTGTCAGTGTAAGGACCTCACTTCACCAGCTCTACCTAACCTTGAATACCATGCTATTGTATATGACTCTATGCTGGGTGTAGGCAGGGCAGTAAAGCACAAGATTGCCCTGTAACCTACCTGTAGTGGTTCCTTGCTTTGTTGCTGTGATGAAATACCTGGCAAAATACCTAGATGAGGGAAAGGGTTTAGTATGGCTCATTGTTCTGGGGCACAGGCCATCATCGTAGGGAAGTCACGGTGGCCAGAACTTGAGGTGGCTGGTCATATCTCATCTCCAGTCAGGAAGTAGAGAGAGATGAATGTTTGTGCTCAGATCACGTTCTCCTTTTCATTTAGTCTGTGACCTCCCTTTATAGAATGATGCCACCGCTGGTGAACTGATCTTACAACATCAGTTAGCCTAATCTAGATATTGTCCCTGACAGGTATGCCCAGGGCCCTGTTAAAGAGGCAAGGCTAGATCCTATTAGGCTGAAAATTGTTATTAACCTTCATACCAATAGAATTTTTTTTTGAGACAAGATCTCATAGTATAGCCCAGGCTGTACTTTTGATAGGCATAAGTTACCTTATCTTGCTAGAATCTATCTTTTGATGATAGCCATTCTAACAGGATCAAGATATACATCATCCTACTATTGATTACATTCCTTGATGATAAGGGAGATTGTTTTCATAGACTTATTGATTATTTGTATGTCTTCTTTTGAGAAGAGTCTAGTTATTCAGCTCATTTTATCATTGGATTATTTGTTGTCTTAGTCAACTTGAAAAGTCAACTATATATTCTGGATTTTAATTCTCTGTTGGAGGAATGACAATGCAATGATGTCCTCCAATTCTGTAGGCTGTCTCTTAAATCTGTTGACATTTCATGTGCTGTATAGAAGCTTCTTTGATACAATCCTATTTGTCTGTTTTATTTTTATTTGTTTACATATATTGACTATGTCTTAGGTGTTTTATCAGAAAAATAATTGACTAAACTAATGTCTTAATGTTTTCTTGTAGTGATTTCAGGGTTGTGGGTTTTATATCTGTTCTGATTTTTTTTGTATACAGTAAAATACAGGATGCATAGGTTTAGCTTGATTCTTCTACATTATATATATGTACACACACACACACACACACACACACACACACACACACACCCCTTGGTCCTCAAACACATGTGCTTTACATTCATGTAAACAGGCACACACACACATTATACATATCTACATGTGTAAAAATGGCATACACAGAAAAATATATAGTGAAGAATTGAGTGTGAATGTTTTCTTATTCATTCATTTTTGCTTGTTCTAGTATTTTCATGACCAATCTAAGTTGTTAACAGTTAAAAATAGCTTGTTATAGTCTAGAGGTAATTTTTTGTAATCCTCATGGTAACCATAACAACAAAGTTATAACATAAAGCAAAAATAATAAGCAAGCAATCAAAACACAGCACACTAATCATGTACAAAAAGAGTATGAGTGAGAGAAAGAACGGCACCACAATCAGACTACAAGAGAAGGCATCCACTTCATCAGAAACTAGTGAATGGATTAAATACTCCATTCAAAGCATTGAATAAATAGATTTAAAAAAATATAACAAGAAAAATCAAGTCCCAGCACTGCAGAGATGGTTCAGTGATTAAGAGCCTATATGGCTTTCGTGGAGGACAAGTGTTCACTTCTAAGCACCAGGTGGTGGCTCACAACCATTTGTAATTCTTTTTGTTTTAGATTCCAGTGCTGTGTGGTTTCCTATCTTGAGTATTTGCTACAACAATCAGTTCTATTATAATGCTGTTATTAATGCAGAACATCTCAGACCTTTAGTCAAGGAAATGATTTAAGTTCAGATTCAAAATAATTAGGTTTGCCTTAATTGTATTATTAAGAAACCTTGATGGAGGTAATGTAAACATTTTATTTATTAACCTAGGAATGCTTTATCTTTCCAAAACTGTGTTCTTGTAGCCTGCAGTCTCTTGAACTTACCTCTATGTACCTCCCTCAATTTGAGTACTAAAATTTATACTCTTTGGCCTGAAGAGTAATGCCTAAAACTGCACTGTGATGGTTAATCTTGGTAATTACATAATCATTTTATGCAATCTGGAATCAACTAAGAGGTGTATATCTATATGGGTCTATAAGGGCATTTCTAGAAAGAATTTCCTGGGAGAAGATCCTCTCCAAGTGTGGGTGGCACATTCTGGTCCATGTATAAAGAGGTCTGAGGAAAAACACAGTTTTGTTTCATTGCCTGCCTTTGCTTCTTGTTGGTCAGTGTATCTATCATTGCTTCTGCTGCTGCTGTAATCATTTGCTGACAAAAGACTCCAGTGGAAACTGAAGGCCAGCAATATTTTGGGGATCTGCCTGTTCCTTAGTTTCTCCTGCATGTATATGGAGGTTGCTAGACTCTGCATCCCCCTACTGTATGAACCATTCTAGTAAATCTACACCTATGAATGTATTATGTTTATTCTTTGATTTTGCTCCTCTAGAAAACACTGCCCAATTTAAGGTCTAACTACTTAGAGTGCACTTTGGACAGTTACTATAGCTGAGCACTGTGCTATATGATTTATCACAATTATTTCCTTTCCTTTCATAATGCTAGTATATTAGGATCTCTATTTATAAGATAAAGATCCTTGGGTTTAGAGAGGAGGATAAATGAGCTGCCTTTGATGGGTACCATCAGCATTTAATCTGTGGTCTCTTTTAATCCCAATGGTATGCTTTGAACTCTCTGTTGTTCTAATTTTTTAAGATGAGTTTTAGGTTTTAGAGAAGTTTGAGTTCAAAGCAAGAATGAACAGAAAGCAGAGTTGCTATATAACTCCTGCCTAGTGATCAACATCCTCCACAGAGACTGTATCATTTGTTACAATTGATGAACCTACAATGGCGCATCCTTATCACTGAAAGCCCAGAGTTTATATTAGCATTTTTAATGCAACATTGTTGTGGCTTAAACTAGAAATATCTCAGGCAGCCTCATGCTGTGGATGCTTATTATCCAGCTGTTAACTCTGTTTTGGAGAGCTGTGAAGCCTTTATTAGGTGGGGCCTAGTTGACAGAAGTAGGTCAGTAAGGGTGGGCCTTTTTAGATTATACCCTACTACTAGCATGGCCATTCTATGCTTACTGGTCCACATTATGCAAACAGTTTATTCTTGCTTCTGCCACCATGGCCAGAGGTGGCTTGTAGGGATCACGGTAGGGGGTGGACTGCAGTCCTCTGAAACCATGAGCCCAGTCAACATGTCCTTCTATAAAAGTTTCCGTCAGATATTTGATTATAACCTTAAGGAACTGGAGGATGTCAATTCACTTAAGAATGATGTCCTTCTGAGGACTGACTGACTTACAATTTATACAGTAAGCAAATTGTAGCATTCAGATTTCATGGGGACTTGCACTTTCTACCACTAGAAAACCACATCTAAGGTAAGCCATTCCATTATTAAACTTCCTTGGCACCCCGGTTGTTAACTAAGAAACTGTGAAGGAATGTGAACATATGGGGATCTTGAGTGTTTTTGAAGGAGCTTTCTCATGGGTTATAACAGAATGTAGAGAATCACACCTGCCTCAAGATATATGTGTCTAGTGACTCATGTCATCTAGATTCCAGCTCTCCACATAAGTTCTAAGAAACAATTATTCTGCAACTCTAGTTTTCTGAGCTTTATGCAGATCATCCCCTTATTTTGCTCATATTTATAGCAACATGTAGCATCTGGGCTGTGGGGAGCCAGAATGATCTCTGAAGCCCTGATGAAAGAATAAAGGGAACTTTAGTTCTGTGTCATTGTCCAGTAGTGGACGTGGCAAGGCTGGTCTAGCATTGGAGTCAGTGTCTTAAAGCAGTCAAGTCTGGTTTCTGGGGACCTGAATCTTCCTTTCAGGTTAGTTATCAATCTGAAGGCATCTGAGTCTGAGCTATCTCATGTCCTCTTTGTCAACATTGTATGACTTAGTTCTCTGTAGACCTTTGCTGTCCCTACCCCTTCTCAGCATAATATTATGCTGTACTTATAAACTTGCTTGGCATAAGACAATGTATGTATAAGATGTTGTGACCCCAGTTTTTATCTTGTCTAGCTTCTATCTTTATCTTTCTCATCTCCTGACACCTCCCTTTCAGGACCCTTGTCACTAGAGAATGACGTGCTGGTCCATGTTACTGGGTTATCTGAAGAAAAAGCCCAGGTTACAGTGATTTAGACTTGTGAGATTTAAGGTCATCCTACTCTCCAGATAGAGTGGTTAGACTTGAACGTCAACTTGACAAGATTTAGCATCACCTCGCAGGCACACTGTTCTGGCCATTTCCAGAGAGAATTATCTAAGGGTTATCCCATCTTCAAAGAGGGTGGCATTGATAGAAAGTTATCCAGTAGCCTGTAAAGCAACCAATATGAACATGGAGGGGCTCATGAGACTTCACCCCTCTCTGTTGAACTATTGATGACTGATAGACTCTAGGGGTGGGAAGTACTTGTCTTCAGTTATGTACCCAATACTGGTCCCATTGAGCCCCATTATCTAGTTCCAAGTCATGTGGCCATTTCCAGGGTCCTAGTTAAAATCAGTGAGTCATTAAAAAAGCAAAAAGACCTGAATATAGAAAAGGGACCTGTGGGGATGACGTGGTAATGGCAGGGGCGAGAGAGAAATGAGGAAAGGGGGGAGGATGAAAGTAAATAGAATGCCCTATATACGTGTATGAAAATTAAATAAATTTAATCATTAAAAAAAACAAAAGAAAAAGAAAGCTAGTCAATGAAAAACTGGCATGGGTGTGTCTGCTTTAGCATCTTCAGAAGACATGTCACTGTCCATGCTACTGTCACTCTCCAGTGTCATCACACTCTGGGTGCTTTGGCCTTCCTCTCTGGGCTAAATCCCAGTGACTCTCCAAGGAATATCTGAGCTTCCTGTGCTTGATAGTGAAGGACTGCTGAGGCGCACAGCTTTCCAGATGGAGCAGGTGCTGTTTTCCTAGACTACCCAGCCCTTACCACGCAGGTCTATTTAACAATCCCATAGACAGACACGCATCAGATGATTTTGTTCTTCTCAAGAACTGTAATTCCTCACAAGAACAGCTTATTTCAAAGTTTTCTTGGTGATTCCACAGAAGGCTAATCACATTAGCTTTGTTATTTAGCATAAACTTGAGTCTCAAAGGATGACCCTTTTGATGACTTATGCAGGTTTTAGATTTTAATCACACACTGATGTGTGTGTGTGTGTGTGTGTGTGTGTGAGAGAGAGAGAGAGAGAGAGAGAGGGAGAGAGAGAGAGAGAGCACAAAACATTATCCTACCTTTGCTTTAATAGGGTTTACATGAGCCAGGGAAGATGACAGTCATCTGGCAGATAAATGTGACAATGTGTACGTGTTTAAAGTTTGTTTTGTACTTAGTATATGAAATGAAGATGTCAGATATGTTGAAGTTACTTAACAGAAAAGAAGCCTTAGAGAAAGAAAAATAGCAACTTATCAAAACATAATCCCCTTAGTTTCCTCAAAATCCCCCTTGTTCCAACCCCACATCTGCCCCTGGCTTAGGTTGCTTATGACACTGTGACCAAGAGAATTTCACTCTGATTTAGCTCAATTGTGCATCTTATGTTACCAGGACAATCACATTCTCTTTAGTCCCCATGCCAGTGTCTGCCAAATTAAGTGTCACTTCCTATCGAGTATGGGGAGTGAACTGCTACCTTCAAAGGGACACTCTGAGAAGAACTCATTTTCTCACTTTTCCAGGTGGCAAACAATGGTGGCATTAAATTAATGAGCTTAGTGTCTGAACATAAGCAAAAAATGGAAAAATGGGGACCCTTCATTAATAACTGGACTTAGTCCTGAGTCCATAGAGGGTTTGCCTCAGGCTATTCTTTGATTATATGAATAGAAATTCAGAGTTTTTTTTTTTTTTAAAGGACATCATTAAAAAAGCGGATTCTGTTTTATCTCTTAGTTATCTCCAGCATGGTACTGTTAAGTATATTCATGTCCCAAGACTGACTGTTAATCACTTTGAGATGTGTCTGTGTGTTCATATGGATATTAGTATACAGTGGAAATGTATTATGTACCCTGGAATTTATTTTCTAGTAAAAATGGTTTTGATTCTGAGCAGTGAAATAGGCAGGTGGAAATCAGTATAGTATATTTTCTGAGCAGAGGAACACAGGTATCCTTAAAAATACCTCATTTGAAATGGCAAAATTAATATTTCCTTCTGTAAGGTGAGGTAGACTAGTAATAACAAAAGGCCTCTACCAAGTTTGGCCTCTCCTCCTTAAAATGCAGGGTCAAATTACACGGTAACGATGACAATCATGAAAATCATTACACTCTGTTCACTATTCTTGCCAAAGAAGGGCTCATTAGTGAACAAGGGAGATTCCAGGGCCTCCAAGTTAAGTAAGGATAGCTTCCCTTGTCTGTTCTCTCTTAGTGCAGCTATTAGCTGAGATAAAACCTATTTTACTTAATAACTTCCTGTATTAAGGATTTTTTAAGTGTCTAATTTAAATAAAATAAATCGATTTAAATAATTGATGCTATTTTTGATACTGTAGTAGCTTGCTTTTCTGTTGCTCTGATAAGTAACATGACCAAAAGCAACTTGGGGAGACATTGACTTATTTGACACACAGGTTACAGTATATTATCTGGAAAAGCAAAAGCAGGAAATCAAGGCAGGAGCTTGAAACAGAAACTGTGGAGGAATAGAAATGGGTATGTTTCATATTATTGGCTTGTTCCTAGACTTCCATTCTCCTACCTTCCTTATATAGCCTAGGTCTACCTGCCTGGGAGTGGCATTTTCCACAACAAGCTTGTATCAATGAACAATCAAGGTAATACCCCACAGATATGTCGATAGGCCAGTTCCTCAGTTGAAGTTCTTTTGAAACTGACACTCAAGATTATCTGTCACAGTCAAAATACTCAACTGCAATTTGTAGAGATTTTGGCTTGATTAATATGGCTTCAGGTGTTTTTCTTATCTCAATGTGGATGAAGGTTTCTTACTATAACAAGCCAAAATTGCAATAGAAACAATTACTTTGGCAGCTAATCCTGAGGCACGTGTCTGTAAGTTTGTATCTTCTTAAAGACCCAGCTGTAGAATGGAATGAGGGGCCAGATAGACAAGGAACACAAGCTCTTTCTAGAGTATATTATTGTCACATTATTCTCTTCTGCTTTCTTGGAAACACCTATAATTGGAAATCTTTCTTCATGAACATGAGAATCACAGGAAATGAGATATGGGTGATTGGTGCTAAGATAAACTCCATCTTGGAAAAGAATAGAGAATACACAATGGGTTTGGCTTCTCTGCTGTTACATGCACTTGAGTTCCAGATGAACTGTGACCTGTGCAACAGAGTTCTGGAGACCAGGTAAAAGAGTAAACAGTCAATGTTTAGAGTGCAGAGCTGAGCTTCAGAGTTCAGGCCCAGACCAAACACGAAGTAGAAAAGGAATCATGAAGACAAGATTAGGGTCTAGATTAGGGGAGTGTAGAAGAGATAAAGAAAAAGTGGGAATTTGCAAGTCACACAAACCCACTTGAATAGGGAATCTGTGCTATTGTGGCAACAGATAGTTTTGGTTGCTTGCTAACCAATCCCATTGGGTTATCCTTGAATTTTTCACTCTTATAATAATAGGATGCTAGGAGACCTCATGTATAAATCTACATGCACATATGACCATTTCCATGGAGCAAATTCCTAGAAGAATTGCTGAGTTACAGAAAGTAATATTTTAAGTCTTTTGATATATTTCATTAAAGCATTGCACAGAAAGGTAGTAACAAGATAGAATGCATCATGAAGATGGGCACTAGAAATAACACCACCATAAACTCTTGTCAGTTTGTCCTGTACATGGCAGGGACAGGAGGGATTTTCTACCTCTTTAAAGGCCAAGTATTGATAAATCCTCAATTTATACAAAAAAGAAAACAGTGAAGCAACATTTACTAATCATGTTAATTTATAAATACTTCTAAGCACCTGTGATTTCCTCTCTGTGAGATTTGGCAGTGAGTTCTAGTTATTTTTCAAATCTTGGAATAGGGACAGGCCTGGAAGCATGTGTCAATAATCCTTGTGGTCAGGAGACAGAGGCAGGAGGATCATGAATTAGAGGCCAGAAGTTTGGAGTGAGGGCTTCACTGTGGTGGGCTACAAGTGTGAGAAGAACGCTGGGCCAGTGTAACTAGATTAGTACGTTTTTCATGATTTAGTCTGCATGTTCTATCTTGTTTAGTGGAGTCTTCAAAGAGTATCTTACTTAATTCCACTATCTGATCTTCTTACCCACATGCTTGGCCAAGTCAGGCCCAGGAATATCCGAGAATACTACTTGGGAATCTTCTACCCAGATTCAATGACCTGTATCTCCTATCTTATCACTTCTACAGCTTGACTATCTTAACCATTTATTCAGTTCTAATGCTCTAGGGTACACTGTGTCATTGCTGATTCTCTCTCTCTCCCTGTCCCACTCCTCCCCCCTCTGTGTGTGTGTGTTTTCTAGCTTCAGCCTTTTTCTTTTATAATCTTTCACACTGATTTTAGAGTGAAAATTTAAAGATATGTGTCAGATTGTGTCAATAGAAGGATTAAACTTTATCTTTTGTCTCACATGATTAAATGCTCTATGAAAGTTTGAACTATCCTAGTCTAGTTCCAGACCAGCTAGACCCTGTTTCAAAAAACACAAATGAATACATACACTTCTTGAATTGAAGGGGTATAAATTATAGCATAATCCTTTACTCCATAAAGATACATATCTATTGGGCCTGTGAGATGGCTCTAAGATGAAAAGTACTTGGTGCTCTTGCAGAGAACCCAAGTTTGGATCTCAGCACCCACGTTACATAGCTGGCATTAAAATACACCGTTAGACAATAGCGACGTTGCTTTGATTATATCCCAGCCTAGTCTTTCTACTCTTGGTTTGTGATTCACCCTCACCGGCAGTTCTTCTTTAAACTTCTCACACATGCTCCTCACTGCGTCTCTGACTTTATACATTTTTAATCCTGTCTTATGATTGAGAGTCTCCAGTTGTCCTCACCATCATTTAATGTGGAAAAGATATCAAAAATCTCTCACCTTATTGTGAGAAATAATAATGACTTGATAACTATGTTTAGATAGGCTCACAACAGAGCACAGGTTGGCCTCAAACTCTCTATCCTTCTGCTTCAGTTTTGCAAGTGATGATAGGATTGCTGATATGTTGCCATGCTCATCTTTATCTGGTCCCTCTTTTTTTTCAAAATTTTATTAGATATTTTCTTCGTTTACTTTTCAAATGCTATCCCCAAAGCCCCCTACACCCTCCTACCACCCTGCTCCCCAACCCACCCACTCCTGCTTCCTGGCCCTGGCATTCCCCTGTACTGGGCATATGATCTTCGCAATACCAAGGGCCTCTCTAAAGCACTTTCATACAGTCAGAGCTGTGCTAAAGATGATTACAGACTGAATTTGTCAGGAGGCAGCTCAGTGTCTTGAGAGTCAGGAATGAGGATTGCAGGACCAGAATCACAGCCAATCCTAGTCTTAGGGGTCGATTTCTCTCTGAAAGTTTCACTGTATTCACTTTTTCTTAGTAAGCTGTTTTAGGAATGCTATAGAGACAGACATTAATAACAAATCCTCAGTTATTACATTTATTCATTTTAATTATAAAATAATTGCTTACGTAAGCTATATTACATTTATGTGTGTGTGTATGTGTGTGTGTGTTCATGAGTGTGCATGAACACACACGTTGTGTCTAGAGTGTAGAAGGCAGAGTTAATTCTCTCCTTTCTTTCCCTATGTGGGTTCAGGGAGTCAAACTCAGGTCATTAGGCTAGGCAAGTTGCACTGTTGCCTGTGGATTCATCTTACAATAGCTCTGTAGCTTATCAACTTATTTTATTTGTGTTTATGTGTATGTACATATGTCTTGCTTCGTGTATGAGGCCATTAGAAGGCATTGGATTGGGAATTACAGTTGGTTTTAAGCCACCTGACATGGCTATTGGGAACTGAAATGCAGTCATTTGTGAGAACAGCAAGCACTCTTACTTGCTGAGCCATCTCTTTGGCTCCAGTATCCATATATCTTTAAGGAGTAAAGTGTGATGCTGTGGTACATTCATACATCATGAAAGGATCAACTGAGGGTATTTATTTAAAATTTTTTGAGGCAAGGTCTTTCTATGTAGCTTTACCTGCTCTGGATCTTGCTATATAGGCAGTGATAGTCTCAAACTTTCATTGATTGTCCTGCCTTTGTTCCTCTCCCTATTCCAGGGATAAGATTATAGGCATGTGCAATTCGCAGATTCCAGAATGTTTAACTTTTAAAAATCATTTCAGATATTATTTACTAAATGGTCACAATTTTAATCTTTTTAAGCGAAATGAAACTTTTGAAATTAAAACTTTAAACTAATAAAAATGAAATTAGAGAATGCTCATGGGTTGTGAAATTGTGATCTTACAATTAATACTGTGAAAATGACTATTATACCAACAGTGGGCTATTTAATGAAATCTCCATAAATATTCTAATGATTTTTTATTTTTTAGAAATAGAGCAATAATCTGAGTTTCATTTAGAAAAACAAACAAACAAACAAACAAACAAACTCCTTTGGCCATGACATACTTGAGCAAAAAGAACAATGTTGGAGGTATGCTCCTAATTTCCATCTATATGATGGAGTCATACTAACAAAACACCATAGTACCAGCACAAAACCAGTCATGTCCACAAATGGAATGGAATATAGGAGACAAAATAAATCAATATAGTGACAGCCACCTAATTTTGTTTTATAATGATGTAAAAAACATACATTAAAGAAAAGACATCCTATTCCACATGGCATGGAAGGTCAGACTAGGGTCACTGAATGGAGAGCAAAAGTAATAATTGTGTAGTTATAGAGCCCAGAAAGTTCATATTAAAGAGATGCTTTCCCTTTATGTAAAAGTATGCTCTCTATTTTCACTGAACATCAAATAAATATTTGCCATATTTACAATTAATAAGATACCAAACCTTTCAGTGCTGGAAGGCACAAAATTTCACTGTAATGGATAAAGGGAAATATTTATATTTGGACAAATGCTGATTTTCAAACATGTTGTGAACTCTTTCCAGATCAGAATAATTGTGTCTCAGTAAGAGAAGCTTTCACTGACACCCCCTCCTGGGTAATAACAAACATATTGTAAAACACATCCAACTGATGAATGGGTTTTGGCTTTAGGAGAGTTTTCAATAAGATAAAGAGACCAAAGTAGAGTAGAAAAGAAGCCATCTGCTTCAGTGATGAATTTTAATTTTCTATTATTAACATAACAATTAACAGGTAACAATTATTCCACATAAAACCTGTGCTCATAAATATTTAAAACAAGACAAGTGGGTGGGTAGTTGGGTGACTTGGAGGAGATTTGAATCAATACAACCGGAATTTGATGGTTTTGTGGCTTGTGAATCTCTGTTAAATTCTGAAATGTCACGGGAATAGAGAACAGCATTGGATTAATTTCTTTTTCACTCTTGTTTCCATGCAATCTCTCACATTATACTCTTTGCTATAATATGTGCCATGTTCAATTAAGGTGTGCTGGTATGTTGAAGCATTTTTCAACAACTCTGCTGAAATCTCATGAATGAGGTCAGCTCACAGGGTCAAACTAATACATGCTAAATGCTTGTATGTAATTTTTTAGTTTGAGACAGGCTCTGAGGCATTTATTTGATGAACTCCTAAGAATAATTGGTTCTTCAACAACCTTGACAGAATAGGCTTTTTGAGAATAAAATAGGTCCTCTTTCATTCCTATCCTGTAGCTCATTTTAAGTAGCATCTTGTAACAATTCCAATTTTAAAGTTCCTTCCATTCACCTGGTGAAAGTCACTTGTTTCTTTTGCTCCTTTTGGTTGCTGGGTCATTAAATTGCTCCGAGCTGTTCTTGCAGACTGTCACTGTTAATCACACACATTTGTTTTGCCTTACACTATTAGTATGATGCAATTTGCTAGTTTTTTTTTTTTTTGCATGATCCTGTTACTCTGATACACTTAACATCTGCCATAAATCTTGTATTGAGGTTTAGTGAATATTGGATATAAATGTATTTAGGATGCAAAGTTGTTTAAAACCATAAATGGCTTAGCCACATTTTAGTGTTCTCCAATATTTTCTAATTATAATTAAGACATAATTTCATTTCATTATTATTTTGGACAGCTATATTGTCATAAGTCATCTTCCCTTTTAAATGCAGTATTTTCCATTTAAATACATCCATAAAACTTGCATCTTATCCAGGTGGGTGCTGGCCTTTTATTGCAATCTTTCTTAGTTCAGATGCATGTTTCAAAGTGTGGGAGGTTTTGTAATATTTCAGAGTCACACAGAAGCTTAGGCTAGGAACATAACTTAGCAGGTGTAACATATGAAGCAAATGAAATTTCATGTTCATGTATTTATTTTTATATTGCTTATCCTGGAGGGCATTTTTTTTCAAATGGGTCAAATCGCTTTGGTCACCGAAGCTAATGTAGGAAGTCTGATTGCTTATGTTAAAGCACTGGCTTAATGGATTAATATGCTTCCTCTGAATAAACAGCTCTCTAGAGATTGCCTTAGCACAGAAGTTCAATAAATTTACCACCCCCAAACATTAGGCTTAAATAGAGTTCTACTCTCTTGAGAGTTCGGCCTTGCCAACTTGGAATCTAACTTATAGGGTTGTCAGTTGCATTTCCTTTCCAACCCCACCTCCCTTCTTGTCCCGAACCGAGGATTTTGGAGGACCTATGACTCAATTCTGTATCTGCGGCCTTGTACACACTCTTAAATCTGTAGTAGGGGACTAGAGTGTAGTGTACTGTCCTAAAGTAAAGAGCACCGGTTAACTTTGGTTGATTTACTTAATTTCTTGGAGAGTAAATGGATGGCTTCACTCCTTGATAAGGGTAAACCCTATCTACATACATATGGGGGTAAAACAGCTAAATATTCCCAGGACTGCTGGTGAGAGGCGAGAAATGGGGAAAAGCCATTGCTGCTAAGAGGGAGACAGCTGACCTAAGTTTGGTAATGATTAAGTAGATAATTTTATTTTTATTTGAGAAATGCAGTGTACAATCTTTTCCTTGCCTGGGCACAGAGCAGAGATTGCTGCAAAACAGATAATACAGGGGCTAACATTCTAAAAACACCTGAATTTCAGTTTGGAAAGTGAGAGTCGTGAGTCTGGTATGAATACTCACAAAAATGAGTGAAATCATCAGGCACGTACAGAAATCCTTCTGTGAAGCTCACTTTAAAGATTTATTAATCACAACTGAGGACAATGTTCAAATAGAGAGAAAAAAAAACCCCAGAAAAACAAAAACAAAAACAAAACAAAACAAAACAAAACAAAAAACAAGGGCAGGTTTGAAGTCTTGAGGTCTGAAAATGAAAATCGTCCTTTAATGTGCTTTGTCTGATATCAGAGATGATTTGAGAAAGGAAAATGTGGGATTCTTTGATCGGAACATGCACCAATCGTCTGCTATCGGCTCCACACCTCCTACCTGGTGTGAAGTTGCCAAGGTTACCTCCTTCCTTTTCCAGCTATGTACAGGAGGAACCAAGTGACACCGCGTGCTAAGGATAGGCACTCTCCACTCAGGCGGAAGTATACAGACAAAGCTAGAGAGACTCTCCCTTGCTGTGCCTCAAAATTCTCACGCTTACTGTTGAGACAGGGTAACACTATGAATAGCAGTGGCTGACTTGGCGTTCATGCATACCAGACTGGCTTCTAGTTCAGAAACACATCTGACTCTGTATCCTAGAGTGCACCATCATACCTGACTTAAAATTTTCATTCTTGAGGGAAAACTAGCTCTTGCTACCAGATCTTAGTATGAATTATCCACTGATATTAGAAGCAATTATTAGTTGACTATATTTTGAAAACTTTTTTTTTTGCCTAAAGTTTATTTATGTTGTTTCATTGTATATATTCAATATATACAACACTGGGTTATACAACGATATCTTCATACAGTGTGTATTTTTTATTAGATATTTTCTTTCTTTACATTTCAAATGCTATCCTGAAAGTTTCCTATACCCTCCCCCCCGCCCTACTTTTCTACCTACCCACTCCCACTTCTTGTCCCTGGCGTTCCCCTGCACTGGGGCATATAAAGTTTGCAATACCAAGGGGCCTCTCTTTCTTTTTTTTTTAATTTTATTTTATTTTTATTAGGTATTTTCCTCATTTACATCTTCAATGCTATCCCAAAAGTCCGCCATACCCACCCCCCTCCAATCCACTACCTACCCACTCCCCCGTTTTGGCCCTGGGGTTCCCCTGTACTGGGGCATATACAGTTTGCAAGTCCAATGGGCCTCTCTTTGCAGTGATGGCCGACTAGGCCATCTTTTGATACATATGCAGTTAGAGTCAAGAGCTCCGGGGTATTGGTTAGTTCATAATGTTGTTCCGCCTATAGGGTTGCAGTTCCCTTTAGCTCCTTGAGTAATTTCTCTAGCTCCTCCATTGGGGGCCGTGTGACCCATCCAATAGCTGACTGTGATCATCCACTTCTGTGTTTGCTAGGCCCCGGCATAGTCTCATAGGAGACAGCTATATCTGGGTCCTTTCAGCAGGTGGAATCACCATGCCGGACCTAAAGCTGTACTACAGAGCAATTGTGATAAAAACTGCATGGTATTGGTATAGTGACAGACAAGTAGACCAAGGGAACAGAACTGAAGACCCAGAGATGAACCCACACACCTATGGTCACTTGATCTTTGACAAGGGAGCTAAAACCATCCAGTGGAAAAAAAGACAGCATTTTCAACAAATGGTGCTGGCACAACTGGTGGTTATCATGTAGAAAAATGCGAATTAATCCATTCCTATCTCCTTGTACTAAGGTCAAATCTAAGTGGATTAAGGAACTCCACATAAAACCAGAGACACTGAAACTTATAGAGGAGAAAGTAGGGAAAAGCCTTGAAGATATGGGTACAGGGGAAAAATTCCTGAATAGAACAGCAATGGCTTGTGCTGTAAGATCGAGAATCGATAAATGGGACCTCATAAAATTACAAAGCTTCTGCAAGGCAAAAGACACTGTCAATAAGACAAAAAGGCCACCAACAGATTGGGAAAGGATATTTACCTATCCCAAATCGGATAGGGGACTAATATCCAATATATATATAAAGAACTCAAGAAGATGGACTCCAGAAAATCAAATAACCCCATTAAAAAATGGGGCTCAGAGCTGAACAAAGAATTCTCACCTGAGGAATACCGAATGGCTGAGAAGCACCTGAAAAAATGTTCAACATCCTTAATCATCAGGGAAATGCAAATCAAAACAACTCTGAGATTCCACTTCACTCCAGTCAGAATGGCTAAGATCAAAAATTCAGGTGACAGCAGATGCTGGCGAGGATGTGGAGAAAGAGGAACACTCCCCCATTGTTGGTGGGATTGCAAGCTTGTACAACCACTCTGGAAATCAGTCTGGTGGTTCCTCAGAAAATTGGACATAGTACTACCGGAGGATCCAGCAATACCTCTCCTGGGCATATATCCAGAAGATGTCCCAACTGGTAAGAAGGACACATGCTCCACTATGTTCATAGCAGCCTTATTTATAATAGCCAGGTGCTGGAAAGAACCCAGATGCCCCTCAACAGAGGAATGGATACAGAAAATGTGGTACATTTACACAATGGAATACTACTCAGCTATTAAAAAATGAATTTATGAAATTCCTAGGCAAATGGATGGACCTGGATGGCATCATCCTGAGTGAGGTAACCCAAACACAAAGGAACTCGCACAATATGTACTCACTGATAAGTGGATATTAGCCCAGAAACTTAGGATACCCAAGATATAAGATACAATTTGCTAAACACATGAAATTCAAGAAGAACGAAGACCAAAGTGTGGACACTTTGCTCCTTCTTAGAAATGGGAACAAAACACCCATTGAAGAAGTTACAGAGACAAAATTTGGAGCTGTGACGAAAGGATGGACCATCTAGTGATTGTCATATGCAGGGATCCATCCCATATCAGGGGCCTCTCTTTCTAATGATGCCCGGCTAGGCCATCTTCTGCTACATATGCAGCTAGAGGCACGAGCTATGGGGTACTGGTTAGTTCATATTGTTGTTCCACCTATACGGTTGCAGACCCCTTCAAGCTTGTTAGGTGCTTTCTCTAGCTTCTCCATTGGGGGCCCTGTGTTTCATCCTATAGATGACTGTAAGCATCCACTTCTATATTTGCCAGGTACTGGCATAGCCTCACAAGAGATAGTTAAATCAGGGTCCCTTCAGCAAAATCTTGCTGGCATATGCAATAGTGTCTGGGTTTGGTGGCTGATTATGGGATGGATCCCCAGGTAGGGTAGTCTCTGGATAGTCCATTCTTTCATATTAGCTCCAAACATTGTCTCTGTAACTATTTTCATGGGTATTTTGTTCCCTATTCTTTCTTTTTTAATATTTTTTATTAGGCATTTTCCTCATTTACATTTCCAATGCTATCCCAAAAGTCCCCCATACCCCCACCCCCCACTTCCCTACCCACCCACTCCCACTTTTTGGCCCTGGCGTTCCCCTGAACTGGGGCATATAAAGTTTGCAAGTCCAATGGGTCTCTCTTTCCAGTGATGGCCGACTAGGCCATCTTTTGATACATATGCAGCTAGAGTCAAGAGCTCCGGGATACTGGTTAGTTCATAATGTTGTTCCACTTATAGGGCTGCAGATCCCTTTAGCTCTTTGGGTACTTTCTCTAGCTCCTCCATTGGGGGCCCGGTGATCCATTCAATAGCTCACTGTGAGCATCCACTTCTGTGTTCGCTAGGCCCCGGCCTAGTCTCACAAAAGACAGCTATATCTGGGTCCTTTCAGGAAAATCTTGCTAGTGTATGCAATGGTGTCAGCGTTTGGAAGCTGATTATGGGATGGATCCCCGGATATGGCAGTCTCTAGATGGTCCATCCTTTCGTCACAGCTCCAATCCCTATTCTAAGAGGAATGAAGTATCCACATGTTGGTCTTCCCTCTTCTTGATTTTTCTTGTGTTTTGCAAATTATATCTTGGGTATTCTAAGTTTCTGGGCTAATATCCACTTATCAGTGAGTGCATATCTAATGACTTCTTTTGTGATTAGGTTACTTCACTAAGGATGTTTTCTTCCAGATACATCCATTTGCCCAAAAATTTCATAAATTCATTGTTTTAAATAGCTGAGTAGTACTTCATTGTGTAAATGTACCACATTTTCTGAATCCATTCCTCTGTTGAGGGGACATCTGGGTTCTTTCTAGCTTCTGGATATTATAAATAAGGCTGCTATGAACATAGTGGAGCATATGTCCTTATTACCAGCTGGAACATCTTCTGGGTATATGCCCAGGAGAGGTATGGCTGGATCTTCCTGTAGTACTATGTCCAATTTTCTGAGGAACTGCCAGACTCACTTCCAGAGTGGTTGTACAAGCTTCCATCCCACCAGCAATGGAGGAGTGTTCCTCTTTCTCCACATCCTCTCCAGCATCTTCTGTCACCTGAATTTTTGATCTTAGCCATTGTGTCTGGTGTGAGGTGGAATCTCAAGGTTGTTTTGATTTGCAATTCCCTGATGATTAAGGATGTTGAACATTTTCTTCAGGTGCTTCTCAGCCATTCAGTATTCATCAGTTGAGAATTCTTTGTTTAGCTCTGTACCCCAAATGGGGTTATTTGAAATTCTGGAGTCCAGCTTCTTGAGCTCTTTGTATATATTGGATATTAGTCCCCTATCAGATTTAGGGTTGGTAAAAATCCTTTCCCAATCTGTTGGTGGCCTTCTTGTCTTATTGACAGTGTCTTTTGCCTTACAGAAGCTTTGCAATTTTATGAGGTCCCACATGTCAATTCTTGATCTTACAGCACAAGCCATTGCTGTTCTGTTCAGGAATTTTTTTCCCAGTTCCCATATCTTTGAGAATTTTCCTCACTTTCTCCTCTATTAATTTCAGTGTCTCTGGTTTTATGAGGAGGTCTTTGATCCACTTAGATTTGAGCTTTGTACAAGGAGATAAGAATGGATCAATTTGCATTCATCTACATGATAACTGCCATTTGTGCCAGCACCATTTGTTGAAAATGCTGTCTTTTTTCCACTGGATTGTTTTAGCTCCCTTGTCAAAGATTAAGTGACCATAGGTGTGTGGGTTCATTTCTGGGTCTTCAATTCTATTCCATTGATCTACTTGTCTATCACTATACCAGTACCATGCAGTTTTTATCACAATTGCTCTGTAGTACAGCTTGAGGTCAGGCATGGTGATTCCACCAGCGGTTCTTTTATTGTTGAGAATAGTTTTTGCTATCCTAGGTTTTTTATTATTCCAGATGAATTTGCAAATTGCCCTTTCTAACTCAGTGAAGAATTTTTTTTTGGAATTTTGTTGGGGATTGCATTAAATCTGTAGATTGCTTTCAGCAGGATAGCCATTTTTACTATATTAATCCTGCTAATCCATGAGCATGGGAGATCTTTTCATCTTCTGAGATCTTCTTTAATTTCTTTCTTCAGAGACTTGAAGTTCTTATCATACAGATCTTTCAATTCCTTAGTTAGAGTCATGCCAAGGTATTTTATATTATTTGTGACTATTGTGAAGGGTGTTGTTTCCCTAATTTCTTTCTCAGTCCATTTATCCTTTGTGTAGAGAAAGGCCATTTGTTTGTTTAATTTTATATCCAGCTACTGCACTGAAGCTGTTTATCAGGTTTAGGACTTCTCTCGTGGAATTTTTGGGGTCACTCATATAAACTATCATATCATCTGCAAATAGTGATATTTTGACTTCTTCCTTTCCAATTTGTATCCCCTTGAGCTCCTTTAGTTGTCAAATTGCTCTGGTTAGGACTTCAAGTACTATATTGACTAGGTAGGGAGAGAGTGGGCAGCCTTGTCTAGTCCCTGATTTTAGTGGGATTGCTTTGCATTTCTCTCCATTTAGTTTGATGTTGGCTACTCGTTTTCTGTAGATTGCTTTTATTATGTTTAGGTATGAGCCCTGAATTCCTGATCTTTGCAAGATTTTTAGCATGAAGGGGTGTTGGATTTTGTCACATGCTTTCTCCGCATCTAACGAGATGATCATGTGGATTTGTCTTTGAGTTTGTTTATATAGTGGATTATGTTGATGGATTTCCCAATATCAAACCATCCCTGCATCCCTGGGATGAAGCCTACTTGGTTATGATGGATGATTGTTTTGATGTGTTCTTGGATTCAGTTTGCGAGGATTTTATTGAGTATTTTTGAATCGACATTCATAAGGGAGATTGGTCTGAAGTTCTCTTTCTTTGTTGGATCTTTGTGTCTTTTAGGTATCAGAGTAATTGTGGCTTCATAGAATGAATTGGGTAGAGTAACTTCTGTTTCTATTTTGTGAAATAGTTTGAGGAGAGTTGGAATTAAGTCTTCTTTGAAGGTCTGATAGAGCTCTGCTCTAAACCCATGTGGTCCTTGGCTTTTTTTTTTTATTTTTTCTTTGGGAGACTATTGATGACTGCTTCTATTTCTTTAGGGGAAATGGGACTGGACTGTTTAGATTGTTAATCTGATCTTGTTTTAACTTTGGTACCTCATATCTATCTAGGAAGTTGTGCATTTCATCCAGGTTTTCTAGTTTTGTTCAGTATAGCCTTTTGTAGTAGGATCTGATGATGTTTTGGATTTCCCCAGGTTCTGTTGTTATGTCTCCTTTTTCATTTTTGATTTTGTTAATTAGGATACTGTCTCTGTGCCCTCTAGTTAGTCTGGCTAAGGGGTTATCTATCTTGTTGATTTTCTCAAAGAACCAGCTCCTGGCTTGGTTGATTCTTTGAATAGTTCTTTTTGTTTCCACTTGGTTGATTTCAGCCCTGAGTTTGATTATTTTCTGCCGTATACTTCTCTTGGGTGAATTTGCTTTCTTTAGTTCTAGAGCTTCTAGGTGTGCTGTCAGTCTGCTAGTGTATGCTCTCTCTAGTTTCTTTTTGGAGGCACTCAGGACATGAGTTTTCCTCTTAGGACTGCCTTCATTGTGTCCCATTAGTGTGGGTATGTTGTGGCTTCATTTTCATTAAACTCAAAAAAGTCTTTAATTTCTTTCTTTCTTTCATCCTTGACCAAGGACTCATTGAGTAGAGTGTTGTTCAGTTTCCACGTGAATGTTGGCTTTCTATTATTTATGCTGTTATTGAAGATCAGCCTTAGTCTGTGGTGATCACATAGGATGCATGGAATAATTTCAATATTTTTGTATCTGTGGAGGCCTGTTTTGTGACTAATTATGTGGTCAATTTTGGAGGAGGTACCATGAGGTGCTGAGAAGAAGGTATATCCTTTTGTTTTAGGATAAAATTTTCTGTAGATATCTATTAAATCCATTTGCTTCATAACTTCTGTTAGTGTCCCTGTGTCTCTGTTTAGTTTCTGTTTCCAGGATCTGTCCATTGGTGAGAGTGGGGTGTTGAAGTCTTCCACTATTATTGTGTGAGGTGCAATGTGTGGTTTGAGCTTTACTAAAGTTTCTTTAATTAATGTGGCTGCCCTTTTATTTGTAGCATAGTTATTCAGAATTGAGAATTCATCTTGGTAGATTTTACTTTTGAGAAGTATGAAGTGCCTCTCCTTGTCTTTTTTCATAACTTTGGGTTGGAAGTTGATTTTATTTGATATTAGAATGGCTACTCCAGCTTGTTTCTTCGGACCATTTGCTTGGAAAATTGTTTTCCAGCCTTTTACTCTGGGGTAATGTCTGTCTTTTTCCCTGAGGTGGGTTTCCTATAAGCACCAAAATGTTGTGTCCTGTTTGTGTAACCAGTTTATTAGTCTATGTCTTTTTATTGGGGAATTGAATCCATTGATGTTAAGAGAAATTAAAGAAAAGTAATTGTTGCTTTCTGTTATTTTTGTTGTTAAAGTTGGGGTTCTGTTTTTGTGGCTGTCTTCTTTTAGGTTTGTTGAAGGATTACTTTCTTGCTCTTTCTAGGGCATAGTTTCCGTCTTTGTGTTGGTGTTTTCCCTGTATTATCCTTTGAAGGGCTGGATTCGTGGAAAGATATTGTGTGAATTTGGTTTTATCATGGAATACTTTGGTTTCTCCATCTATGGTAATTGAGTATTTTGCTAGGTATAGTAGCCTGGGCTGGCATTTGTGTTCTCTTAGGGTCTGCACAACATATGTCCAGGATCTTATGGCTTTTATAGTCTCTGGTGAGAAGTCTGGTGTAATTCTAATAGGTCTGGCTTTATATGTTACTTGACCTTTTTTCCCCTACTGCTTTTATTATTCTATCTTTATTTAGCGTATTTGTTGTTCTGATTATTATGTGTCAGGAGGAATTTCTTTTCTGGTCCAGTCTCTTTGGAGTTCTGTAGGCTTCTTGTATGTTCATGCGCATCTCTTTCTTATGTTAGCGAAGTTTCCTTCTATAATTCTGTTGAAGATATTTACTGGCCCTTTAAGTTGAAAATCTTCATTCTCATCTACTCCTATTATCTGTAGGTTTGGTCTTCTCATTGTGTCCTGGATTTCCTGGATGTTTTTAGTTAGGATCTTTTTGCATTTTGAATTTTCTTTGATTATTGTGTCCACTTTTTCTATGAAGTCTTCTGCACCTGAGGTTCTCTCTTCCATTTTTTGTATTCTTTTGCTGATGCTCACATCTATGGTTCCTGATTTCTCTCCTACGGTTTCTATCTCCAGAGTTGTCTCACTTTGGGTTTTGTTTATTGTTTCTACTTCCCTTTTTAGGTCTTGGATGGTTTTGTTCAATTCCATCACCTGTTTGGTTGTGTTTTCCTGTAGCTCTTTAAGGGATTTTTGTGTTTCCTCTTTAAGAGCTTCTACCTCTTTAGTAGTGTTCTCCTGTATTTCTTTAAGTGAGTTATTAATGCTTGATGTCCTCCACCAGCATCATGAGATATGATTTTAAATCCGAGTCTGGCTATTTGGGTATGTTGGGGTATCCAGGACTGGCTGAGGTGGGAGTGCTGGGTTCTGATGATGGTGAGTGTTCTTGCTTTTTGTTAGTAAGATTTTTATGTTTTCCTTTCTCCATCTGGTAATCTCTGGAGTTAGTTGTTATAGTTGTCTCTGGTTGGAGCTTGTTCCTCCTGTGATTCTGTTAGGCTCTGTCAGCAGTCCTGGGAGTCCAGATCTCTCCTGAGTCTCAGTGGTCAGAGTACTCTCTACAGGCAAGCTCTCCTCTTGCAGGGAAGGTGCACAGACGTCTGGTGTTCAGACCTGCCTCCTGGCTGAAGATGAAGGCCTGAAACAGGGCCTGTCCCAGAAGATGTGTTGCCTCTGCAATCTGAAAAATCACCTGCACAGACTGGTCTCTGAAGGATGTGGGACCCAAGATGGCACCCTCACCTGCTCTGGAGGTCAAAATCCTCCTGGGCGGACAACTCTCCTCTGGTGGGGAAGGTGCCCTGATGTCTGGAGCCTGAGATGGGGTCTGTCCCAGAAGCTGTGTCGCTTCTGCAGTTTACTTGCTCACCCTTCACAGTGTGAGAGCTTACCTGCACAGACTGGTCTCTGAGGGGCCCAGGACCCAAGATGGCTCCCTCACCTGCTCTCACAGTCAGAGCCCTCCTGGGCCGACACCTCTTCTCTGGCAGGGAAGGTGGCCGGATGTCTGGAGCCCGAAACAGGGTCTGTCCCAGAAGCTGTGTCACTTCTGCCTATCCCAGAAGCTGTGTCGTTTCTGCAGTCTGCAAGCTCACCTGAGCAGATTGGTCTGAGGGACCCAGGATCCAAGATGGCTCCCTCACCTGTTCAGGTAGTCAGAGCCAACACTGCTTTTTTATTAGATATTTTTTATTTACATTTCAAATGATATTCCCTTTCCTAGTTTACCCTCTGAAAATCCCCTATCCCTTCCCCCCTCCCCCTGCTCACCAACCCACCCACTCCTGCTTCCTGGCCCTGGAATTACCCTATACTGGGGCATAGTACCTTCACAGGACCAAGGGCCTCTCCTCCCATTGATGACTGACTAGGCCATACTATGCTACATATGCAGCTAGAGACATGAGTCTCACCATGTGTTTTCTTTGATTGGTAGTTTAGTCCCAGGGAGTTCTGGGGGTACTGGTTAGTTCATATTGTTGTTCCTCCTATGGACTGCAAACTGCTTCAGCTCCTTGGGTACTTTCTCTAGCTCCTTCATTGGGGACCCTGTGCTTTGTCCAATGGATGGCTGTGAGCATCCACTTCTGTATTTGTCAGGCACTGGCAGAGCCTCTCAGGAGACAGCTATATCAGGCTCATGTCAGCAAGCTTTTGTTGGCATCCACAATAGTGTCTGGGTTTGGTGATTGTATATGGGATGGATCCCCAGGTGGGGCAGTCTCTGGATGGTCCTCCCTTCCATCTCAGCTCTGAACTTTATCTCTATAACTCCTTCCATAGGTATTTTGTTCCCCCTTCTAAGAAGGATCTAAGTAGCCATACTTTGGTCTTCCTTCTTCTTGAGTTTCATGTGGAAAACATTGTTTTATCCTTCTTGGTGTGAATATAAGATTTATCAACCTCTAGCCTTGGAAGAGGTAGTAATACCTCTTGTGCTGTGTGCAGAGTTAATGCATGGGAGTTAGGAATCTATTTCCATTGTCTATCTCATCCATGGACAGTGGACTTTTACTTGGTTTAATCTTTTTATGCCACATTTTGAATAATTATATAAAAAATCTTAACACATTTATTTTATGACTCAGTGATTGTTGAAGGAATTTGCAGAAATGATCAGAAGTGTTTGGGAAAATATTCTTAGGAGCATAACCAGTACCTATTACTCATATTAGGAAAGCAATGTAGATGCTTCAAGATGAGCATTTGTTGAGTAAATTCTAGTGTGGTGAGTTGGAATTCAGTGCTGTCCTGAAAAAAAAAACTTTTTTAGAATATGTATAAGTGTAGAGAAAATATTCACAACATAATATTATATAAAAAGTTTTATTTTTCAATAAAGAGACATTACTTTGTTCTCAGAAACAGTAAAGCTCACAGCGTAAGTTTAGAGCCATGCTCCCCCAAATTATTCATAAGTCATTGGAGGTAGGAGAGTAATTGATTTTTAAAGATTTGTTTTAAAAACTTTTATTTGCATGTGTGTGCATATGTGTGCATGTGTGTATGTGATGTGTGTAGGTGTGCACAGAAAAGGGTGTTGAATCCCCTAGAGTTTCAAATGGTTATAAGCCACCACACAGGTGTTGGGAACCAACTCAGGTCCTCTGGAAGAGCAGCTACTGAGTCTAGTCTCCAGGTGTGGTGTAGATTCAAACTTATGAGTACTGTTCTAAATTTTATTGTTTTTAATGAGAAAAATGCTAAAGATTAGCAATTTAAGAATTATTACTGTTCTCTGTGACTACTGCTAGGCAAGCATTATTTTTAACTCATTCTAGTTACAGGCTCTTCTGACCACCTCTGCCAGAAGACATGAACATCATGTGAACAGAGGGGCCACTCAACTACACAGTCCAGCTTTCTAGCTTTAAGATAATCATGATTTGAGGATCTCTTAATATTGAAATCAGCTTTTCAACTGTGGAGAAGTTAGAAGATTTTCATTGTCAGAGCTAGTGGTCCAGACTAGTCTTTCTACACCGGAGAATATTTAATTTTGCTTTAAAGTGGGAAATTCTCTGATAATCCTGGGGTGATTAACCATGGCATTATTCTCTTTATTTCAAGAAGAGCTGCTCAAATTTAATGCTTTTGAATGAGAGTGAAGGGAAGGGATGTTTGTTCTTAGATCTTCTTCATTGTCTTGAAGCAATGTTCTTTTGGAAACTACTTGATGTCTGTTGATGCAGCAAGGGCATTGGATCGTTAGAAGTTGCATGCTCACTTGTATATGTGATCCTATATTGAAATTGTCCCACAAATAAAAGCTATACAATCTTACCCTAAAGAGTTAACAAATTAAAACACTTTACTTTTGTCCCAAACAGGGATATAACCAGTAGAAGAACTAAATATTCTAATTCTTGCAGTGTTTATAAGGTGGGAGATTTTCATATTTAAAATAGAGAAGTTTCAAATCCACACAGGTTTTAAAATCCTCTCTTAGACTTTAAGGTATTGGCTATGTAAAGAAATTAACATATGCCACTGCTGCTTTGCTGTCTTGGCTTTAGAGTTCTTGTGTATATGCTATTTTGGGGATATGTGGAAGCTAATTACTACCATAAGTATGTATTGATAAGTATTTGATAGAGATTGTGAGATGAACAGAAGGAAAGCTTATAGTCATTAGCTGATACAGTCAAATCAGTGAATGAGTTTATACTAGAATCTGTAAGTGCAAATGCTAAGCACGGAAGGGGAGGTAAAAAAACATGCATCTCAGTGATGCCCACAGGCTACTAGGCAAGTGTGGCGGGAGATGTGCAAGGGGAACTGAGTTTGGGCTTCCTGTGTTTTGGACTAGTGCAACTCAGCTTGTCCTTAAGAGACTCTGTAGTATTGGAATAGTAGGAGATTCATTGGTTATAGGGCCATGGTTATATGAATTCTAGGAACTCATAGGAGCTCCTGCTAAATGTCTAGGCAGTATTTTAGTTTTCTGTTTTGAGACATCCTTACTTAATAAGCAATATTTACCTTAAACTTCCAGTCTTCCTGCCTCATCCTCCTGGGGGCTGTGATCTCAGGCAACATGTTCTGCTAGGAAGTTTCGCTTTCAAAATTGGTGAATCCTAAAAGTTAAGCATACTACAGAAAACTAGCCACTTGTTTTTGCTATTGTTTTGATGTAGCTACATAGGCTTACTAGGTGTAAACCTAGACTACTACACTCACTGTGTAGTCTAGGTTTGCCTCCTACACTGGTTCCTTTTGCTTCAGACTTTAGAGTGAAGGGATTACAAGCATCTATGTCCACATTTGGTATGAAGTTTGTTGAATTGTTTTGATAACTAGTTGAAAAAGACAGGAAGATACTTGACTCAACGGTGTGAGCCGAAAGTGCTTCTCAAATTGTTTTACAATTTCTAATGGTGTTTTACAACTCTAATCCTAGAACGCAGGAGGCTGTGCATGTTTGAAACTCTATCTGAGCAACAAAGTCAGACCCTGCCTCTAAAACAAATAGTTGAGGGGACATGAGAAGAATTACAGAGGAGAAGGGAATGAGTGGAAATGATGTAACTCTGGTCGTCGTGGATGCAATTTTCAGATTCCACAACCAACTATTTTCTTGTCCCTGAAGGAGATGCTGTAGTTTTGAAATGGGGGGGGGGGTGTATCCCCTCTATGTTGTTCAGGTACCCTGGAACTTTAGAGCCCAAGTGATCCTCCTTCTTTTATTCTTTTGGGTAGCTGAGAGAATTGATTCCCACTGCTGAGTTGACTTTACTTGTTACTTACAGAGGAAATCATCTGTCCTCTTAATTACCAGGGGAGTTGTGTACCATGTCAGCCCATGTTTACTATTTAATACAGGAATGAATGGCTTTTTAAATTTAAAATAAGTGAATCTGAAAATTGCATCCATGAGGAGCAGAGTTACATCATTTCCACTCATTCCCTTCTCCTCTGTAATTCTTCTCATGTCCCCTCAACTATTTGTTTTAGAGGCAGGGTCTGACTTTGTTGCTCAGATAGAGTTTCAAACATGCACAGCCTCCTGCGTTCTAGGATTAGAGTTGTAAAACACCATGCCTGACTTATGAGTGACATTGAGAAAAGGGTGTGCCAAGATGTAAACTTGTTAGGAGAGTTAGAGGGAGGTGTGAATGAAAAATGAAGATAAATGTCTGAAAAGGGCAAAAGAGTGGTACTGGGTAATAAATGCCAAAAGTCTTTATGTGATCTGGTAGCACTAAGAGACCAAATTTTGGGTTCAGACTCTATCTTAGAGAACCTGACCTAAGTTTGAAGTCAAAGCTGGTACCTAGCATTAGTTTCCAAGTTATCCCCCAATGAAACCCAAGCCTAACTCCAGTTCCTAGGCTAATCCCAACATGACCTGCTTTTCCAGATATATTTCCCCCAACAAACCTGTGTCTAGCACCAGTTTCCAGTTTCTCCAACAAATCTTCACCCCCAGGTTACAATCCTTCTCCTGTCTAACAACCACCAATAAACAAAGAAGTAGAAATTAAGTTTATGGCTTGGCACCCAGAACCAGCCAATTATATTAAAGGCCACAATGGCCCCTGTAGTCAGATGTGTACCAGGCTAGATACCTGCTTCTTGTATCTATAAATGCTTGCCTAAAACTAGGCTCAGGACTCCACCTTCCTGCTGTGTCAGAGTTGGCAGGGAGATCAAGCTCAAATTTGAATAAGGCAACCCTAATGCATTGGCTTCAGCTCCTTGGTTCATGAATGTTTCCTGGCCCAACAGCACAACGAAAAACTGGAGATGGGTTAGGAGGACATTATTATACTTTGAAAAAGAGATGGTGGTGATCTGAATTGAGTGTCATCAATGGAGGGGACAGGAATGGGGTCAGAATCTAGACATATTTAGAAGGTGCACTCAATGGTTGCTTGATTGTAGAAGAGAAAGGGAGTCAATGATGACTTCAAGGGTTTTGAAAGAGCTGCAATGATGGAATTATGCTTTGCAGATACAAGAAAAATTGATACAGAAGCAGATCTGAGAGGTAAGTTGGCTTAGGCAAAATTAGAGATTTTTTTATTGACCATCTAATGAGGTTGTAAACGAGGAGTTGGTTTAAAAGCAGATTCCAGGCTTTCTATGGCTTTGCTTGGAGTTTGCTTCTCTTTGTCACTCATGTTGGCTAGGCCCTGACACTGGCATGAATCAATTAAATGTGGGTAGAAGCCACAGTGTGCCATCTAAACTGAGCCCATAGCTGGTTTAGTTAAAAGTCCAACAGCTTTAAGAGTTTCTGTGAAGAGAAGAGTCTTCCACTGAAGTGCTGTAGAAATGAGGGATGAGTAAAACAGACCTGAACAGGTACCTGCAGCCTGACTCAAGATGCCTCTGCAAACATGAAGATAAGTAACAGTTACTATTTGTTACTATGAGCCACCAAGCCTGTGAGTTGCTTGCTCGGCTGTGTTATTAAAGCAGAAACAAGATTGATACAGTTGGATATTTGAGAGTAGAGTAGTTTATGGAAGAAATCAGGGGTAAAATTATAAGCAGGAGCTAAAAGCTTGGATAGATAAATCATCAAGGAAGTGAATACAGTCAGAAGAGAGATCCAGAGACAGCCTGGGGTGTCCATTGTGAGGGCATCCTGAAGGCAAGAAAGACAAAAGAGAATGGCTCTAGGTAGCAAGGGAAACTGGACAGTGGTTTATGGCCAACATTAAAAACAGAATGATAGGGCCTCTGGAAACTAAGAGGAATGTCTTTCAGGGAGTAAATCAACCAAAGGAAAAACTGTTAGTCACATAGGTGAAGGACTGAGATGCCATTTAGCAACCAGAAGGTGACTGTGACAACAGATATTTTGATTAATTGGTGACTCTGTGCTTAACAGAAGACTAAGTAGAGAAAGTAAACCAAGAAAGAGAAAGAGGAGATTCTTTGAGCAACACAATTCATCTGAGGAGACATTGTGGAGCCTTGATCTCAAGAGGAGGAGGAGGCTCCAGGTGAAGGCATGGGCTCTCTGCTGTGCAGAGCAGGAAGATCTTGGGCCTGCATTGAGTGTACAGAGGTGGTGACTGCCATTTCTAGAACTAAGTTCTCAGGGACTCAGGCAGCAAAGTCATTCACTGAAACTGAAGATAAGGAGCTTGGATTTTTAATTAAGGGACTGAAAATGTTTTTAGGTTAGTGAGAAAATTAAGCACAGATGTACAGTCCATTCTTTCGGTACCACTAAAACTCTTTGAGATTAGGAACGATCATTTTGAGATAGAGCAAGACTGTTTTGGTTTTTTTTTTTTCTTTATATGTTTGTCTTCATGAGTGCCAGGATAGAGGGGGTGTACAGTTTGACTTAACCATGAAAGAGCTTTGTCAGGATTGTGCCCAGGTACAGAAGTCAAAGCAGACAACATTATGGAAAAGAGAGATGATGGCATTTAGATTTTAAAGCATATATGAAGGTGGCATATGAATATGATGAGAGGATTAGCTAACGATATTGGTTGGGAATGGGATAGCAGAATACTGCTAGAAGGACAAGAGAAGCTATTGGGAGGTGATGTTTAGTATTCTCTCTGTGTAGAAACTTCTGGTGAGGGTATCTGGATTTGGTAGATTTAAAGAATATCAGAACACATGAATGAGCTCAAGTGTGTTGGAGGGAATGTTCAAGTGGAAAATGAAATCCTGAAGTCTGATGAGAAGAAAGGAATGGGAGTAACAGTGACCCAGGAATGCAGGTAACTGTGCAGTGGATGGACAGCCTGAAGACATGAAAGGAAACCGTATCCTTTTGGAGATGAAGGTCATATTGAGGTAAGTGGATTTTTCTGATTCTAGGGCACATTGGGAGTGTTTCAGGATTTGAAGTGAAACAGAACTACATGATAAGTAACCTGGGGAAGAAGGCCTGATGGTTTGAATATTTGGCCCAGGCAGTGGTGCTATTAGGAGATGTGGCCCTTTTGGAGTAGTGTGTCATGATGGGGATGGGCTTTGACACCTTCCCCCTAGCTGCCCCAGAGACAGTCTTTCCTGACTACAGTTGGATCAAGATGCAGAACTCTTAGCTCCTCCAGTACCATGTCTGCCTGTACACTGCCATGCTTCCTGCCATGATGATAGTGGATGTAACCTCAGAACCTAAATGTTGTTCTTTATAGGAGTCACCTTTGTCATGGTGTTTCTTCTCAGCAATGGAAACCCTAAGTAAGACAGAAGTCATAGATGGGGATGTGGGGACAGCAGAGTCTTTTGAGAAAATCAGCCAATCTGGAACGAGAAAGCAAGTGGGTCCAAGGGTCAAGACAGTGACACAGTGAGAGTTGGAAGAGTGAATGTTGAGCATGGGATTTAATTTATAGCACATAAATTTGGGAGCCCTATTTATGTCAATGACAGTATGGACATGTTTTTGGTGCTTGAAAGATCTCAGACCAGGGCATTAAGATGCTGTGGCGCTGGTACCTTATTTCAGAATCACCTGTCATGAGCAGGTGACTCTGCCATCTTCTTTCCAAGTGTTTAGGCCATGAGAGACTTTGGCACCATGACTTTCCCGAAAGCAACAGATGAGTAGCCAAGCGATAATAATCACATCAAAAGCAAGACATTAAAAAGGAAATGACGCTGGGCAGTGGTGGCACATGCCTGTAATCCTAGCACTTGGGAGGCAAAGGCAGGCGGATTTCTGAGTTCGAGGCCCGCCTGGTCTACAGAGTGAGTTCCAGGATATCCAGAAACCCTGTCTCGAAAAACCAAAAAAAAAAAAAAAAGAAAAAAAAAAAAAAAAAAGAAATGGCAAGAACATGAACAAACGACAGTTGCAGAACCAGCACGTTTTACCTGTTAACATTTTTATTTCTTTAGTTTGTAAGTATTACATTGAGCAGAACTCTGTTCCTTGTCTCAAAGAACATTCAGACAGCATAATATGTTCCCAAACTATTTAAGATGAAAAGAATAAATCAGGGCTGGGTACCCTCTTCCCTCTGCCCTGATCACATTGCAGAAATGAATTTTCTTATAAATGGGCCAGTTTCACAGGGGAAGAATTCAATCAAATTGCCCAGCCTTACACTTAAAAGATTTTGCCTCAAGTTTGCACAAGATTCTGAAGACTAGAACCCTTGAAGCACATGAATTTACATACTTCCTAGTGCAAATATCTCTTTCTCTTAAATTGAAGCCCAGTCATAGCAAGTGAGATCACTTTGGTGGTTTCAACAAGAAAATTTTGTGTGACAACTGGGACAGAAACACAATTTATTTTTATAAAGTACATTTTCATAGTGACTTCACTTACCATGGCTAATTTCATGACAGAATTTAACTTTTGCAGACTTAATTTATATTGTTTAAGTGTTACATCTGAGTACTTTCCTTAATTGGTGTGTAGAAAGTGACTGACAGGCATGGCTATGCAGTCAGCTCTGACTGTAGAAAATTTCTCTCACCTTCTATAATATTGTTATACATAAGGGCAGTCAGGAAATAGTATAAGCTCTCTTGGGAGTTCTAATTCTAGAAAACCCAATCAATGAAAAGCTTATAAGCACGTGGCTCCTTGGTGCTTGTGGTCATCAAAGATGGGAGACAAAAGTAATTGAATTATGAGAGGTTGAGGATCCACTATGTTACATTTAAAAATGGATGTGCTTCAGACCATATGGAGCCTAGAAGGAAGGAAGGCCAGGGTGTAGATGCTTCAGTCTTTCATTGAGGGGACATCAGGACAATTGTGGGATGTGGAGGGAGAGGGGCACTGGGGATGGTGAAAGTTGGAGGAGGAAATAAGGGTGGCAGTATCAGGAACTGGGGATGTGAGAGAGGGGCACAGAGGGTCGGGAAAACCCACAAAAATATGCAGCAGGGGGGATGAGAAACTGGGAATAGCCACTGGAGGTCACAGACACCAGGGAAATGTGAGGCTCCCAGGACCCAATGGGGATGACTTTAGCCAAAATGCATAGAGAAGGGGGAGATAGAACCTGTTGAGACCACCTCCAGTAGATAGGCAAAGTCCCTGGTCGAGAGATGGGGCCACCCACCCATCTCAAAGTTTTTAACCCTGAAATGTTCCTGTCAGAAGGAAGAACAGGGACAAAAAATGAAACAGAGACTGAAGGAAGGACCAACTGGGGACTACCAGAGATGGGGATCCATCATGTCTGCAGACACCAAACTCAATACTGTTGTTGTGGTCAAGAGGTGCTTGCTTACAGGAACCTAGTGTGATGGTTTCTTGGGAATTCTGGCCAGCAACTGACCAGTGCAGATGTGGGTGCTTGGAGATAACCATCAGACTGAGTTCAGGGAATCTGGAGGGGGAGCTGGCAGGACTGGAGGAATGGAGGGAGATTGCAACCCCATTGGAAGAACATCATAGGTTGGCCTGACCACCCAGTTCTCCCAGAGTCTAGACCACCACCAAGGATTGTACCTGGAGAGATCCATAGCTCCAGCTACATATGTAGCAGAGGATCGTCTGGCCAGACAGCAACAGGAGGGGAGGCCCTTGGTTTCGTGGAGGTTTGATGCCCCAGAGTAGGGGTATGCTGGAGCAGTGGGGCAGGAGCGTGTGGGTGGATGGGGAAGCAAAGGGGAGGGGGGAGGGCAGATGTGGGATGTGGGGTAACCAGGAAGTGGGATATCATTTGAGATGTAAATGAATGGAATTATTAATAATAATAAGTAAAAATAAAACCCTTGGAACAAAAGGTTGATAGTTAAAAATTGCTACATAGGTAATCTTAAATTGCTACTGTATGTATGTAACTAGGATTCAGCTCTTGTTTCGAAAAAGTAGATCTGCTATAGCGTATAGCATACTGTATATATAACTTGGAATCAATTCTTTTTTTCATATTTTCATATTTATTTATTTATTTAGGTGTTTTCCTCGTTTACATTTCCAATGCTATCCCAAAAGTCCCCCATACCCTCCCCCCCACTCCCCTACCCACCCACTCCCTCTTTTTGGCCCTGGCGTTCCCTTGTACTGGGGCATATAAAGTTTGCAAGTCCATAGGGCCTCTCTTTCCAGTGATGGCTGACTAGGCCATCTTTTGATACATATGCAGCTAAAGACAAGAGTTCCGGGGTACTGGTTAGTTCATATTGTTGTTCCACCTATAGGGTTGCAGTTCCCTTTAGCTCCTTGGGTACTTTCTCTAGCTCCTCCATTGGGGGCCCTGTGACCCATTCAATAGCTGACTGTGAGCATCCACTTCTGTGTTTGCTAGGCCCCGGCATAGTCTCACAAGAGACAGCTATATCTGGGCCCTTTCAGCAAAATCTTGCTAGTGTATGCAATGGTGTCAGCGTTTGGAAGCTGATTATGGGATGGATCCCTGGATATGGCAATCACTAGATAGTCCATCCTTTCGTCACAGCTCCAAATTTTGTCTCTGTAACTCCTTCCATGGGTGTTTCATTTCCATTTCTAAGGGGCAAAGTGTCCACACTTTGCTCTTCGTTCTTCTTGAGTTTCATGCGTTTAGCAAATTGTATCTTATATCTTGGGTATCCTAAGTTTCTGGGCTAATATCCACTTATCAGTGAGTACATATTGTGAGTGTTCCTTTGTGATTGGGTTACCTCACTCAGGATGATGCCCTCCAGGTCCATCCATTTGCCTAGGAATTTTATAAATTCATTCTTTTTAATAGCTGAGTAGTACTCCATTGTGTAGATGTACCACATTTTCTGTATCCATTCCTCTGTTGAGGGGCATCTGGGTTCTTTCCAGCTTCTGGCTATTATAAATACGGCTGCTATGAACATAGTGGAGCATGTGTCCTTCTTATCGGTTGGGGCATCTTCTGGATATATGCCCAGGAGTGGTATTGCTGGATCCTCCGGTAGTACTATGTCCAATTTTCTGAGGAATCGCCAGAATGATTTCCAGAGTGGTTGTACAAGCTTGCAATCCCACCAACAAGGGAGGAGTGTTCCTCTTTCTCCACATCCTCGCCAGCTTCTGCTGTCACCTGAATTTTTGATCTTAGCCATTCTGACTGGTGTGAGGTGGAATCTCAGGGTTGTTTTGATTTGCATTTCCCTGATGATTAAGGATGTTGAACATTTTTTCAGGTGCTTCTCTGCCATTCGGTATTCCTTCAGGTGAGAATTCTTTGTTCAGCTCTGAGCCCCATTTTTTAATGGGGGGATTCAATTCTTGTTTGGGAAAATAGACTTAAAAACAATAAGATGAGGTATAACTAAAAGAAAAAAATTGATGTTCTTTAATCAAAAATGTCCCATATTGTAGACTAGAGACTGTAGACCCCTTAGCTGCTTACTAAGATTTTTATATCTTGTAAATATAAATTAGAGACAAAACAGATCAGAGCAATCTGCCTGCAAGGATGGACATACAATGTGATTTGTTCAGGGCTGGCTGTCCTGGAACTCACTTTGTAAATCAGGATGGTCTTGACCTCATAGAGACCCACCTGCCTTTGCCTCCTGAGTGCTAGATTAAAGGCTTGCACCACCAAATCAGACAACTGCAGGATTACATGATATAACTTTGGCTCACATGTTTATAAGTTATAATGGAGAATTTACACATTAACATTTTTTAACAAATTAAAATGTATCATATGCAATAATTTGCATGGTTTCCCCTTTTGTGTTTTATTAAATAAATAATTAAAAAAAAGCACCACAAAATCTGAATTTCTAACTTAGTCATTTGTAGTGTGATAACAGCCAAAAGGGATGTGTAGCTAGGGCAGTGTTTAATTTTCTCCATTTTGGCAAAAGCTATGTATATACTTTTGGTCAATATTAGATAGAACAATATCAGAAATTTAATCAGTCATTTGTTTTTTAAATTTCTTCTAAAATATCACTTCAAACTGCCAAGAAAAAAAAGCTGGGTTAAATAAAGAAAAGTGGCTTTATTAGTTTTCTTTTGGTGCTGTTACAAGTTGTCACATACTTTGTGGCATTGTACAACGAAACTTATAGTTCTGAATGTCAGAGGCCATCCCAGGTCTCACTGGTGTCAGCAGCTCCAGGCCTGAACCAGCTTTGATGTCTCTCTGGTTTATCAGAGGGCTTATCTTCCTCCATTTAAAAACTAGCAACATTTGGGCTAGTCTAAGCAATCTCTTGTTTCCTTTCTGCTCCTCTGTTTCACTTAGAAACCCCTTGTAGCTCATGAGAATAATCTAGGGTCTTCTCCTAAGGCATAAGGTAAGACCAAGTAGTATTACCTCCTACTTCTTGTGCTGTCATCCAACTTCTGCACGAGTTCCACAAGTTAGCACTTGGCCATCTTTCCAGAGCCCTGAGAGTTTTGTGGACTGGTGTTGGGTCTCAACAATCCAGAGAAAGACACAAACCACAACCAAGGTGCCTCTAAACAACTCTTGCTTCACACCTAGGCAATCTAGCTTTTGACTTAGTAAATGTTACTAACATTTTATTCTTTCACAACCATGTTTATTATTTTTCTCATGCTTGTATGCTAATATTTATCTATTCACTTTCAAAACTTAGTCTTCTAAAATATGGATGGACTGGGAACAAAGGAACCATTAGTATATGGTAGATATCTTATTACAAATTGGTTCAAAGATATTAGATTGTAGGACCTTAGGAATAAACTCACAAGAGAACTAAGGACTTTGGATGATAATGTTATGTCAATTATAAGTTTATTAGTTGTAAATACACATCTATGATGGGGGATATTGATAGTGGGTAGCTGCAAATACATATGGAGAGGGGACATACAGCTAGCTTATCTCTATTCTCAATTTTGCTTTAATATAAATCATTACAAAAGTAAACTCCTTTTTAATAGTAAATTTTGGAATTTATTCGTTGAGACTTTTAAAGATGTATGAATGTATTTTGATTATATTGACCCTTTGCTTTCCCCTCCAACTCTTTGCAGACACACCCACCACATCACCTTCATGTCTTTATTTTTAACTCACTGAGTCCAATTAGTGCTTTCATTATGTGCATGCGCTTAGGGTCATCCATACTCTGAGCACCGAGCAAACTATTAGGAGTCATATTCCTGGGGAAAATTTACTTTCTTTTCTCAGCAGCCATAAAGTACCAACAGTTTTTCTGCTGGGGCAGGGCTTCATTAGCCCATTATACATCCATGCTGGGATTTCGACTCGTTTGATCCTGTGATGGTCTCATGAAATTATAGCTTCTGTGAGTTCATGTGTGCAAGGCACTGTCATGCTTGGGAAACACTGTTTTCCAGCAGTCCATTCTGGAGGCTTTTACAGTAAATCTTTTAACAAAGAACAGCAAGCATAAAGGATCAAGGCAGATTACAAGAACTTCCTCTAGAGCCAGTGGGAAGAATATGTATAGGGCAGAGGAAAAAGTATCTCAGGATGGGCTGAGATCCAGAACCAGAAGACAGGGCACACAGGTGGTAAGCTGACTGGGAACATAGATGAGAAAGGAGGGAACCAGTCTAGTAAGGAAATGTTAATGGCACTGAGGATTGAAGGGGTAGCTATAATGGTGCTCCGTGTGGGATCTAGATAGCTAGCAGCTGAACATTGTAGCTGAGAGAAGAGCCCATTATCATTGAATTCTTCTGTCTGTTGGTGGTGTGTCCAGGCTGGTGCCTTTGGATTCACAAAAGATGGTCAGTGCCAACCAGAAGGTCATGCTTGCTTTTGCTTTCTTAAATCAAGGAGTCTGACAAGACTGGAGCGGCTCACAAGCTGGAAGAGATGTAAGTTGAGAGTGGTAGAGGTAGGCAGAACAGAGAAAAGTGATATCCAGGGACAGGTATTTCCATAACAAAGAAGAGCTGTCAGCAGAGTCCATGTTCAGTGTAAAATGTAGGTGTGATATCATTTCCAGGCAAAGGCATGGCTGATAAGGTCAAACACTGCAGCAAGGTCACAGGAGGTGAAGTATAGTGATGAGGCTGGCCTTATGGAGGCTTCCCAACTGTACAAGTCTATGATATGACTTGTCATGTACATGCTGGGCTCTGTTTCCTATTTGCCTACTGGGTCTTCCCTGATGTGTAGTTTCATTTCACCCTTCATGAGGTTTTTTCTTAGGCTCTCTCCTGGTATAAATAGTTATTAGTATGACAGTGTTGATGGGGAAGACAAAGGAGGTCTGAACAGAATTGAAGGTGAAGGGAAAGAAGTTAGGGGATCTTAGAGCTGAGAAAGTGGGCCAATGAGTCTTTTCTATAACTAGAGAAGGAAAGGAAAGTTAGGCATAGATATTGCAAAATACTGAGGTCAAAACACAAAGAGCTAGGAGTGTATCTATCTGGAGGCATTTCTCTGCGAGGAGTGATAGAATAGGATGCCTATAGTGAGTGAACTTTTGTGTAAGGAGAAGAAAATATCATTTTGGTAGCCACAGAAATGAAACAGACTTTACAGGGGCAATGCCATTCTGGATGTAAGCATTTGGAACTCACTGTTGTTGATGGTCAGGTCTGCCTCTGTAGCCATCTTTGTCTGGGGCAATTTCTCACACCAGAGCAACTAACATGATAATCAGGATGTTTGGGCTTCTCTTTTAACTTGTAAATTTTTACAGGAACCAAGTCTGCATGTTCCAGTGCCTGGTCTACGTGCTCTTCATATTAACATGGTAAATATTGGCTGTATGGTCACAGTTGCTGGGAGCCACTTCCTTCTGGATGAGAAGCACATATGTTGCCAGAGTGTGTATTCTGGTATTCAGTAAGTATGAGTATACAGTAGAATATGCTATCAATGACCAAGACTTAAAGTGTTGAAATACAATCTGGCGATAAAATGAGGGCATACAATTGGAGAGGACTCTCCTGGGTTGAATTATCCTGAAAATCCACAAGAGGGAGACATGTTGCCATCAAAATAGGAAGTGGAGCTATGAGTTGAGATAGCCACTACTAACTTTTCTGAGCATGATGCTTTTGTTTCCCCAGTGGAAAATGAAAAAAGTGTAGGGATTGTAAAACTCGCTTTCAGTCTTCTTTTGAGGTGGGGGACCAGATTTGGGGATGCTTGATAATTTACTTCTGGAATATACATGAAGCATTCAGTTTTATAGCTAGTTATCAGCTTCAATGAGCATACTCAAAGGATTCAATGGTTTTGTTTGATTCGTTTGGTTGGCTTGTGGCTTTCTCTAGGATGGGTGGTAAAATTGGCTTGTTTCTGTTTCCCCTTCCCCTGTCTTGGCCATAGCAGTACAGTTAGTGCTGGTGTGACTGGGGGAAGGATCCTGGTTACAAGTGCCTCTGGAAGTCTCACTGTGTCTCTTGGGCCAGTTGAACCAGCAGAAAAAGCCATTTGACCTGGAATGGCTCACATCCACCAAGAGTTCCAAACGAATTGCTCAGAAATGGACAGGGAGAACCATGCTTAGCCACATGTGCTTTAAAATTGCTACTTATTAGCTGGCTTCCTCTTCTCTACGTGGTGAGTGGGACCAGACGCTCTTCATAGTTTCACCAGAACCATTTTCAGTATTTTTACTGGCTCACTAACAAGTTTTATTTGGCTTTCTTTTGTTGCTGTTGTTTGTTTGCTTTTGTTTGTTTTCTGTCTCCACGGGCTTTGAGTGATATTATTTAATGGTTGCTTGTCTGTTTTACATTCCTGACAACCTCTCATTTGTAAAGCTGTTTCTTCCCTTGGTATTCCCATTCTCAATATTCTTCAGCAGTGTTGATTCAGTTGTCTGTTATTGCCATCTCTATGCTTCAGGGCCATCCTCCCTCATGCAGTCTGTACTCAGGGAGAGGTTTTACTGAGTGGCTGTTCGTGACCTCAGGAACAGTGCTCTTAGTCTCACAAACTGATAAACAAGGAGAGTGATTCTGCATTGGATACATGTGAAGAAGAGAAGAGTTTATGTATGTAAAGGGCTGGAAACAGGGCCTGCACAGGAAACTCTTTCAGGTATTAACAATTACTAATACAGCTGGCCTTATGTATCCACAGACCCCACTCTAATTCAGCAGATTACAGATGAAAGTTGTTGTTTTTGTTTTTTAATGGTCTGTTCTGAACATGTACATTTTTACTTTCCTTCCTGTCTGGGTTTCTTAGACAGTACAGCCGTGATTCACACAGCTTTTACATTGTATAAGAAGCTATAAGTTATCCAATGATAACTTAACCTATGTGGGAGCATGTGTATGGGCCACCTGGCAACATCCTGTGCCATGTTGCATACGGGACTTGGACATTTTCAGATTTTAGAGTCTCTGGAGGTCCCGGACACTCCTTGTAGATACTAAGGGAGGGTGTGGTATTATTAATCTCTTCTACCACAGGCATCCTTTGTAGAAGCTCATCTATACTGAGGGCTTTACCTTCCCACTTCACAGAGTTTCTGAGCTCTGGGCACATTTCCTAGGTTATTTTAGATATATGAACACGGGCTTCTCACAGGCAATTCAGCTTCACCATGTTCAAAATTGAACTTCTGATCTATTACATTTCTCTTCCTATAAGGCTACTATTTTTTTTTCTTTCCTGCTCCTTCTTGTAGCAAGTAGTAGCCTGTCTTGTCTAGTAGGCAAAGCCAAGAGGAGGTGAATTTTCCTTGCCTCCAGTCTCTCACCTTCTGTTTATTTGGTTATCAGATTATACCCATGTGCCTTGAATTCCCTTTATCCACACTCAAGATTTTAAAAAGCCAACAGACACTGTGCTCACCTTCTTGCCTCTATTTGTATTGACTTTTTCTTCCCAATCATGACCAGATTTATCCTTAACAAACGAAAATCTGATCCCATATCTCTTAAGAACAAAAATATCACATAACCTTCAAGGTTCTGTGTGGCTTGACACATGGATCTTTAATGATCTGCTCTCTGTTTTCCTCTTTACTAGTTCATTGCTTCTCTCTGCCCCTCACAGCATGATGGGCTATCTTCAATGTATATGAAACTGAAATAGAGTAGTGTATAAATCCCCCGTATTTAATTCACATCCTGGCACATAGTAGGTGCTAAATACAGTTAAGATAATACAAATAAAGGCCTGGACCCTGATGAATGGGAGTTCTCTCTGGCACACAGACTGTAAAACTGTCCTCAACGTGTTGATTGGAATCAGCATGTTTCACAACATAATTAAAATGTGAGAAATGTTTCTAGCACATCAGTAACATAGACACTTTTAAATAATGTCTGAGGAAATGCAAGCTCAAACTTACAAATAGCCTTTTACACAAACAACACTCAGAGGTGCATTTTCTCCTTAATGCATGTACATAACTTCCATTAGCGTTCTATGCCTCAGTGTTTAGCTTTTATTTTTATGTCTGTTATATAAATCTGACTCTTGACACTTTAATGGAAAGATCTTAGTTCGTAATGACATCATATCAAATTTGAAGTAGAGGTGGTTGGATTGCTTAGAAAACTCCCATCTGAGAATGTTCCTCTGTAATTCTGAAGAAAGTTTTTCTCAAAGCTCTGACAATCTGTTTAACACGGGGTCCTCTCTATGCCAAAGGTCCTGATGCTGTCTTTATCCCTCTACATGGCTCTTGAATGAGACTTTATAGCCAGGTGAAGGGAATTGGCTTGGAGAAATCCAATCCCACTTAGTAGCTGAAGGGCCCTACTGAAGAAAATTTTTGGAAGCCATTTTGTCTTCTGTGGAAAGCTGCTGAGGTGGGCCTGGAGATATGGCTAAGTGGGTGAGGGCTTACTGTGCAAGCAAGAGGACCCAAGTTTGAATTCTCAGCCCTCATGTAGAAGCCTGGCATGAATGGGCATGCCTATTTCCCCAGCGTTGGAGAGCAGAGATAGGCAGCTTCCCAGAGCGAACTGGCTAGTCAGTCTAAAAATAAAATAAAATAGATTGAGCTTCAGAGTCAGTGGAGGACCAAAAGGGTTCTAATGCTCTTCCCTGGCTTCCACATGAATATACACCTGTACATGCACCACCTATACACACCCATACTCATACACAACACACACACACACACACACACACACACACACACACACACACACACACGAGTCCAAACACACACAGATACACAGAGACACATGTATGACAAAGGAGCTGAGGTGCTTTATGGATCGGAATAAGAAGGAACAGGTATAGAAATGACAGCAGTTCAGTGTTTATTTGTGGGTGTGCATGTGTGTGTGTAAATGCATGTGTATAGATGTGTAAGAGAGGACAGAACTTGATATAGAGTGTCATTTTCCATCACTCTCCAATCCAGAGTCTCTCACTGAATCTGGAGGTCACCTATCTGTCTAGGGTGGCTGACCAGCAAGTCCTAGAGAGGCTGTCTATGTTTCCCCAATGCAAGATTGCACATGTGTGAAACTGTCTGCTGTTGTGTGGGTGCTGGGAATTAGAATGCATATTCTCATTCTTATGAAACAAATATTTTACTAACACAACCACCCCCTAGTCTCCCTCCTGGGCTTTCTTATGTGGTCCTGGAATCATAAAAAGTTGGGTATAACCATAGGTCTTTGGTTTTTTTCCTCACTTCTTTTTTTCTTTCTTCTTTCTGTCTTTTTTTTTTTTTTTTTTTTTTAGATTTCTATGACAGGAGGCTGGCTCTTGCTATAAGTGGAAATCTGAAACCCAGCATCTTCCTAGCTTATCTTTATTCCTCTCCCAGCACATTTGCTTTTAGTACGGCAATGATGAATTAATGCATGCCTTTGACCTTCATGCTGAATTGTCCCCCTGAATTTTTATTCTTCTAATTTATTCACTGGATTATATAGAAACTGAATATTTTAATTCCAGAATGATATTATTTCTCTAAGTGTAAAGTGCAATGGATCTCCCTGGGATCATAGGGTATTCAGCTGAATCTGTTGGGGAGGAGGAAGCTGAATCTCAGGACTGAAATTACCCACTCAAGACAGATTTAGTTTCAGAGGCGTAATGGGTCACACAGACGCTCCTTCCAATTTAAAATTCCCATGTTTTCTTCCTTTCTATTTTTCTCTCCCCTTTTCTACTTTCTTTCTATTTAATGGGAAAAATTTACAATGTAGAAGACACAGTTATAAACTGAAAATATTCTTCTATAATTTCATGTATATATAATGGAGTATGATCATATCCTCATCCTCTTATCTTCTCTTATTCCATTCTACGAAACTGCTTCTTCCCAACTTCCATGTGTTTCCTTTATGTGTGTGTGTGTGTGTGTGTGTGTGTGTGTGTATGTGTGTTATTTTCCTTATTTACATAGGTTGCTTCTACACGTATTCATGAGGGTTATTTACTTGAGCAAGAACACTTACCAATAGTTACACCACTAGCAAATATGACTCTCCTCTCCCACAACCATTAACTGTCTACTGCTCCTCGATGAGTGGTGATGTCTTGTGAGCCCTTTCTCCTTGATGGAATGTTGATGGGCACAGTCTTGTGCAGGTTCTGTTGCCACTGAAGCCATAAGTTCATGGACACAATAGTCATGCCCACAATAGAGTTTTACAGTAATCCTTTTTATTCTCCATCTCTAATAGTCTTCTCTCCACCTCTTCTACAATGATCCCTGAATCTCAGAGGAAGTGATAGAGAAGAACACTCAACACTCACATTTAGTATTTTTGTTTCTATATTAACCATTGCCCCAGAAAACATAAACATCTCTAGTTAAGGCTGAAAGCAGGGCTAATGTATATGTATAAACATAAATATCCAGAAGGCAATTAGGCACCACATCTATTTAGCAAAACAAGAATCACAGGCTCCTCCTAAGTCCTACGACCTCCCAGTCATGGATTTTAACCAGTTTGCAGTATCAGACATGAGTCCTTCCTGAGGAGTGGGTCTGAAATCCAGTCAAAATGTGGTGGGTTATCCTCGTAATAGTCATGCCACTATTGCTTTAGTGAGCACATTTTGACTGACAGCTTGGAGTTATAGCTTGCAAGGTTTGTGTTTGAATTTGATTATTGATGACTTTTTTCTCCTAGTCTTGCACAGTCCCATCTGGTACTATGAAAGGTATCCAGCAGGAAGGAAGCTTATAGTTCAGCTCTAGCTTGATTTTGCTATGTCCTGAAACCAAAGTATAGGATTTCTTTAGCAATAGGGTCTTTTCACATTTTCATAGGTAACTACAAGCAATGACAATCTTCTTTATTGTTTGGGGGAGCCTCCAGTGTCTCCCTGACCAACTCATAAGGAGGTATTCTACACCTCACACTGAATTTTTGTTTAATAGCACATGGCTTCTGGGGATCCATTGCCTACCTATGCAGAGTACTTCTCTTTAAACTCCTTTTAAAGATATGTTTTAAAATGGCTTAAAAAATAGCTGCCACATGGCTTTGTCATATAGCCTTTGATTTTTTTGATTTCTACCACAAGATCTGACCTGATCCCCACATATGCCTTTACACTCCTTGTATTCTTTCTTTCTACTTTCATATCACATGTATTCTACTAGCCTCTCTCTCTCTCTTAACCCATTCATAGCACCTTTCTAGGCTCCTGGCCTTTTTATAAGCACTACAAATTAAATGCATATGTTGAAAAATCTGAAGCTAGAGTCTACATATCAGCAACAATATGTGGCAGTTGTTTCTCTGGGGCTATTCTGGCTGATTTCATTTCCTAGTATTGTAAAGAGAGCAACCATGAGTATGGATACGCAAGTATCTGGGAGGATATGAAGCCCTATGGAAATACACCAGGAATGTTATAGTTGGATGATGTAATGGTTCTGTTTTTATCTTTTGAGAAATCTGTACACTGATATCCATGGTGGCTGTGCCAATTTACATCCCACTAACTGTGAATAAAGGTTCCACATTCTCCACATCCTTGACAGTATTTGCCATTTGTTTTCTTCATGATAGTCACTCTTGTTAGGGTGAGATAGAATTTCAAAATAGTTTAAATTTGCATTTCCCTGATGTTGAAGACTTGCAAAAAATAGTTACTATTTGTATTTCTTCTTTTGAAAATTCTCTACTGACCTCCATAGCCCATTTTCATCAGATTGTTTGTTTCTCAATATTTATTTGTTTGAATTCTTTGTATATCCTAGATAGTAATCTTCAGATGTATAACTGGTGAAGATTTTCTTTGCTTTATCTGTTCTTTTGATTGATAATTGCCTTTGTGGTATAAAAACTTTTTAATTTCATTTGCTAGTGATTGATTTTGTTTTCCAAGCAATCAGTCTTATGCAGAATGTCTTTACCTGTGTTTACATACACATCAAGCACCTGTTACAGGGTACCTGTAGAAGTCAGAGGAAATCTTCCAGGAGTTGATTCTCTGCTTTCACCATGTGGGGGACTGAACTTAGCTGCAAGCCTTGAGAGCAGGGCCCTTTGTCTGAGAGGCCATACTGAATCTACCTTTCCATCTCTCAGGTTATTAATTTGACTCTCCTCTCTCTTGTGGTTTAGTTAAGGGTTTGTTGACTTTGTTTCTCTTTACAAAGGACTGAATCTTTGTTTTATTGTTTTTTTTGTTATGTTTGATTCTATGTTATTAATTTCTGTTCTGATTATTTACTTTTTTTTGGTTTGACTTGGTTGTTTTCTCCAAACCTAAGGGAACATAATTATTTATTCAAGACCTTTTGAATTTGTTAATGTGTTTTAGCTACAGACTTCCCTCTTAGGACTACTTTATTTTTTTTTCAATTTTTTATTAGATATTTTTTTCATTTACATTTCAAATGCTATCCCGAAAGTCCCCTATACCACCCACTCACACTTCTTGGCCCTGGCATTCCCCTGTACTGGGGCATATAAAGTTTTAGGACTACTTTCATTGCATCTAATAGATTTCATTATGTTGTATCTTCATCTCCATTCAATTTTTCTATTTTCTTCTTGCTCAATTAAATTTTTTTTATTTTTTATTTTAGTTTCTGTGAGTTTGTGAAGCTTCTGTGGTTTCTTAAGCTGTTGATTTCTAGCTTTATTCTACTGTGGGCAGATAGAAGCCAAGGACTTATTTCAATTTTTCCTGTTTTGACATTTCCTTTGGATCTTAATCTATTTTAAAGAATGTTCCATGGGCTGTTGAGAAGGTGAATTCTGCCTTATTTGGATGGAATATTCTGTAGATATCTCTTTAATCAATAATTTTATCATTAAATTCCTCTGACTATCTGCTAATTTTTTAAAAATCAGAATGAAAAAAAAACCAGAATGACCCATCAATTTGTGAGAGTTATTGAAATCACCACAATTACTCTGTTGCGGTTAATCTGTGGTCTAATATTGAATAGTAATTGTTTGTTGTTCATATTGTGTGCTTGGTACATATGGTTTACAATTTTAATGGTCTCTTGATAGATTGTTCCCTTAACCAGTATGAAGCAACCTGATTTATCTTTTCTGAGTATATTTGGTTTGATGTCTATTTTGCCTCATATTTGATTATAAAGACATCTGATTGTTTTCCAGTTACATTTGTTTGGAGTAACTTTTCCTTCCCTTGTATCCCAATATAGTATCTATCTTTGAAGGCAAGTTCTGTTTCTTGGAGGTAGAAAATTATTGGATCTTATTTTTAATCCAATCTTCCATTCTGTCTTTTTTTGATTGGAGAACTGAGACCCTTACAATTCAGAGGTATTATTGAAGGTGTATACTGACTCTTGTCATTTTCTGATTTTGTTGTGCTTGTTAGTTTTATGATCTTTATTTGTTTACTCAGTTTTTCTCTCTGTAGCCTCTTAGATGCATTTATTATTCTTTTTGGTGTAATGAATTTCTTTCACTATCCTCTGTGCCTGGCTTAATAGCAATAAACTCATTTAGTGTGATCTTATAAAGAAATGTTTTTATTTCTTCATCAGTTATGATAAATTCTTTATAGTGGTCTGGCTTAGCCATTGTCATCCTGCAGAATTTGAGTTACATTCTTCCATGCTGTTCTGGCTTTTAAAGTTTCTGTTGAGATAAGCAGTTATTTTGATGAGCCTCAATTATAAGACTTGATATGTCTGTATTATGGTCCTCAATACACATTTCCTTTTTGTTCTTTATAGTCAGTGTTTAAGTAAATATGGTGTCATGAATTTCTCTTCTGGTCCTGCCTGTTAGGAACTCATTTTCCCCCTTCTTATATGAGCCCCCCTTTCCAAAGATTTGGGAAAATTTGTTATGATTATATTTAAAATACTTTCCATATCATTTATATGAAGTTCTTCTCTCTGTATATTTCATAGGTCTTTTCAATGCATCTTAAAGACATTGCATATTCCATTTACATATTTAAAATATTTTAAACTGTTGGTGTGTGTGTGTTTATGCCATACTGTTCATGTAAAGGAGAAAAGGGGACAACATGTGGCATTTGGGTCTTTTCTCATGCTATGTGGATTTGGGGCATGAACTTATGTTGTCAAGTATGGCCTTTAGTGGTTTTATCCAGTGGGTCAGCATGTAGGCTCTAGTTCTTTCTTTCCTTTCTCCCCTGCTTCCTTTCTTTCATTTTCTTTTGTTCTTTGTTTCCTTTTTAATTTTTTTAATTTATTTTTTAATTAGGTATTTTCTTCATTTACATTTCAAATGCTATCCCAAAAGTCCCCCAGACCCTCTCACCTGCACTCCCCTACCCACCCACTCCCACTTCTTGACCCTGGCGTTCCCCTGTACTGAGGCATATAAAGTTTGCAAGACCAAGGAGCCTCTCTTCCCAATGATGGCTGACTAGGTCATCTTCTGATACATATGCAGCTAGAGACAAGATTGAGAATCGACAAATGGGACCTCTGACTGCCCCTGCTTCCTGGGTGTTGGGATTAAAGACATGTGCCACCATGTCCAGCTAATTAAAAAAAAATCAAACAAAACTTTATGTAGTTCTTCTTTTAGTTGGAAGTGTGTTCAGTGTTTGGGAGGGACTAGGTATAGTAGGGTGGCACTGTCTTTTTCTCAGGAAGACTGATGTTTATGGTCCAGGCTGTAGCCGTAGGTCTATCCTGTATCAACACTCACTGTCTGGATGTAGACTTATTGTGAAAATAGAGTATCCTTTGTTTAGCTCTGTACCCCATTTTTAATGGGGTTATTTGAATTTCTGGAGTCCAGTTTCTTGAGCTCTTTGCTGAAGGGACCCTGATATAGCTGTCTCATATGAGGCTATGCCAGTGCCTGGCAAATACAGAAGTGGATGCTCACAGTCATCTATAGGATGGAACACAGGGCCTCCAATGGAGGAGCTAGAGAAAGTACTGAAGGAGCTGAAGGGTTCTGCAACCCTATAGGTGGAACAACAATATGAACTAACCAGTACCTCCAGAGCTCGTGTCTCTAGCTGCATATGTAGCAGAAGATGGCCTAGTTGGCCATCATTGGGAAGAGCGGCCCCTAGGACTTGCAAACTTTATATGCCCCAGTACAGGGGAATGCCAGTGTCGAGAAGTGGAAGTGGGTGGGTAGGGGAGGAGGGCGGGGGGAGGGTATAGGAAACTTTCGGGATAGCATTTGAAATGTAAATAAAGAAAAAAATCTAATAAAATAAAAAAAAATAGAGTAATAGTGGATTACATAATCCTTAAAGGAGGCATTGACAGCACAGTGTGTACTAACATATTAGTTATGGTGTATATAAATAGTAACAAAAAAGAAAAAAGGAAAAGAAGAAGAAACAGTAAGAATTTGATTAGCAGCAGTATAATAAAATACAGGAGGGCACCACAGACAGGAGGAGGGATAGTGCAGGCAGACAGGTGAGGAAATGAGAGAATTTGGACTAACAACAGACTGAAGAGTGAGTGGTAAAGACATGCTATCATCAGGCTTGGATTTCAGGAGGCTGAGGCACACAGGGAGAGTCTAATCAAAGATCCAATTGCTTATTTAAAAGTTTCTACTCCCTTCCCTACCTCAGGGGAAGGCTGAACCAAGTTACTGTCATGATGGGAGTGGGGTGGGGATAGGTTCCAAGCCAAGTCATTAGGGGCCATGAACTATTTCACTTTTGGTGGGTTAGTTTGAGGCTACTGAGGAGACTTTGCCTTGCGTCATGGAGCAAAGAAAACAAGACCTCTCCCAAGCAACTTGCCTTACACTAGGCAGGAACTTTCCATTCTTTTTATCTGTGGAAGGAGTCACCCACAACCTCTGGCTCTTACAGTCTTTCAGTCTTCCACACAGGTGCTAAAGCTCAGAGTGGAGAAGCTTGATGAAGACATTTTATTTAGGACTTCCTGATCCAAAAATCTTCCACCGTGCACTTTGTCCAGTTTTTGGTGTCTATGTTAATTCCATATCCTGTGAGAAGCATCTACAATGTGGTTGAGTGAGGTGCTAATACAGAGGTATAACAGAATACCAGTAGGAGTCATTGTATTGCTATATTCCTTAAATAGTATTAAGTTTTCCTATAGGCTCATGGTCAATTTAGATTATCAACCATTGCCATATTTTATTTCTAAAGGTCTTACTCTAGTTTTTTCCCCTTCATTTCTGTTTAATTGTGGGGTTTAAACAATTCTTTGTATACATGCTCTCAGTGCAAGGGTATAATCAAATATATAACCTGCATATGCATTTCGCTAGTCCATGGTTTGTTTTCTCACCTTATTGATAGTGTGTTTTCATGCACAATACTTAGATTTTGATTAAATCCAATAATCAGTTTTCTCTTCTTGCCTCATTTTTGGTGTTGTTTTAAACAACTTGCCCAGCTTAAAGTCACAATAATTTTGTCTTAGAAGTGGTAGAGTTTCAGCTGAAACATTTAGAATTACAGTCCGTTTTTAATCGACTTTTTCTGAAACAGGTCTGGAAGCTCTTATCTCATGTTTTTGAAGATTATTAATTGTGGTCATGGGGGTATCAGAGGTGACAACAATCTTGTGCCTCATTGAGTTTTGTGGAGAGGAGAATGGTCTGAAGTCAGATAATGAATTTCCTAGTTAGAGTAAGTTAACAAGTAAGAAAATGTGAAATGTCTAAATTATAAGAATACCTTCTCCTGGATATAGTTGTCTCCTGAGAGGCTCTGCCAGAGCCTGACAAATACAGAGGTGGATGCTCACAGTCAACAATTGGACTGAGCATGGGGTCCCCAATGGAGGAGTTAAGAGAAAGGACTGAAGGAGCTGAAGGGGTTTGCAACTGTATAGGAAGAACAACAATATCAACCAACCAGACCCTCCCCCAACCCTCCCAGAGCTCCCAGGGACTAAACCTCCAACCAAAGAGTACACATGGAGGGTCCCATAGCTCTAGCTGCATATGTAGCAGAGGATGACATTGTCTGGCATCAATGGGAGGAGAGGCCTTTGTTCCTGTGAATGCTTGATGCCTCAATGTAGGGGAATACCAGGGCATGAGGTGGGAGTGGGTGGGTGAGCTGGGGGAGCACCCTCATAGAAATAGGGGGAGGGGAGATGTGATAGGAGGTTTCCGAAGGGAAACTGGGAAAGGAAATAACATTTGAAATGTAAATACATAAAATATCCAATAAAAAAGAATACCTTCCATCAGTAAAACACCCACTTCAAAATATTAAGGATATTCATACTATAAGCAAGTAATAATGAGTGTTAGTCTCACTCTTCTATGTGCGTAAAGTAGTAGATATTTGAACAGAATATCTTATCGTTCCTTGCCGTCTTTATAATTTACAGTCTTACCGTTCCTTGCAGTTTCGAGACGTCAAGGGAGTTATGCAAGACCATAGAGACCTAAGTGTTCTTCAAAGATTTCAGGACCTGACTCAGCAAGGAACACTTTCATGATTCTTTCATAAAATGAAGGGAACATGGATGTCTCTCAGTAGGACTAACACTGCTTTCTCTAAGAGTTAATTGTATACATGGATATTAGACTTTATTTCTTTTTCTTCTTCTTTGTAGTGGCAACATCTTGGGAGCTGAGTGGGATACTACACAGAAGTTAATTAGCTGAGGAATTATGTGGTATGTAGCAGGAGAGTGCTTTTAGGCTGAAGAGGCAGGCACCAGAGTCACTCTTAAAACTGCAACACCAAAAAGCCACTCTTGCAATCTCTACTCACAAAGTGAACGTCCTAGTTCCTTTGCCCCCCTGTGCCCTTTTCCTGGGCAGTCTTGGGGTTTTCCTCAGAGCCCATGCTCTGCTCTGGAACCGATTGCTGTTTCTCTGAAGCCATGTTGGCAGACTATCATTGCTATGTTGCTGCCCAAAGCACCCATGGGCTTTGAAACCAAGCAGACTTGGATTGCTTGGAATCTTGGCTGGTTGTTGGCTCTGTGATTCTCTAATTTTGCATCTGTACAAATAAGATAATAACACCCTACTTTCAGCATTGCTGTGAGGATTAGTGATAACATGAAGCACATATCTGGGAACATAGTTCCTCAGAACCCTTCTCAGCATTTAAAAGCACAAAAGCACACTATTGAGTGGATGTTGTAAATAACCACCATGGTTGTGCTACTGATAGATTTATCCTCTTCATTCAGTTCCCATCTCTTCCTCTTTTTCTTCCCTTCCTCTACTTTCTTCTTTCTTTATCTATCACCTTATAGCAGATGGCATTGACACTATAGATGCTTGGTAAGTGATTCCATGACTGAGCCACTGTGATTGCCCCATTCTCCCCTCTCTATTTTTACCACTCTCCAGTGATACTTAAAGGCAGCTATACCTATCATTTCTAATGAAATCTAATATCTTTCATTCCTAGTGTCATAGGATGCAATATTTTTAGTGTTATAAGGAGTAAGAGTTTTAGAGCAACTCTAGGGGTAGGGATTCCTGTTCTGCAGCATGAATTACTAATCTAGCATGTGACATAAAGTAGAAGGGAAGCTACTAGAGTAAAAAGCTTTAAGTGGGGAGGGGGAGAAGTAATATGAGGAAGAGGAGGAATGTGAGGACCAATCAAAACTAAAAATGTGTGCAAAAGCCTTAAGGCAATATGATAATATGGTAATACTTGGTAAGTTAATTAAAAATTGTTTGAACAGAAGTATATGAAATAGATAGTAAAGCTGATTCTCAAAAGCCATAGGTTGTTAAATGAAAACATCAATGCCAGGGATGGGTTACCATCTTACAAACTGTTGGTCAGGGATGCCCCTGAACTGCCCCCAAACAATATAGGCAGTGCCATTGCTGTTGGTTGCTCATCAGTACTAGATGCCAATACTACACTGCCAAAGACTACACACACCTTGGTCATTAGACATAAGGGAATCAAGCCGAAATTGGTTTGGAAATGTCCCCCCTGCTGGCCAGCTCTCATAATGTCAGAAGGGAGCCTGTAGGGTTCTGGAAGAAAAATGTTATTCAGTCTTACCCAGCTGTGTAGTCTGTGGACATTAATAGCAGGTAACCAGGCAAGATGTACCAATGGGTGCTTTAGTGACATGTGTATTGATGGGGTAATGAACCAAAGACTTCCTGATTGAGTTAGAATCCTGTTCCACAGGACTCAAGTCTGGCATGTTAAACAGAGTTAGAGGACAAAGGTGGAGAAGTCATAGGTCCTAATGGGGAGCCCGTTCTTCTCAATGGGCATGCTGTGTCTGTCAAATTGTCTTCTACTTAAATTATGCCCATATATTAGTGTTTTTGTCTGCTTGGAGAAACTCCTTTATTCTGTGGGCAATAATAGCTGCAGAGACTCATGACTAGTCTAAGTAATTAGAGTATGTGAGTCCTCAATTCTCATCCATAAATGGCACACCCATATCACCCTGTTCAAAGCTAAGGGAACATTGCAGGAGAAAAGGTAAAAAGAAAACACAAACTAGAAGACAGAGACAGGAGTGGTGTTGAATGCAGGCTTGTGGGCATGGTGTGGTGATTGTACTCTGGAACTTATAGCAACTGTGATTGTCTGAACAAGATATGCCCAAGACTGGGCCTGCCAATATCCTGTCATGGAAGGAAAGGAACTTATAAGCATATTTCCACACTTGAAAATTAATATGTATTCTGTGGTTAATGCTTGCTGGGAGAAGGAGAGCCATTTTCTTTAGTGCCTGTGATCTTGGAAGCAATGCTAATGATAATCACTGAGTCATTAAAAGGGCATACTTTCAGATGAGGGACTAGTTGAAGGAGGAGGGAGATCGTGTGAGTGGTGGGGCATGAGAAGGCTCTGGGTGTGTGTGTGTGTGTGTGAATATGATCAAAATACTTTAGATACATGCATGAAAATGTCACAATGATACTGGTTATATAAAATTAACGTATTAAAAAGATTAGCAAAGTAAAAGCCAAACAAAAGTTTATTGATCTGCTTGTGAAGTTTTCAGTGGTGGTTACCTGGAGAAACCCAAGCCTCTGTCAAAAGTGATCCTTGCCCACATGAAAAATGTCTAAGGGACTTACACCCTACCCTGGGGTTGCAACGTCATCCCCATTTCTCATACCAGTAAAGGGGCTTGTTCGTCAATGTCTTTACCAGGCTCTCAGAACACCACTAAGAATATATATTGTGTCATTTGACTCAGTGTTTTGGCTACTGCAAACCCTACCCTAAGTGTTCGTGATGTCTCTCTAGGATAAGAGATGCCTTACTTCTGAATCTGTTTCTTTTGGACCCCTATTGTAATCTATGCTTCACTTTGTATCCAGAGAGATCTTGACATTTAAGCCACAACATGCACTACCCTATACAAAGCCTTCTAATTGCTTTTCATTGCTCTTAGCACAAAATTCAAACAGCATCATGCTTTGAAAAATACTTTACATCCTAGCCCCTGTAGGGCTTCCATCATATCTAGAATGGTTTGCTCCCTTCAGAAATCAGGGTCAGTACGGCTACTTAGGTACTCTGCTCCATGGTTAATGTCTCCTGTCTCTGAGGACAGTCCTGTCACTCCCAGATATGGGAACTCCAGGAGAGGAGTGGGTCTGACTCATGTTTCTTTCAGAACCTGAAATAGGATTCTACACTCAGCTCCTCTTATTCTTTAGTCTAGGTTCTTGTAAATGGTGACAGTTTAATTTTGAAGAAAGTGTGGGTGTCAAAGAAATAGTATGATTCAGAATTGAGCTGTCAATCAGTGAGATTAGGCAGCAAACCATAACTGAGGTATGGAGTAAAGTTGGATATTGGAATTATGGGTTATGAGATCAAGCCCACAGTGTAGAGTGGTCCAGTGGGAATTGTATAGAATACTGAGAGTTGTAGTACAGATTCCCTTTGCTTTCCTTATGGTAGCAGAACATGTGTCTGATGTGTTCAATCTAGGCATGTTTAAAGAAAGCATCTCATAAGGACTTGACTGTTTGGCGCCTGCCTAAGCCAGATCCAACTCCCACCCCCATTTTTTTAAGAGATACTCTGAATCTTCCTCTCTGAGAAGGCTGCTGTATGCATCCATGTGGGCACTTGTGGAGGCCAGAGTTCAACATCAGGTATCTTCTACAATCACTCTTCTACCTTATTTTTTGAGACTGGGTCTAACTAACCACACTATTTTGTCCACCCCTCAAGCCCTAGGGATCTAACAGTCTCTCCCCTTGTTGTAGCACCAAGGTTTAAGGTATACAATGCCATACCCATCCCTTTACATGGGACCTAGGAATCTGAGTTCAGACCCCCATGGTTGTGCAGCAATTTCTTCACCCATTGAGTTATCATCACCACAGCCCTGGTTTTAAAAGTTGTATCATATTCCACTATATGCAGGAATATGCATATAGATACGTAGATATATTTATTTACACACACACACACATAGTGATTTCTTTCTTACTTTTGGAAAGACTTAGGTGTTTCCTTATCTTGGCTCTTATAAATATTGTTATAAAGAACATTTGTTGTGTAGCAGTTTCCTTGGAACTGAAACATTCTCTCCTGGAGGGAGAAGAAGGCTCTTGAGGCTCTAGAAGTATAAACAAAAGGTGGCACATCTGGGTCCTTGGAAGTTTCTGAAATACCCCTCTCTAGCTTCATAGAAGCTGTAAACAATTGCTGGAGGAGGAAACTCTGACCAGCCAAATTGCTGATAATGTATTTTCTGGGCCTGCCCAGCTGACTGTAGGCTCCAGAAAGTCATTCAGAGAGCTCCAGTGTTGAAGAGTATGTGAGTTCTCACCCTTTTTGGGCTGGTGGAATTTTCTGTGAAGCAGTTGCTTTTGAGTCATCCCTGTTCCTGTAAATAACCTCCTTTTCATATTTCTGTTAATAATCCCAATAAAAACTTGATTCATCAAGTTGGGATTTGGTGTGTCATGAGTTCCCTTTCTGGGCAAGCAGACGTATGTGTGTTGTGGCTGTACACAGCATTACAGAGATGGATTTGTCTCTTTGAGTTACTGACTGTTTTCTTCAGTATCTACTCATAAATCCCAGCTGTCCCCAGAAGTGTTTATAATTAATTTTCAAGAGTAAAACTGGTACTTTGTTTCTAGGTGTACTTAGTGTTTTGAACCTTAACATGCTTGTTTATGAGAGGATACAGCCTGAAACTTACAGGGCAGAATTGCTTGAGGTGATACTAAGAGTTGGTGCCTTAAAGAAAACTCTACATGTGCTTGAACACGATGTTCCACAGGTGACCATTTTACCAAACAGTAAGTAATGGATACACCTGAAGACTCAAAGAAACATTTTACTTAAAGGAATATGTTTGCCTTCCTCATTTATGCCATACCATAAGAGAATACACGCAGAAGCAACTTTCTATGTTAACGTGGAATATTTATGGGTTTTTCTCAACTCTGCCATGTATAAAGAGTGTGGATTCTAGCTGGATTCTTTTCTAGGCAAAGCAATTATTTGTTCAAGATTGTGTTTTCCTCAATTTTCACACCCCAAAGTATCACCCAGAAGTAACAGCTCCACACATGGCCATCGCGCCACCAGGCCTTTTCATTTGTACTTCTCAGCAGCCAAGCTAGGTGTGATTATCTCTGTTTTGCAGATGTAGGCATGGACAGAACAACGGACTCCTTGCAAGTGCTGCTGAGCAGAGCCTCACACATTAAGTCTTGCCTTTTGAATAATAGTTGTTTCATCTTACTTCAAATCAAAATCCCAGCAGGTTTTTAACTTCACCAATTTTCTCAGTGAGAAGAGAGCTAAACAATGAGGTGTCTATAAAATGAGCAAGAACCGCAGGCCTAGAGCTTTAGTGTTTCAGAAGCAGAAACTGATTTCTGTTCTTTTTACCCTCACTTAAAATTTAGGAAAGTCTATAAACAATGTTGGGTAGGCAAGACATTAACTAAGAAGTGTAAATATGCTGTGATGTTTTGGCTTTTAGAGCAAGTTTATTCTTACTACCCCTTTCTCCTTATAACCTTAGTTACCTGCTTATGAGATATTTAACTAAATTCTTCAGGTATGACTGTATCAAAAGCAAAATTTAAAGTAAAATAGAGTATCAATTAGCAACTTAATTATCTAGCAGTGATTTTATTTATTCAAATGAAAAACAAGATTTGAGAATGACAACTGAGGCAACAAAGTTTTGTTGTAATTTATTAAAAGCTTTCATATAGCTTTAAGCAAGAGAATTAAAGGAAGGAAGGAGGGAGAGGAAGAAGATGTGGGGGAGGTATATATCAGTGAGTCTAAGGAAAAGACAGCATTCATTTAACACAAATGTGTGGGCTTCTAAATAAAGAGGTCCCCAAGATTATTTTTTATAATGCAGAAAATAACCCAGTCATGTTCAGAACTTCTTAAATATTTGATAGAAATATAGTTATTAACTTTCTCTGAAGTAATAATGACTTTTTAAAGGTCTCTCTATGTGTAGCTCAGGCTAGCCTTGAACCTGAAACCCTTTTGATACTGTCCCTCTAAGGGCCTGTATTATAGATATGTGCTACTACATGTAACATGAAAGCATTATAATAAATATATTTAATCACCTAGGGGTGGTGGATCTTGAATTATATAATATGATTTTTTCATAAATAAACAAGTAAAATAAGAATATATAAACTAAAAATAAGAAATCATATCTTATGCACTAGAATTATTTAAAAAGTATTGAGGAATGCTGAAAATTGTCTGACACCATCAGTGTTTCTTTTATTTATACATTTATGAGGCAGGGAAATGCTGGTAACTTGCTAGGAACAAACCCACACTACTAAATGCAGCACCTGAATGTATTCTGAAGACCAGAGGTAGAAATTGTTGAAAATGGAAAAGGCCATGTGTTTCAAGGTTTAATACATCATATAGCTGGTTTGAGAAGACACTAGAAGGATGTTGCCATTTGTTTATGACATGCTACATGGACTTGAAATGCTAGGCTTTGGGTCATTAGAAAGGTACTGAGCTATCAGAGGTCCTCAGTAGAGTATATAGAAAGCATAATGATCAGGGTCCGTGATAACTGCTGTATGAACATCAGAGATAACAGAGAAGCCCAGAGGAGAGTCTATCAGCGAGCTCATGGTCCATGTAACCTTCAAGCACACTTGTAACCCATCCATCAGCTAAGTGGAGGACATGGAATTTGGAACCCGGATTTACAAACACAACTTCTCTGAACCAAGGTTTAGTTGGACCATACCAGCTTCTTAGAGATGTTTACTGATGTAGCTATGCTTAGATACAAAGTGATTTTTAAAAGCTCAGTGCCACATATGAGCCAACAAGTTTTACATAAACATAAATGTGTATGCTATCTTAATACATTTTCATGTTTTAGTATAAACCAAGACTTCCATTCCACTGACTCAAGTTTTAAATCTGACAATTAGGAATCACAGTCTCTTCTCTTTTGTAACTCAAGAGCAATCATCAAAGAAGTCGTCTTAGCAGGTTACCATGGCATTTTGTTCCTATTTCAAGTGTTCAAAATCAACATAATGATTTCATCTTCTTGAAGTGATATCTGTTTGAAATGGCAGAGTGATTAATCTCATGAGGTAGCATAAATACTGTGGCTTCAGCAGTAGTCCAGAGCTTTAGGATGGACGTACAATGAGAAGAGCTTCTAAGAGATAAGTCACTGGGAGAGAAGACAGATTCCACCCCTGTCTAATGTACTCCATTAGAGTACATTATGAGTGAGCAAAGGCAAGTAAATAAGCTCTTGCAGACTTATGCTACATAAGTGTCCATAATGAAGGGTATATATGTACAGACTTGTTGGGGGCCTTCTTAGCTAGAGGAATTTTATCTTGCATATAGATTCCATTTTGTACTAAGCTAAATTCTAAGAAACACCTGAAATCCCAGAAACAGCTTCTAGCCTCAGGCGTCCCGTATGAACTTAGATCATAATATCTCACTCTATACTTTGTTGATTAGCACCCAATTGGGACTGAAACCAAGCAGCTGCTAAAATGGCTCTGATTGGCTGATTTTGATATAGGCCAAGTTATCAGGAAAAGCCATCTGAGGTACTTGACAGGTAATAACTCACTTAAGACGCCAGGTGTGAAAACAGTTTACACATCCAACGCATGGATGTACCCAATTGGCTGCCTCTACCCATCCCTATACCCCACCTAATGGATAGGGTTTTTTTTTTTTTTTTTTTTTTTTTTTGCTTTAAAAGGCAGGTTTGTTCTGTACTCTCCCCGCTCCCCCGCACACCCTCACTATAACTATAGCAGTTAAGCATTTTGGATCTCAACCCTGGCCATCTTCCTGCTATATCAGCTTTTGAATAAAGAAACTTTTGTTGCCTTGAACTTGATTTTCATGGTGGATTATTCCTAAATCCCCAGACCCTAGCATACTATACAAATAAATGCAAATTAATAGTGCTTGATTTGTGTTCAGAGATTTGATAAAGGAAGAGGGAGGCTAAAAAGGTGAATATGTAATAGATCACAATTCTTATCCTTACCAGGTCCATATAAATTGTCTTCTTATTAATCCTGAGTATGCCCATTGCTTCAGCTCTCTGCCTTCTTATTTCCAATTCTCTTTATTAGGTAGAAAAATTAAGTTTTTTTTCCCAGATCTCTAAAAATTAGAAAAATAAAATCAATATACAATGTTTTGAGACATTATATTTCCCAGGGCTAAATCTGGAAGAATAAATCAAAGTTTACCTGTAAAGTAATCAATGGCATTTGATACAGCCAGGGGAAGAATGCACCAGTGGAAGCAGTCAGTGGCATAAAGCAAAGATGGAGGAGTAGGTGAAAGTGCATCCTGGGGAAAAGTCATTTTTCATACTACTTGAGCATCTCTATCTGGTCTTTGGATTTAATATCCATCCCTCCATATTTGCTGCTACTGTCATTGAAATCACAGTTGTTCATGTTCTGCTTGCTGGTTCGGCCTCTTGATTGTTATTTGACTTCCCATATAGCTTTGTCACAATGTCAATACAATACTTAATATACCAGGGTGTTATATATGTAGTTGTAATGGTATGCTTTTGCATCCTGAATGCAGAATATTGTGTGGTCAGCTATTGACGCAGATTTATATTAGCCATCTGACAATTGATATTCTCCCTGTGTGCTGTGGAGGTCAGGGTCTGAATTATAGGAATCCCACTAAGTGTCTGTGTTTCATCAGATTTTTTAAAATATACTTTTCAGTGCTATATTAGAATGCTTGACAGAAACAATTTAAAACCAGGGAAGATTTGTTCGGGTTCACAGTTTGAGAACCTCAGTCCATGATGAACATCTTTGCTGTTGGTGGGTTCATGCTGAGGCAGATTATTGAGGTAGGGAGGGCATGGAAGAGCAAAGTCAATCACTTCCAACATCTCCCATAATAGCTCCACTAGCTGAGGACCAAGTTCAAACACATGAGCCTGTAGGATACATTTCAACCTCAAACCACAGCAGTGCCATTTTTGCAAGCTCAGGCTGAGATTTTATTGATAGTTATTTTCATCTCAGCTCATCTCTTATTCAATGACAGTTTTTGATTTTTATACTTGTTCTTTTCCTTCCTTTCTTCTTTCCTTTTTCTTCTTTTTGGTATTTTGGTGGTGGTGGTGGTGGTGGTGGTGGTGGTGGGAGTGGTGGTGGTGGTGGTGGTGGTGGTGGTGGTGGTGGTGGTGGTGTGTGTGTATGTGTGTGTGTGTGTGTGTGTGTGTGAGAGAGAGAGAGAGAGAGAGAGAGAGAGAGAGAGAGAGAGAGAGAGAGAGAGAACACATTTGTATGTGTGTGGAGGTCAGAGGTTGACATCAAGTACTCCCTATCTTGTTTTATGAGACAAGGTCTTCCATTTTAATTCATCTAACTCCACCCATGTTCTCTCATTTTCATGTTTGTTTGGCACTCAAATTATTTCCAAATATCTTCACAGTTTGTGTCTTTCTAAATTAAAAAAATGGACATAGAGACAGATCAGAAAAATAAATTTCATGTATAGTTTTTAAATTTTTCTTCTGATATACAGAAATACCTTTATAAATAATAAACAATACTCTTTACTTGCACTGCATCATTCTTCTTCCAGGTTGCTTAAATATACAACATTGTTAGAATATAAATCATACACTTTATAATTTGACAGTCTGCCATTTGTAGCACAAGGTTTATAAGAGAATACATACCATCATGTGTCTGTGTATACATCAATGTGTGTGTATAAACAAACTTACATCACATACAGGCAATTCTTAACATACTGTGATTACAAACACATGTACATATTGTGTGTGCATGTGTACACACACACACACATTTTACAAGCATAGAAAAGCAATTTGCAGTCAATGGAAACTATATTAAAATGTGAATTTTTATTTTTCTCTAGGCAAGTGTTATTGTGAGGTACACCCTCTTAGGATGCTAGGGAGCATAAAGGAGCCACTGTTCCCAGTTAGCTATGGATCAAGAGGGAAACTTCTCACCCTCTGCAGTGTGTTGTGGTGTTTTGAGGGTATATGGACTGACAGTATGGCACATTATCAGTAGTAGTGTGTTCAACTTGGGATGGCTTTATTGGAATATAATCCCATTGTAAGTTCAAGAACTATGGTAATTTGAATCCTTCTGAAATTTCAAAGCAGCATATCCAACAATAGTGGGAAATTTAATTTAATTATCCCATATTCTTTGACAGCCAGCTTTCATGATCCAGTTTTGTTCATTTTCTTCAATCAGAAGCTTATGTTCTTATTAAAATTTGTGTGGAATATGAACATGTAGCATTTAACTCTGAAGATGGTATTGTAGAATATTTTTACTGGTGATTTAGTGCTATGTTGACAAACTCTCATATCTCTACATTGAACACTAAGATTACAACAATCCGGAAGTTCATAAATAGACAAAATAAGATTGTAAGCTTTTAGTAAAAATAATTCCACTGCACTGTCAGCTGAGCTCAGATGAATGACTCAAAACGTAGTTATCCTATGTCTTTAGGAGCATAAAAGGAAAAGCTTAATGGACATTTGTTGGACTATTTTTCCATTTTATAACATCCTTTTTTTATATGGAATTATAGCTGCAGGGAATTTTCAAAATCTTAAGGAATACCAGAGGAGCTGACTGCATCAGGGCAGCCCAGCTTCATGCGTTCCACGTTGTTTACCCCTCTGTCATGACTCATGGTGGATCACAGTTGTTGGAAAGACTAGGAATTTAACTATTTATAGTTCTCATGATAGAACTGAAAATACTTCTCATTTTCTGAGATGGGAATAAGAATAAAACGACCATTTTAGTCTTCTGAATATTAGATGGGGAGATCACGTATTTTACTTGTAGGGTTCTGTCTGGGAAGGTGGTGCTGACTGTGTTGATAATTTTACTATAAGCCATATAGTTGACATAAAAACCATGACTTTTGGGATAGCATTGGAAATGTAAATGAAGAAACTATCTAATAAAAAATTTAAAAAAATCCTTCAAATGAAAGGGCTAGGAATGCTGACTCTTCTCCTTTAACTGGGTCGACTTGCTTTAACCTTTAGATAGTTATTTATGCTCTTTATTTGATGAAGAATGGTCAAGCCTAGGCTCATTTCAGAAAGAGACTCCATTTTATCCTTGAAGGAAGTGAATCTATGTGAAATGTTTTTAATGTAACACTTGTGAACGTTTCATTATCTCTCTTGCAGTACCTAGTGTGTTTGGATTCTCTTTTTAATAAAGCCTGCAAATTGGTTCTAGGACTCAGAATATACCTTTTCTTAAATCCATGGCCATACTGGCTTCTTTGATGTAGTTCAATATATGGCCCCCAAAGGGGCATTTTGTTCTTCATTTGTATATCACGTGCAACGGCATTTATGATTTTTGAAAATAATATGATAAATAGAATTTCAAAGAGGAGTATTAAAACAGCAAAATGACAGCCTCAGAATTTTGGAAACCAAGGGAAATGACTTTTTAAACACATTCTTTAATAATTGACATTTGATATTTCAAATCTGAAGTAGCTGCTGAGAAGGGAATTGGAATCAAGACAATATGCTACTTAGGATTCACTTGGCTAGATGAATCTAGAAAGACATGGTTTATTTCCAGTTATTTCTGATGATTTTGTCAATGAGAGGCTAGGTGCCAGACATGGGTAGGAACTTCACTGAGACTCTCTTTAATTGTTGAGATCAGTTTGATTTACATGTCCTGTGTGTATTGTTCATCAGAAGTACTTTGTTTGTGAGAATCTGAGACTTATTTCAGCTGTGCCAAACATAGGTAGACTTTTCCAATGATAGGAGTCAGAGATGTCTAAGCCTCACTGGTGTGGTGATTCATAATTCTATGTCATCCTTGAGTTTTAGTGACAAGATCTTGTATTCAACCATTCCTGGGAACTTATTGTACTCCAAATGTCCGTATCTTTCTTTATTCTGGTCCGGTTGATCGCAGGATGAGGAAAAGAAATGGTCACCTGTCATCTTAGCAGGGATTAACTGTCAGGAATTCTTTTTATGATTATGGCTGAGGTCTTATCCCAAAATATAATGTTACCAAAAATTTCTACCGAGTGAAAAGGTAGATTGAACCAGAGAACTTCTATAACACGGGGAAGGGGAGATATTATGTTTGGGATTGCTTACACTGAACAAGGAGTAACTATTGATATCCAAGTAAATGTCTTTAGAGCATGGGTTTGTTAACTCTGGAGCTCAAAACAGAGGGTAGGGTTATAGAAATAGCTTTGGTTGTCATTAGCATGTAAGTGCGAATTCAGATATTTAGTTCAAATAAGAATACTGCATTTAGAGAAGAGAAAACTTGAAGAAATGAAGTTAAAAATAATCTAAGGAATCAACATAGAAGATAAAAAATATGTGACAGTTGGAGTAGTTTGATTAGAGGTAAAGCTAGAAGATAATAATAATGAGGAAATACAATTTTATTTATTTCTCTGATCTATCTGCCATCTATCTATCATCTATCTATGTATCTGTCTGCCATCATTATCATCATCATCATCTATCTATCAATATACTTTTGTACTTATCATCATCATCTATCTATCTATTAATATACTTTTGTACTTATGTATGTATATACATGCGTATGCCACAGTATATGTATGGAGATTAGAGGACAACTTCTGAGAGGTGTCTCTTTGTATGGCTAGGTCCTCGGTACTGATCTCAGACCATCAAGCTTGGCACCATACATCTTTACTTGTTGAGTGTGTTTTCACTATTTTCAGATGGGACAGAGTAGACCAATAAAAGCTGAGGATAGACAATTGATAGATTTTACATTGTGGATGTAATTGGTAGTAGTAGTTTTGGCATAATTGAGACAGTTATGTAGTAGATTATAAAACACAGATTTCCATAGTTGAGAGATAAGAAGAAACTGGGAGCATCAAGAATGCCATGTATGGAGAACTAGGATGTTCTCCAGAGGCATCTAGACAAGGAAAGAAGCAATCTTAGGGCTCAGGTCAAGGGAGAGATTGATATATAATGAAGTTTATTAGCTGAAAGACTGTAAAATCCAAGAGGACTAAATTATTTCTGGGGTCAGAAAAAGATGACGTGGAGGAGAATTTACAGTAATAGTGAGCTCCTGATCTGTTACAGTCAACTGTGTTGACTATAAGACGTCACTATGAAATAGTCATTACATATAAAGTCTACTATCTGGTTAATTTTAATTTGTTTATTGTGCCATGGATACGTCTGCCAAGTTCTTCCTTTGCAGATCTCTATTACAGATAATGGCATTTCCTTCTTTTTCTTTTCTTGTCTGTAATGATAGTCAGAGATGGTAGAAACAACTAAAGACTTCACAAAGCCAAAATTGCAATTTTATGCTTCTTTTAACCATTTTTCCTGTTTAGCATTTTAGAGAAATTCAAAATTTCATGTCCCTGACTGATGTTTATACATATTTCTTCTGCTTGGCTTTCCAATTTACCCCGGGAGAGGGGTTACTAATTAGAGAAAAAATTCTAACATTTTCCTGAGCAAAACAATTTACCAAACACACCCGCCTCTCCCAATTTTGATGCAAGTGGCTTACTCAACGGGAAAATTAAAGACAGGAAGTTCTGATGATCAGGAACTTTCTGTTGTTTCAGAAGTTGTAACTGCTTTCTTAGGGTGTATCAACGATCCTCAACTTGCTTTTAGATGTCAGTGGAGGTAAGACACACCATGTCAGCAGAGATAGGGACTTGGAGAGACATAGCATGGGGCAATTATGCATAATGAATTAAGGCTATATAGTCATGTGCCATCTGCTGCAAAATAATTTACAGTCTCAACACAAATTTCTGATATGGTGCCTTGGGTTCCTTGAGACATGAAGTCAGATATAACAGTTAATTATATTTTAGAGTGTTTGTCATTAACAGCTTTACTCAGCTGTGCATGTTGTGATCAAAGCTCTAAGGAGCACTGTAGAGTTGTAGCAGCCAACATTTTCCTCTTTCTGCTAGAGCAGCTTTACCTGGTATCTCAATAAGACCCAGAATGCTTCATGTCTTTTTTTGCTGCTCCTCACTTGAAATATTGATGACAAATAATATATGCATTGTTACCACTGGGAGACTTCCAGAGTGCTTCTCTCTCTTTCTCTCTCTCTTTCTCTCTTTCCCTCTCTTTTAACACATAGGCTACTTAGAATTAAAATTTTAAATTGTGGAAAGATAAGAACCTAAAGAAATATCATAGAGGGAACAACAATGGCTGAGAGTAAAGAGGATAATAGAACCACAAAATGTCTGTAATGTTCTGAAGAGGAGGCAGGGCTAAAACAGGTTCCTGAAACAGACAGATAGGTTGGGATCAGACTGTGCAGTATGAATCCATGTCCAGGCTGTCACTAGCCCTGGAACATAGTACACACTACATAGATCTGGAAGGCCTGTTTTTCTCACCAGGATGTGGGTTCTCATAAGCTTTACATGAAGCACAAAGTGATGAGCATGAGGTATGCAATGGAAGATGGGTCTGATCAGTGGATTAAAGACTGATAGAAACAATGAGGGAGCTGGGCACAGACTATAGGAAACCCAGGTACAGTGGCAGCATTAGTTAGGTGTCTTTAGCTCACTTTAATTGGAAGTGTACTTGTTGAGATGAACTTGAGGAGATAGGTCAATGGCTCTGTGGAGATCTTAAAGATTATCTGTCTGTCTGTCTGTCTATCATGTACCTATCATCTGCTCATCAATTATCTATCTCATATATATAAACACATATATATGATATAATATATATTTATAATTTGAGTGTGTATTCATATTATCAGGCTGTCTAATAAGTTGTCTGCCAATTTTAGTTGTCAATGAATATGCTGAAAAAAGTTTTAGAACTCATATATGCAAAGCAATGTCAGTGGGTTTTATAACTTAGTTCAAAGGCAAGGAGTTATGTTATGAAAACTAGAAGAAGAGAACTAGTTCAAGACAAATCTGACCCTTGCGAATGATTTGAAAATGCATTTGAAGTATCTTGAAGCTTTCTCAGAAATCTCATATAGAAACTTTGTAGTCTTTAAAGATGCAGTGTGGGCCTACCTGGGCAAATATGCATGCACTTCAAAGCATTCATCCTCCTCTGAAGCTCAGCAGTGCCAGGTTAAAGGAGCCCAACTCTAAGTGATTATTTATGAAAGCAGAACTGACATAGTCAACAAGAAGTACAATCTGAGGATTGCTTCTAGTGGTTTGTAGCAGATAAAATGGTTCTTGCCAGGCATGGTGGCGCATGCCTTTAATCCTAATCCCAGCACGTGGGAGGCAGAGGCAGGCAGATCTCTGAGTTCGAGGCCAGCCTGGTCTACAAAGTGAGTTCCAGGACAGCCAAGGCTACACAGAGAAACCCTGTCTGGAAAAAAAACAAAAACCAAACAAAACAAAAAAATCAGTTTTTTTCTGTTACAGTGTAGTGCTCGAGTTCTCTTACATCTCTGTGTGGCAGTGGTAGGTGCCCTTGCCAATGGGCTGTCAGCAAAGATAGCATGTGACCCTTGCAGGAGGAAAATGTTACAAAGGAAAACATACCTTCTTTACTTCTTCCTTTCCCACGTTTAGGCTAGATGAATATTCCTGGGCTGACTTTGGAAAGCCTGTGTTAAAACTAGTAAGCAGGTCTCTGAGTGAAGATTCGATTGTAGAAGAGAGCTGGCAGATCACCAGAAACATCCATTTTTTATTTGTATGCACAAGAAACATGTTTGTTATGTGTTAAGTTACTAGGGCTGCAGGATTTCTTGTTTTTAGAGAATCAAGCATGATTAAAATGATCAATGGAGTTCTTTGGAACTCTTGGTAGAGGACTTAGCCCTGACCACTGCCTGAGAGAAAGTGTCAGCTGCGCCTGGGCCCTTCTGCTCCATGTCATAGGATACATGGCCCTTGTTGTGGTCTGCACATTTCTTAGACCGTGGTGTGCTTGGAAGCAAAGTGAGGGATAAAGCCAAGTTTGTGGAGCAATGTCAGAGCTAAGTCAATTACTGATTCCTTTTGGATCTTCTTTATAGGGTAGGCCTGGTCTTTCGCTGATTTTGCCTTGTTCTAGCTTAGAACTCTCAACAGTAGCCTTAGGCCTGAGTGGTTAGAGGGGTCCACTCCATTCTTCCTTCGATTGCATCAACATTCATATTCAAAAGGAGGAAATACTTTGATTCCCATTTCCTAGATATACTTGGGGCTCTTCAAAGCAAGAACATTGAATACCACTATGGTAGAGACTACCATTTGTCCCCAAATCTCTATTCTAGTCACTTTTCCTTCCCTAGTCACAGATAAATTCATTTCCTACTCTTGCTTACGAATCAGTACACCTCTGAGACTGTGACAAGAAATGATGTAATGCCTATGAGGAAGACAGTCCTTCTTATATGACCACCTTTCCAGATGGAAATAAAGTCCTATTGAACTTGATACACATTTAGGGGTCTGTTTGTTATAGAACCAAGCACCTTTTACTTATCTATCAGTAACTGTATAAATATTCGACTTTATACTAGCTAAATGAAAGATCCTTAAATATGTATAAAAAAGTATGTGCATGGTGGATATATAGTATCTATAAAATCTTTGCATATATGTCATATGTCTATGTTTATAAAAATAATAAATATTTTAATTGCCATGTTTAGAATATAATAATAATAATAATAATAATAATAATAACACAACAACAATGTGAAAGTCCTAGAGCATCCTGGATCGATGTGCAAGATGTTTGATAGCCCAAGAATTTCTTATTTACCTTACAGACGACAAAATTAGTCAATGGTAAGTGGAAGGATGGCTTTGAATAGGAAACAAGTTAACTTCAGTTTGCATTTTTAAAAACAAAGGTGGGTGGAGTCATCCTGTAATATCAAGAAAGGCTCTGCAGAAGACACCTAACACGGAAAGGTCCCTCACATCACAGTCTGCATTCCATGAGCTCTCGAGTTGCTTTTGAGCGAGACACAATATCGTGATCTTAGAAAAATGCAACAAGTTTCTCATCTCTTATATCTTACTGTGTGTACTTGACAAATAACACTGAATTCTGTTTTCACTTTACTTTTTGATTTATACTAACCTAATGAGACTGGACTTATGGGAATTTGATGATTCTTTATCTTCTTTTCTAAGGGACTGGTATTTGAAAACACTCAAGTTCCCAGGAGTCTGACTAAATTACTATATAAGAACAGTGTCAACATTTTTATAATTAGTTTTGCAGAAGAATCTTCCACCTGCTCTTAATGATTGAAATATTGTTACTAATGTTTTGAGTCTAAGTAGAAATGTATTCCTATGTGATGACTAATATCTACAGCAATAACTCATAGCACATTTGATTATGGTACTCGTCTTAAAAATATTTATTTATGTACGTCTGTCTGTCTTGTCTGTCTGTCTGTATATACGTACACTGTTGCTCTCTTCAGACACACCAGGAGAGGGCATCAGATCCCATTACAGATGGTTGTGTCTCTGTGTGGTTGTGGGACCTCTGAAAGAACAGTCAATGTTTTTAACTGGTGAGCCATCTCTCTAGCCCTGATTATGGTACTTGTTAAGGCCTATGGTAGAACCTATTTATTTGTTAATTTTAAAAATTTTTTTTATTTGTTAATTTATAATTTTAAACCTTATTCTGAAGCATAAAAAATTGTTGACCAATTTATCAGTAAGTAAAACAGGCAGGATACTCGCACTGAGGTAACAGACAGAATAATAATAAATAAGAAGGTACTAGAACCGAGACATGACACAGTATGTCCCTGGGGACTAAAAATATCACAGTGCCACTCTCTTAGGCTGAAAGTAGGAAAGTGGGGAAGAGATTTTAGAACTCAGAGACAGAGAGGACATCTGGAGGTAGTAAGCTGAAAGGAGCTATGGCCAGTGGTTGAGGGAAATTGCTAGTTTGTACAAATTTGCCGGAGGGAAATATGGAAATAAATAGCTCAGCTTTACTCTTCTTTATCCCTTCTTTCTATAGACTATTTTCAGTAACCAATTCCCAAATAGGGAGTGATAGAGTCCTTTTATATAACCTATACATGTAAGCTTAAGTAGCTGAGGGTTGTAAAGAGAAAGATAGACCTGATTCCATAGGGAAACCAGGACAACAAGACACTGCCTTTAGATCGCTGTTATGAAATTCAGGAGTATTTGTTAAAATTACAGGAATTAATTTACTAATAACTTACATAAGCTGCTTTCTCATAAGTAAGGTTACTATCCTCACCAATAAAGTGTCTACTGTACACATCTTAAAAAGAGGAAATGTTTATTTTGGCTCATGGTTTCTGAAGATTTAAATCATCGTTGCTTGACTTCCTATCCTTTTGCAGAACATCATAGTAGTTGTAGAATGTGGCATAGGAGCTGCCCAACAACTTCATAGTATACACAAAACACTAAGAGGGGAGGGACCAGAAATTGGCTCTAACTCTCAAAAATGTAGGTCCAAAGAATGCATCCCCCAAATAGATCCAACCTCCCAAGATGCCTTGTCCAGCTGGCAACCAAGACATCAACATATGACCTGTAGAAACATTTGGTAATCACACAGAAGCACTGTTACTCATAGAAGTACAAACACTCAAGCTCTTCTCTGTTCTAAAATAAGAATCAAGCATATAGGACATTTACGTTAAGATTAGTAAGTGTTTGCCGGGTGTGGTGGCACACGCCTTTAATCCCAGCACTCAGGAGGCAGAGGCAGGTGGATTTCTGAGTTCGAGGCCAGCCTGGTCTACAAAGTGAATTCCAGGACAGCCAGAGCTATACAGAGAAACCCTGTCTCAAAAAAAAAAATAGTAAGTGTTTAATAAAACTATAAATGCGGTTCCTGAGTTCTGCTGTTGCTTAGGCAGCAGAGGTAGAGGGTATTTCAGTCATTACAGCAAATTGTGCTGGATGGTGCTACTCTACTTATTCATTGCCCAATTTCTTTATTTTGGTTCAAAAATGAAAGCAAAATGACTTTAGATATTATTTATTTTATTCTGAAATCTTAGACCTCAAACTATTATTTATATAATTATTTTCTGTGTGTGGCATACATACACACCTATACATACATATATAAACTACTGAATCTAATTTTTTTTCTTGTTTCTTCTTTGAGCACGACTAACAAACTGCAACCAACACTCATGTCATCTATCGGGACTCTAACATTTTTATACCCTCTGAAAAGTTCCCAGAATTCCAAACATCATACAATTGCAGAAGCCATCTGCAGCTGGCAAACTATTCCTCTACTAGAGCACAAGACAACTCATAATCCACTGCTGTGAAGCAGCCCCATATATTCCCACATCTGGGATTATATATGTATATAATATATAGATGCGTATATGTGTATATATACACATATAAATATGTGTGTATCACAACATACAAATATGCATACATACATGTGTGTGCGTATGTAGGTGTATGTAAATACGTGTGCAGATTTGTGTGTAGGATAACCTTGGGTATCATTCTCAGGAACACTGCCTATCTCCTTTGAGAAAGGATGTCTTATTGGTTTGGAATTTAATAATTAGGCTCATCTGGCTAGATACTAATTGGATCCTCCTCTCTCCTTTTCTCAGTGCTAGGATTACAAGTGTATACCAACTACCACACAGGGCTTTTTATTTAGGTTTTGGGAATTGGACTCAGGTGTTCTTGCTTGTAAAGCAAGCACTTTATCAATGAAGTCATCCCCAGATCATCTAAAGCATTACATTAATGGCGTAAATTATAATATTCAGAATGTCTCTTTTAGCTTTTTGTTGCTGTGAAAACCTCATGAGATTAATAGTTTGAGGGAAGGAAGGTTAATTTTGTCTCTCAGTCACCAGTGTTTACTTTATGGTCAACTGGCTTCATTGTTTTTATGTGTTTAGCAAGTAGAGAGAGATATGTTGGGGGAAGTGGCCTAAAGAAAAGATATCTCCTTCAAAGCCATACCTCCAGTGTTGTATTTTTTCCACTGAGGTCTCACCTACTCTTAACTCAGTCTGTTAATTCACTGAGTGAGCATCCTAAAATCTATTTTTTAGTGAGCATCTTAAAATCCATTTCTTAGTAATCCCACCAGGTGGGAACAAGAATTCAACACACGACATTTGGGAAAGCTGATACTTCAAATCCAAACTATAAAAATGAGGGCTTTTTTGTTTGTTTGGTTTTGAGGACATACATATAAATCCTGTGGCCAACTCAAACAAAGATAGAGTATGTTGAGTGGACATGAATATCTTGACTTTTGCAATGAGAATCTTGATGAATTTGAGGCCAGCCAGGGTTAAACAGTGAGACTTTGTCTCAAAAATTAAAAAATCTTAGTTTTAGCCCAGTGAAGATTATTTTGGACTTATAACCCCTAGAACTGTGAATAAAAATAGGTGCTTTGAGTGGCTAAGGAGTTGTAGTCTATTAGATCGGGAAAAGGAAAGAAATGCAGTATTCTAATAGGTGATGTTCCTCTAAAATAGTGTGGCACAGCAAAATTCTCATTAGGGAGAACTGGAGTTTAATTTCTCTTCTTGAAGGAGAATAATAAAAGGTTCAGAAAAACTGACACAGAATTTCAAAAACATTCCTCTCACCATTTCCCAGAGGGAGCTAGCACAAACTTGTAATCACTCCTTATCCCTTGCTCCATCCGTGGTGTTCTGTTCTGGGGTGGCTTAAATTTATTTTCCCTATTGCTGAAAAAAAAGAAAAAACAACTTTAAAGAAAGGCTATATTATGCTCATGATTCTAGGTTATAACTGATCACTGCCAGGAAGGTGAAGTCACAGGGACTTCAAACAGCCACTTGTGTTATGTGCATTGGCCAAACCAGATAGCAATGATTAATAATTATATGTTGTAGTGCTCATTTCCTCTCTCCACTTAGTCCAGAGCTCAACCCATGAATTTGTACTGACCATGTTCAGGGTGGTTTTTCCTTTGTCAATCAAACCAAGTAAATAAATATCTCGCTTGCATGCATAAAGCTCCACCTAGACATCACCATTCCCCATGAAGACTCATTCCCAGCTGATTGGACAATTTGTCAGGCAAGCCACCAAAAGGGGACCTCCCAAAAGGGTGATCCTATTTCTCATGCCCTGTTCTTGTGATCAGTTCCATCCAGACATTATTCCCACTATAGCTCATGGCAAGGGTCATGGCCAACACTAAACATGGGTGGAAGTTGCTGAGAAAGAACTGGAAAGACACTAAATGAAAAAAAAAATCGACGCGTCAACAAAGATTACAAGCAAGAGAGTTTTCACTTCTTACCTTTATGATTTCCTCTGCGCTGACTGTTTTCATTCCCTTAGCTCAGTGGAGAGGGAGGTTTCTTCAGGGATATACTTTTACCTCATTTAGAACTCTGGTTTTATTACTTCTTACCACAAAGCAGGGTGGTAAAAGATGGTGTTCCAGGGAGTTACCTGGTTTTTGTTTATTTTCCCTGTTCTCCCAGTGGTATGAGAATGCCCGAGTAGCCAAGCAAGAATTGTAGCTTCCATTTACACTGGTTTATTGTTAGGTGGCCCATGGGAAAACTCTTTTGTTATGTGAGAATTTTCTCTCTTGAGTGGCAAAAACTCTTGAACTATTAAGGTTTGTGGGGTTGTGAAACAAAATATTTGTGCCAGGTTATTTTGTGTATTTGTGGTGGGGAATAACTGAATTTGATGTTTGAAAGGCAAAAGAATATTTTAAACACTGACATGCTCAGTTGTATAGTTAGAAATAGAATTAGATCTAATTTACTACCTATATATATTTTTTTATTAGATATTTTCTTTGTATACATTTCACATTTCAAATGCTATCCCAAAAGTTCCCTATACCCTCCCCCTGCCCTGCTCCCCTACCCACCCACACCTGCTTCTTGGCCCTGGCATTCCCCTATACTGGGACATAGAAAGTTTGCAATACCAAGGAGCCTCTCTTCCCAGTGATGACCGTCTAGGCCATTTTCTGCTACATATGCAGCTAGAGACACGAGCTATGGGGTACTGGTTAGTTCATATTGCTGTTCCACCTATAGGGTTGCAGACCCCTTCAGCTCCTTAGGTGCTTTCTCTAGCTTCTCCATTGGGGGACCTGTTTTCCATCTTATAGATGACTGTGAGCATCCACTTCTGTATTTGCCAGGCACTGGCATAGCCTCATAGGAGACAGCTATACCAGGGTCCCTTCATCAAAATCTTGTTGGCATATGCAATAGGGTCTGGGTTTGGTGGCTGATTAGGGGATGGATCCCTGGGTGGGGGTAGTCTCTGGATGGTCCATCCTTTCGTCTTAGCTCCAAACGTTGTCTCTGTAACTCCTTTCATGGGTATTTTGTTCCCTATTCTAATGAGGAACAAAGTATCCACCTATTGGTCTTCCCTCTTTTTGATTTTCTTATGTTTTGCAAATTGTATCTTGGGTGTTCTATGTTTCTGGGCTAATATCCACTTATTAGTGAGTGCATATCTAATGACTTCTTTTTTGATTGGGTTACCTCACTAAGGATGATATCCTCCAGATACATCCATTGGTCCAAGAATTTCATAAATTCATTATTTTTAATAGCTGAGCAGTACTCCATTGTGTAAATGTACCACATTTTCTGTAACCATTCTTCTGTTGAGGGACATGTTAATAGCCAGAAGCTGGAAAGAACCCAGATGTCCCTCAACAGAAGAATGGATATAGATTATATTTATTTTTTTATTTTTTTTTTTAGTATCACTTTTTATTTTTATTTTTATTTTAAAATTTTTTATTAGGTATTTAGCTCATTTACATTTCCAATGCTATACCATAAGTCCCCCATACCCACCCACCCCCACTCCCCTACCCACCCACTCCCCCTTTTTGGCCCTGGCGTTCCCCTGTACTGGGGCATATAAAATTTGCGTGTCCAATGGGCCTCTCTTTCCAGTGATGGCCGACTAAGCCATCTTTTGATACATATGCAGCTAGAGTCAAGAGCTCCGGGGTACTGGTTAGTTCATAATGTTGTTCCACCTATAGGGTTGCAGATCCCTTTAGCTCCTTGGGTACTTTCTCTAGCTCCTCCATTGGGAGCCCTGTGATCCATCCATTAGCTGACTGTGAGCATCCACTTCTGTGTTTGCTAGGCCCCGGCATAGTCTCACAAGAGACAGCTACATCTGGGTCCTTTCAATAAAATCTTGCTAGTGTGTGCAATGGTGTCAGAGTTTGGATGCTGATTATGGGGTGGATCCCTGGATATGGCAGTCTCTACATGGTCCATCCTTTCATCTCAGATCCAAACTTTGTCTCTGTAACTCCTTCCATGGGTGTTTTGTTCCCACATCTAAGGAGGGGCATAGTGTCCACACTTCAGTCTTCATTTTTCTTGAGTTTCATGTGTTTAGGAAATTGTATCTTATATCTTGGGTATACTAGGTTTTGGGCTAATATCCACTTATCAGTGAGTACATATTGTGTGAGTTCCTTTGTGAATGTGTTACCTCACTCAGGATGATGCCCTCCAGGTCCATCCATTTGGCTAGGAATTTCATAAATTCATTCTTTTTAATAGCTGAGTAGTACTCCATTGTGTAGATGTACCACATTTTCTGTATCCATTCCTCTGTTGAGGGGCATCTGGGTTCTTTCCAGCTTCTGGCTATTATAAATAGGGCTGCTATGAACATAGTGGAGCATGTGTCCTTCTTACCAGTTGGGGCATCTTCTGGATATATGCCCAGGAGAGGTATTGCTGGCTCCTCTGGTAGTACTATGTCCAATTTTCTGAGGAACCGCCAGACTGATTTCCAGAGTGGTTGTACAAGCCTGCAATCCCACCAACAATGGAGGAGTGTTCCTCTTTCTCCACATCCACGCCAGCATCTGCTGTCACCTGAATTTTTGATCTTAGCCATTCTGACTGGTGTGAGGTGGAATCTCAGGGTTGTTTTGATTTGCATTTCCCTGATGATTAAGGATGTTGAACATTTTTTCAGGTGCTTCTCTGTCATTCGGTATTCCTCAGGTGAGAATTCTTTGTTCAGTTCTGAGCCCCATTTTTTAATGGGGTTATTTGATTTTCTGAAGTCCACCTTCTTGAGTTCTTTATATATGTTGGATATTAGTCCCCTATCTGATTTAGGATAGGTAAAGATCCTTCCCCAATCTGTTGGTGGTCTTTTTGTCTTATTGACGGTGTCTTTTGCCTTGCAGAAACTTTGGAGTTTCATTAGGTCCCATTTGTCAATTCTCGATCTTACAGCACAAGCCATTGCTGTTCTGTTCAGGAATTTTTCCCCTGTGCCCATATCTTCAAGGCTTTTCCCCACTTTCTCCTCTATAAGTTTCAGTGTCTCTGGTTTTAAGTGGAGTTCCTTGATCCACTTAGATTTGACCTTAGTACAAGGAGATAAGTATGGATCGATTCGCATTCTTCTACATGATAACAACCAGTTGTGCCAGCACCAATTGTTGAAGATGCTGTCTTTCTTCCACTGGATGGTTTTAGCTCCCTTGTCAAAGATCAAGTGACCATAGGTGTGTGGGTTCATTTCTGGGTCTTCAATTCTATTCCATTGGTCTACTTGTCTGTCTCTATACCAGTACCATGCAGTTTTTATCACAATTGCTCTGTAGTACAGCTTTAGGTCAGGCATGGTGATTCCACCAGAGGTTCTCTTATCCTTGAGAAGAGTTTTTGCTATCCTAGGTTTTTTGTTATTCCAGATGAATTTGCAAATTGCTCCTTTTAATTTGTTGAAGAATTGAGTTGGAATTTTGATGGGGATTGCATTGAATCTGTAAATTGCTTTTGGCAAGATAGCCATTTTTACAATGTTGATCCTGCCAATCCATGAGCATGGGAGATCCTTCCATCTTCTGAGATCTTCTTTAATTTCTTTCTTCAGAGACTTGAAGTTTTTATCATACAGATCTTTCACTTCCTTAGAGTCACGCCAAGATATTTTATATTATTTGTGACTATTGAGAAGGGTGTTGTTTCCCTAATTTCTTTCTCAGCCTGTTTATTCTTTGTATAGAGTAAGGCCATTGACTTGTTTGAGTTTATTTTACATCCAGCTACTTCACCGAAGCTGTTTATCAGGTTTAGGAGTTCTCTGGTGGAATTTTTGGGGTCACTTATATATACTATCATATCATCTGCAAAAAGTGATATTTTGACTTCCTCTTTTCCAATTTGAATCCCCTTGATCTCCTTTTGTTGTCCAATTGCTCTGGCTAATACTTCAAGTACTATGTTGAAAAGGTAGGGAGAAAGTGGGCAGCCTTGTCTAGTCCCTGATTTTAGTGGGATTGCTTCCAGCTTCTCTCCATTTACTTTGATGTTGGCTACTGGTTTGCTGTAGATTGCTTTTATCATGTTTAGGTATGGGCCTTGAATTCCTGATCTTTCCAAAACTTTTATCATGAATGGGTGTTGGATCTTGTCAAATGCTTTTTCTGCATCTAACGAGATGATCATGTGGTTTTTGTCTTTGAGTTTGTTTATATAATGGATTACATTGATAGATTTTCGTATATTAAACCATCCCTGCATCCCTGGAATAAAACCTACTTGGTCAGGATGGATGATTGCTTTAATGTGTTCTTGGATTCGGTTAGCGAGAATTTTATTGAGGATTTTTGCATCGATATTCATAAGAGAAATTGGTCTGAAGTTCTCTATCTTTGTTGGATCTTTCTGTGGTTTAGGTATCAGAGTAATAGTGGCTTCATAAAATGAGTTGGGTAGAGTACCTTCTACTTCTATCTTGTGAAAAAGTTTGTGCAGAACTGGAATTAGATCTTCTTTGAAGGTCTGATAAAACTCTGCACTAAACCCATCTGGTCCTGGGCTTTTTTTTTGCTGGGAGACTATTTATAACTGCTTCTATTTCTTTAGGGGATATGGGACTGTTTAGAAGGTCAACTTGATCCTGATTCAACTTTGGTACCTGGTATCTGTCCAGAAATTTGTCCATTTCGTCCAGGTTTTCCAGTTTTGTTGAGTATAGCCTTTTGTAGAAGGATCTGATGGTGTTTTGGATTTCTTCAGGATCTGTTGTTATGTCTCCCTTTTCATTTCTGATTTTGTTAATTAGGATTTTGTCCCTGTGTCCTCTAGTGAGTCTAGCTAAGGGTTTATCTATCTTGTTGATTTTCTCAAAGAACCAACTCCTTGTTTGGTTAATTCTTTGAATAGTTCTTCTTGTTTCCACTTGGTTGATTTCACCCCTGAGTTTGATTATTTCCTGCCGTCTACTCCTCTTGGGTGAATTTGCTTCCTTTTTTTCTAGAGCTTTTAGATGTGTTGTCAAGCTGCTAGTATGTGCTCTCCCCCGTTTCTTCATGGAGGCACTCAGAGCTATGAGTTTCCCTCTTAGGAATGCTTTCATTGTGTCCCAAAGGTTTGGGTACGTTGTGGCTTCATTTTCATTAAACTCTAAAAAGTCTTTAATTTCTTTCTTTATTCCTTTTTTGACCAAGGTATCATTGAGAAGAATGTTGTTCAGTTTCCACGTGAATGTTGGTTTTCTATTATTTATTTTGTTATTGAAGATCAGCCTTAGTGCATGGTGATCTGATAGGATACATGGGACAATTTCAATATTTTTGAATCTGTTGAGGCCTGTTTTTTGACCTATTATGTGGTCAATTTTGGAGAAGGTACCATGAGGTGCTGAGAAGAAGGTATATCCTTTTGTTTTAGGATAAAATGTTCTGTAGATATCTGTCAGATCCATTTGTTTCATCACTTCTGTTAGTTTCAGTGTGTCCCTGTTTAGTTTCTGTTTCCATGATCTGTCCATTGGTGAAAGTGGTGTGTTGAAGTCTCCCACTATTATTGTGTGAGGTGCAATGTGTGCTTTGAGCTTTACTAAAGTTTCTTTAATGAATGTGGCTGCCCTTGTATTTGGAGCATAGATATTCAGTATTGAGAGTTCCTCTTGGAGGATTTTACCTTTGATGAGAACGAAGTGTCCCTCCTTGTCTTTTTTGATGACTTTGGGTTGGAAGTCAATCTTATCAGATATTAGGATGGCTACTCCAGCTTGTTTCTTCATACCATTTGCTTGGAAAATTGTTTTCCAGCCTTTCATTCTGAGGTAGTGTCTATCTTTTTCCCTGAGATGTGTTTCCTGTAAGCAGCAAAATGTTGGGTCTTGTTTGTGTAGCCAGTTTGTTAGTCTATGTCTTTTTATTGGGGAGTTGAGACCATTGATGTTAAGAGATATTAACGAAAAGTAATTATTGCTTCCTGTTATTTTTGTTGTTAAAGTTGGCATTCTGTTCTTGTGGCTATCTTCTTTTAGGTTTGTTGAGGGATTACCTTCCTGTTTTTTCTAAGGCGTTGTTCCCGTTCTTGTATTGGTTTTTTTCTGTTATTATCCTTTGAAGGGCTGGATTCGTGGAGAGATAATGGGTGAATTTGGTTTTGTCGTGGAATACTTTGGTTTCTTCTTCTATGGTAATTGAGAGTTTGGCTGGGTATAGTAGCCTGGGCTGGAATTTGTGTTCTCTTAGTGTCTGTATAACATCTGTCCAGGCTCTTCTGGCTTTCATAGTCTCTGGTGAAAAATCTGGTGTAATTCTGATAGGCTTGCCTTTATATGTTACTTGACCTTTTTCCCTTACTGCTTTTAGTATTCTATCTTTATTTAGTGCATTTTTTGTTCTGATTATTATGTGTCGGGAGGAATTTCTTTTCTGGTCCAGTCTATTTGGAGTTCTGTAGGCTTCTTGTATGTTCATAGGCATCTCTTTCTTTAGATTTGGGAAGTTTTCTTCAATTTGTTGAAGATGTTTGCTGGTCCTTTGAGTTGAAAATCTTCATTCTCATCCACTCCTATTATCCGTAGGTTTGGTCTTCTCATTGTGTCCTGGATCTCCTGGATATTTTGAGTTAGGATCTTTTTGCATTTTCCATTTACTTTGATTGTTGTGCCGATGTTCTCTATGGAATCTTCTGCACCGGAGATTCTCTCTTCCATCTCTTGTATTCTGTTGCTGATGCTCAAATCTATGGTTCCAGATTTCTTTCCTAGGGTTTCTATCTCCAGTGTTGCCTCACTTTGAGTTTTTTTTATTGTGTCTACTTCCCTTTTTAGGTCTAGTATGGTTTTGTTCATTTCCATCACCTGTTTGTATGTTTTTTCCTCTTTTTCTGTAAGGACTTCTACCTGTTTGATTGTGTTTTCCTGATTTTCTTTAAGGACTTGTAACTCTTTAGCAGTGTTCTCCTGTATTTCTTTAAGTGATTTATTAAAGTCCTTCTTGATGTCCTCTACCATCATCATGAGATATGCTTTTAAATCTAGGTCTAGGTTTTTGGGTATGTTGGGGTGTCCTGGACTGGACGAAGTGGGAGTGCTGGGTTCTGATGATGGTGAGTGGTCTTGGTTCCTGTTAGTAGGATTCCTACGTTTACCTTTCGCCATCTGGTAATCTCTGGAGTTAGTAGTTATAGTTGACTCTGTTTAGAGATTGTTCTTCTGGTGATTCTGTTACCGTCTATCAGCAGACCTGGGAGACAGATTCTCTCCTCTGAGTTTCAGTGCTCAGAGCACTCTCTGCTGGCAAGCTCTCTTACAGGGAAGGTGCGCAGATATCTTGTTTTTGGACCTCCTCCTGGCCGAAAAAGAAGGCCCAAAACAGGGTCTTTCTCAGAAGCTGTGTTGCTTTGGCAGTTCCCAGAAGCTGTCAGCTTCTGTGGTGCAGACTCTCACCTGTGCAGACTAAATTCCTAAGTTCCAGGGAGTCCCGGAACCAAGATGGCGACCGCTGCTGCTGAGGCTGAAGCCGCCTCCCAAGCCAGGCGGACACCTGTCCTCTGGTCCAGATGGTGGCCGGCTGTCTGCGGCCCGCCAAGGGTGCTGCCTTAGCAGCTCTGTGCTTCCGCCTGTTCCAGAAGCTGTCCGGTTCTCTGGTGCACCCTCTCACCTGTTCAGACTAATTTCCTAAGTTCTTCTGAGTCCTGAAACCAAGATGGCGACCACTGCTGCTGAGGCTGAAGCCGCCTCCTAAGCCAGGCAGACACCTGTCCTCTGGTCTGGACGGTGGCCGGCTGTCTGTGGCCCGCCAAGGGTGCTGCCTCCTAGATTATATTTATATATGTTTAATTCGGTGGTTAAAGAATCCCCCAAACCTCATGGGAGATTGATATCTACCCTGTCTCTTCACCACGCTGCCACTAATTTAGAATCAAAGGCTAATGGTTTTTTTTTTTCTCTAATTTATTTTTCAAAATCACACCAACAGTTATGGTTATGATTTATCAAGGCAGAATATTGTTTTTCAATATTGTTTATCAGGGCAGTTTAGATGGAGCAGGTATGTTTCTTTTCTGTTCTTTTCCAAGCAACATATATATATATATATATATATATATATATATATATATATATATATATATATATATATATATATATATTGCACTCACTCTTGCATGGTGGGTGTAGCAGGGGTCACTTTGTAGATTACCTGCCTTGAAGAGTTCAGAGATGATTCTCACATTCTTGTCCATACAAACAGATGCCAAAATGGAAGTTCAGGACCCACGTCTTCTGCAGCAATCTTCATGTCAAAAGTCAGCCTGGGGACGCCTTTATCTGCAATGTCCTGCTTACTTCCTGCTAAGGTCCTTTTGTAATATCTTAATGATGAGTTGCAAATTTCCTCAGCTGGAGTCTGTATAGCTCAGTGGTTGAGCTCTTGCCTGGTGGGCCAGGGATTTCATCTCCAGCAATGCAAAAACAAAGAGCACAGAGCCTCAAAAAATGATATGCCATCTCATTTTATTCAAAAGGATTGTTCAGGGTGTCTGTTTTGTCATGACATCAAATGTGGAGTTTGTGTACCTCATTTCAAAGGTAAAGAAAGAGGCTCAGAGGGAGTAGGCCTTCTTGAAGATCACACAGCTCTTTGGAGCTGGGTTGACACTAACCACATGTGCTCTGGGGTAACCACATGTGCTATGTAGATACTAATTTTTAAGACAAGGCAGAATCAGGTTTCTGATAAGTCTTGTCACCTTGCTTTTTCTTTGGTACTTAAAAGAATCAATGACTTTATAAAAGATGATTTGACCATAAAAAAAGATTCTGTTAAAATATGCTAAGCCAAAAGGAAGATGTGATTTATAGAGCCTAAAGGGAAGAGATGCAGTGTGAACCACTGTTAAAGAAAAATCATCAAAATTGAAGACAGTCACTTTCTTTGCTTCTCCCCCTCAGGGCCTCCATCTCTGCCATAGTTTGTATTTGTTTATTCTTTCACTTTTATGTAAACTGACTTATGTCAACCGACTATTTTTTTTAACTTCAACTGACTTTCTCAGAAGGTGGAAGATGATCTCTCTGAACCCCTTTAAAATATATCACAGTGGCCAACAGAGCCTGAATGATGACTTCTCGTCATCATTCCAATACAATTAGCACACAACAACATGACTGTCTTCACTAAGCCCCTTTCTTCCTGTTACCTTTGATCGCAGAGTCAGGATTACATTTAATTATAATGACTGACTTTTATGAGGGTCTGTGGATGTTTAAAAAGAAAAGAGATGAGATGATTAAATTTCTTTGTATGCATCCATTTCTAAAATTACAGGCTATATATTTACACACACACATACACACACCTTTCTTTACTATAATTACTATGGAACTTTGGAATATACCAGTATTTGGTTTTGACCAGCTCTCAGCTCTCACTATGTATCCCTGGCTGGTCTAGATGTCATTATGTAGACAAGGATGGTTTCATACTCACAGAGACATGCCAGTCTCTGTCCCTGAGTATTGAAATTAAAGGGATATGTCACCATGCCTTGCTACCAATACTTTAAAAGTAAAATAGTGCCATCCTTTCTTGTTAAACAAAGTATTTAAAAAGTATTTTGTCTTGATATTAATCGTATGTTATGTTTGGAGAGTGCCACTGCTTTTTTTTTTTTTTTTTAGTTCAATAGGTATGAGTCAATAGACCAATAGACACAGTTTAATGCTTTGTTCTAGACAGTAGTGCCAAATCCAAATGCAGCAAACAACAAACAAAGTTTATAAATCAACTCATCATAGATGATAGTTGCCAAAGGGAAGCTAGCTAATAGGCAGATTTAATGGATTGGACCATCTGCCATGAACAGGGCAAAAGTTGTTTGAACTTGGGTAGGCTGTGAGCCTGTTTCATGTTTTACCCATTTATCCGTGTCATCAACTTTTTCTTTGATTTACCTTTTTTTACTACAATTATCATATCTTTAATTCAGCTTCTTCTGAATACTAGGTAGAGATAAGAAGTTTAGTAGTAAGTGTATGTGTATCAGACAAGAGTGTAGAAGAAAGGATGGGACAGAGTGGAAGGGGATGGAGAAAGAGAATTTTAATGAATTAAAAAAATATTCTCTGAGATAAAGAAAACAAACCCAAGGGCAGTCATGCTTTGTGAAGGGAGAAGAGAATTAGGAATGGATGCTCCTCTTTCTGCCTATAGGAAAGCTGAAGGAACACGGCAGGAAAATGAAAGAGAAAGAAATGGAACAATTGAAAATGTTTCAGTTTTGTCTGGAAGATGCTCCATTTACCCTGAAATTCTACCCACCCTTCTAGTGCTCTTTGGTTTTACATTTGTCAGAAAAACTGACTGTGGATTCTGAATTCTTTAATCACATTGTGAAACCTTTAAGATATACACCAATCTCAACTCTAACTGAACTCTAGATAGTGCTCACCTTTGTAAGTCTTGGCTCTGTTAAGCCATGTGCACTGACTCTACTAAAGTAAACCCAATTTTAGATAATCCATCCTGGCACATAGCTCTGACTTGTAGTCCTATCAACTCTACCCAGAAATCTTTCCAGGAGCTAAAAAAACACCTTTCTAGAGTTCCCAGAGTTTTACAGAAATCTACAGATTTAAAGAAATCTGATAGAGATATACTATGCTTCTTGGAAGTCAGGGACTGCATTATTTGGCAGCATAGATGGCATTTGTAACTAATATGCAGACTTCTCAGTGTGTATTCCATTATTTTGCCTATTGTCTGAACAGGCAAATACTTGCTCTGTTATTTCTAAAATAAGCAAATGATGTGACGTGCTACTACAGACCTTTTATGTAGTTTTTAGGGTATAATCAGATTGTAAAATAAAGATAATTGCTACTAAATTGATTTGTAATTTAGGTTTGGAGGTCTAGGAGCTCCTGGGTCATAAAATAATAGTCAAGGTTGAATCCACATAATATATTCTAACTGCTGGTTTGTCCCTGAGAAATCTGCCCAGAGCTCACTGACACTCAAGAGATCAGAAATTATGAAGTGCAGCCTTCCTGGACATATAATTTATTTCTTTTCATATGGCATTTACCTTGAATGGTGATAAATATATTAAAGTATCATAAATAACAAGTTTTATTAGACTGCTTTATTTTAGAAAATTGAAACTGAAAACTTAGGGAAGAAAAGATACAACAATAAAATAAATTGGATCATGAAATAACATTTTCTAGTAAAATAAGTTTTAAGTGTGATGAGGGTCTCTTCATATTTATTTGTATAGTTATAACTAAAGAAACTTCTAATTGATTAGAGCATCTGAGTTCGACATCTAAAGTACAAGTATAATGCACTATTCTCCTTTGATTGTCAAGCCTAAGAAAAAGTCTGCCTTTTCTCTCTTCACAGGGAAGTGTAAGTGACAATAGTCAAAGCTGTGTTAATTGGGCAGTCTAGTTGCATTTGGCTCTGAACCACTCACTATCATCTTTGTGGACAGTCCTAGTGTAACTACTTTGGAGTATTTCAGAATTTTATTTCCAACTTCTTCTCTTTACTTAATAAGCTCTGACATGACAATGTTGCTTTAAAAATATTTAGGACATGTGAATGGCAAGAATGTCGCCAAAAGTATTATCTAAAATTCCATTTTCCATGGGGGCAAAAAGGATACCGTGCAAGAGACAAAGCTTACATTTCAGTTTTGAATTGGATGTATCTTGAAACATGAGGCAATATATTCTTGGTTGACAAAGGCAATGTGTAAGATAAAATACCTTTTATAGAATCCATCTTGGAAAGTATAAACCAATGACAGGCAATCAGTAGTTTCTCAAGATGAGATAAGAACACAGTTAAAAGCTTTAATGTTGATGAGACGTGGTCTTGCTGATGTTTTAGGGGATAGAACATTGTACGAAAAGAGGTTTAAGTTTTCAAGAAAAACTTAAGGTCAAGAAAATGCCATTAATATGAGTCATTGGGGATTATGAACTGGCCAGAAGAACAAACCTAAGGTTCATTTCCTTGGGTCCATATTTGCTATGTTAAGGGATGCTTAATTCTTTTTATTTTTAAATTTTTTATTAGGTATTTTCCTCATTTACATTTCCAATGCTATCCCAAAAGTCCCCCATACCCACCCCCCACTCCCCTACCCACCCACTCCCCCTTTTTGGCCCTGGCGTTCCCCTGTACTGGGGCATAGAAAGTTTGCAAGTCCAATGGGCCTCTCTTTCCAGTGATGGCCGACTAGGCCATCTTTTGATACATATGCAGCTAGAGACAAGAGCTCCGGGGTACTGGTTAGTTCATAATGTTGTTCCACCTATAGGGCTGCAGACCCCTTTAGCTCCTTGGTTACTTTCTCTAGCTCCTCCATTGGGGGCCCTGTGATCCATCCAATAGCTGACTGTGAGCATCCACTTCTGTGTTTGCTAGGCCCCGGCATAGTCTCGGGATGCTTAATTCTGTGCATAGTCTTTTCTATATAAACCATTTGACTTTGTATCCAGTTTGTACCAAGCTTTGACCACTTTCCTAACCTTGAGGATTACATCTATATGTTTCTCTGTACATCTTCACTTAGATATCTTACATAACCTGACACTGTATTTTATAATTTTTGTTCCTTTCTTCTTGCACTGCCGAAGAAGTACAACATAGCTCACTTCTTGTATTGCAGATACCATTGATGATGTTATTAGTCATCCTTGTGCTGGTCACCGTTGATGACATCATCATTCATTCATCCTTTTTGTTGAAGTCATGGATGATGACATCATCACTCATCCTTATGCTGAAGTCATTTTTGACGATGTCATCATCCATTCTTGTGCTGAAGTCAGAAAACCTAGAGTTACATGTGCAGAACCTAGAACTCCCTCTTCTTCGATGGACTCTTGTTCAGTACTGAAAGAATCCGCCTTCTCTTGGGCACTTAAAGATCCTTGTTGGTGAGCTTAGGTCATTGGGTTTTATTTGCTCCCTCAGTGGGGTTGTTGCTCAGAGCATGACACACATGGATTTATAGGATGACTTTCATTCCAGATCATTCTACTTATTTGTACTAATCAATTTCCAACTCACAAATATCATAAGCTCCTTTTCCTTTCATCTTAAACAGTTTGAAAGAAGAGGTATATAACTTATCTATGTGTACTTTATAATGTGGTTAAAAAAAATCATTGAACTCAGAACCTTTCCTGAGCCATCATATTATTGGCATCTTACCTGGTTCTTTCCGATCTTTATTGTTCATGCCACAGTTCATACTTCTGTCATATCTCACTTTAACTGTAGCCCCCTAGTTTAATTTTAGCTTCCTAGTGTGTGCATGTCTATTCAGGAAACGTATCAATACAAATTTATACATTTCATTTTTCTGCTTAACTTACTTTCTGAAGCCTTCTATCCCTTAAGAAGAGACTCAAAAGTACCATGTGTCAGGTCTGGCTGTCTGAAGTCTGTCTCAACAATGTACTTACCCAGAGTTTTGTTGTTCTACAGTGTAGCCAGAACTAATAGTGTCTTTCCCCAGAGTCCACTCACATGCTTTTTCAGCATGGGCTTACTTTCCTCTCGCCTAACCCAGCCAACCATTCCTCAGCTTACTCAGATTATCTGCCTCTCTCTCTTTCTAGAGTGCTAAGTCTTTGAAAAAGTCAGACAATTTACCTCACTTATTTCTGTTACTAATTTCATTTCTGGAGCATCATAGAATTTCAACTGTCTTAATTGAAATTGAGTTGAAGAAGTTTTGGGTGATGCCAAACCTTCATGCTAAGTATTTGTTTTTGATTCAACTGGCTATCTTGACATCTGACCCAAAGTCCTTTTAATCTGCATTCATTTTTTTCCATCCTTTAAACCCAGAGTCTGACTTGTTTTGGAGGAAGTGGTGTTAATTTTCCCCATGGTGCACAAAGAATGCAGCAAACCTTTGGGACTTGCCTGGCATCATATAAACTCAACTACTGAACAATGTTCTTCCAGGAACTCTTGGGAAAGTTTTTGTTTAATAATCACCCTGTATCTTCCCTTTATTTCCCTTCCATCTTAGCCTCTCTCTCTCTCCCATGCTCCCTCCCTTCCATTTTCTTCCCTTCTTTTGTTTTACTGTTCTTTTATTCTTTCCTTCTTTCTTTGCTGCCAACTAGGTTTGTAATACCCTGAAGCTGTTATCCTGTGCTCAGTTAGGGTCCTGTGAACCATTGCTCCTACAGAAGTTTTGCTTGCCATAAAGTTTCCCCTCATTTCTGTCTGATTTTGCATATATCTTTTTTTTTCAGTTCACAATTTATTACTGGCTCTCAGAAGAGGAGAAATCTCATTAAATTCATTCAATTAGTGTGTGAATACCTGTTACTTAACTTACTGCATGAACTATCTCAAGTGTGTCTCAATTTTAAAAGGGGAAATGCATTCAAAGGACTGAAGCATGAAAGATGCCTTGCTCTGAGTGGGTTGTGCATCCTCATGTTTTTCTAATCAGACAAAATAACGCACATGATAATTCCTTTTCCTACAAGCCGCCCAGGATTGAATGTCTAAATCATCAACTGGTTTCTTTCATAAAAGAAAATAATAAGCTTTATAAATATTATGTAGTGGAAAAAAATCAGAAGTACATAAAAAAACCTTCAAAACCAACTCAGTGGTTCTTAACTATGAATGCCAGCCATGAACATCAGATCCCAGGCTGTCCTAAATATTTGAGCTCAAAGAAACAAGGGTAGGTCTAACTTTTCTTTCTACTTCAGCAACTGTCCCAGACTGAGAAATCTCTTTTAGCAATGTGGGCTTTCCACTTTTTTTTCTAGTTTAAGTGCATACTATGGTGCTAAGGGATGTTTGGAAACATTAATACATCTTTTACAGTGACAAATATTTGTTAAAAATATCTTTTTTTTTCAGGACAGTTGCAGTAAATAAGACACGATTCCTATTATCACATAGTTTACTAGAGGTCTGGAAGAAATGCAGGATGTGATCAATGCTATATAGGAGATACAAATAGCCCTACAATCTGAGAGAAAGATTAATTCTATATGACAAAGACAGAAAGGACATTACAAACTGGTGGCATCTGATGAATTGCTATAATCTCACAACATAGAATCAGACAAGGGCACTGCACACAACAAAGAAGGACTGTGAGCCAGACTCAAAAGCAGGAAAGAAGAGCAAGGATCAGGGTGTAATTTGGAGGGTAAGTGTAAGTCTGGCACAAGAGGCATCCAAAGTCACTGTCGCTCTAACTTTTGAACAAGAAGCACTCTCAGCTCACAGCAACTTCATTGATCCTCTTAGAAAAGAAGTCCAATATGCTCCCCTTTACTACTTAACACACTTACAATTTAGTTCCTGTCTGCGTTAATGGTTAATTGTTTGTGTGTGAGCATGTGTGGGAGTGTGTACTCTGTACCTTGCATAAAGGTGTGAGTACACATGGAGGCCAGAGGTTGATATCATAAAGTCTTCCTGTATTTCTCTCCACCTTATCTTTTTGAGACAGGATTTCTCATTGGACCTGGAGCTCATTGATTCTGCTTGGCTGGATTGACAGTGACTCCAGGGGCCTGTAGGTATCCACTCTCCTGGCATGAGGGTTACATGAATATGCCATTATGCACAGATTTTTATGTCAATATTAGAGATCTGAACATAGGTCCTCATGTTTGCACAGCAGACATTTACAAACAGAGCTAGCTATAAATCTCTTCAATTGGTTTCATTTTAAAGAATATAAAAAACCTTTTGTTATCAACCAGCAAGTTAAATTTTGGAAAATTTCTTCATTTAAATATTAAAGCGTTTTGTCCTTTAACATCTCATATATGTTGACTTTTAAATTTCCCACAATTTCTGATAATATTCAGATATATATAATGATTTTTGGCCTAATTATCACGTACCAGTTGTAAGGCAGATGCCATCCATCTGAGATGTAATACAACAATCTTTTCAATGTTGTAGCTTATATTCTAGTCAAAGAGACGGGCATTAAACAAGTATGTAAGAACATAAGTAATCTACTGATGAGATGTGTGAGCTTTGCTGTGGCAACAAAGAACAGAAGGTTCGCCATAGCTTAAAGAACAGTACTTAATCCCTCCTGTTAGGTTTGGAATTGACTGGTGTGAATGGTTTCTAGTCTATACTAAATGTTTGCCATACTAACACTACTTTTAAAAATATAGTGTTTATCCTAGATAAGCCTTCCTTCCACAGAAGAAAGGTAGTGAGGTCCTTCATTGTCTGTGAGACTCATTGTCACTTATAGCCAGTTCTCAGTGGCCAAAGCAAGACAAATCAGATCAACAAGACAGGGAGGAGTGTGAACAAGAGTGACTTTTGCAGGAAATAATCCAATGCCCCTAAAACATAACCAAAATATAAAAGGGTAAGTTTCAATTATATATGTATTTATGTTATATATGTACTTATAATATATGTATGTATAGCATATACATATATATGATGGCACATATACACACATGTTATATATGTGTCATAAACATATATTATATATTCATCTATAATGTATGTCTATATATCATATATACATTAATGGGATAGAGAATGTTGGGTTAGTAGGAGGGCTTTCTTTTATATAAGGGGTAAAGAAAGAAACATTCAAATGACAAACAAGAGAAAGCTGTGAAGAAGGGGGAAAGATATTCTAGACAGTGAAATAAGTAAATAAAAAGGAACTGTGACATGAACATGCTTACTCAAAGACTATTAATTTGATGATCAATAATGGTGATTGGCATTTGGAATAAAGACAGGTGTTACATGAGGTATGCAGGCTATCTCAGGAGTCCAGATTTTGTTCAAAATTATTGGACTTCCATGTCATGGTAGTACATAGCCTAATTTGTGCTTAAAACAATCTCTTGAGGCTGCATGGGTTGTGGAATGTGTAAATAATATTCGGCAAGGGTAGCAGAGGGGACCAAGGAGTATTTGGGGTAAGTCCAGGAGGTTGAGTATTTGAAAGAGAGTAATAGAAATGAAATAGGGGAGGAATGTCATATGGGACATATCTTAGAAATCCAGTTGAGTATAATTATCATCATCGGATTACAAGAGATATTATTCTTTAATAGTCTAAACAAATGCAAATAATTGTGGTAGAAGTGAAGGCTTTCTGTCTTTGGAGACAAAAGACCTTCCTTTTTGCAGGTTGTGCTTGGTAGAATATGGTTGGCCCAGCACAATCATTCTGACTGCCATTTATATAATTCTAATAACAACATACACAAATGAATCAATAAGTAAATGGATGCAGAATAGCATCTAAGGCAGAACTTCTCCGAGAGTTATGTGGGAGCTGAAGTCTGAGCAAGGCTTAGATTTTTTTGCTTTAATATGACAGCCTGTTGGTATTCCCTAGAAATGTTCTAGAGGCATTTTCACAATTTGTGCTTTTGGGAAGATTCTGCAGGGTAGCAACACTCGCTTATAAATTCACCAAGACCTTTAAATAAAATATAACTATTTTGTCTCCTAATCTACAGGTGAGCATAGCCCCTGGGGAAGGCACTGACTGCTGAAGTCAGAAGTTTTTCCAATCATGGATTTATGATGTATATCCTATGGAGTCACCCTCTTATGGGATGACCTATCCCCTGCAGACGAGGATAAGCGATGGCAGGCTGCAAGCCTTATCCGTTAGTGCAGCAATTTGGACAGTAATGGAGTGATTAAGCCATTGTTTTGGTGGAAACACTTTAGCATCAAATTGAGCTGTCAGGTCACTTGCAGGTAAATGTAGCAATTTTTCAGACACAGTTCTGGCATTTTCTGATAATATCAATGTCTTATATCTAATTATTGCTACTGTTATTTGATTGGTGCTTCTGAAAACTTCAGCTGGTTCATAAGTCCCAGCTTAGAGAGAGAGGTGAAACCTTCTCAAATGACTGAATTTGTCTTTCTCTGTTTATATGCCCTCTCATGACTTGGTATCCATAGTTTTACTACCAGCATCTTTTAATTTTTTATGATGAGAAGGTACAGGCAATATCTCCTGGGTAAACTTTTTATTTGAGGTGGATTCTCACTACCCAACTGACCTTGAATTCACTATGTAGCCCAACCTGGCCTCTTCTAACTTTTGTTCCTCTTATCTAAGTCTTCTGAGACATATGCAGTATACTCAGCTTCTAAACAAACATAAAAGCCACTTTTATTAGGCATTTTAAAAATAAAGATCCAAATAATTATAGTTATATAATTATAGTTATGTATATATGTTTGCAGCTTCAGAATTGAAAACTTAAATGAGTCATCTTAGCATAAATAATTATACTCTAAGTACCCATATGTCAAACAATTTCCAGAAACAGGATAAAAAATTGGTGGGAAAATCAGTTTTTTAGAGGGCCCTTACCCAGGGGATGAATGTTAAAGAAATCACCATGAATGTAGAGAGTCCTAAAAACTGCCAAAAAGGAAGCTCCACTGTTCCTGGATGGAAAACAGTATAAGTAAAGCCTTATGAGACTAGAGCTTTGAAGAAAGGACAGAATTCCTATTTGGTCTTGTTGCAATGGTACATGACCTGGAAGCAGCATAGGTGAAAGCATGAGCAGAGCAGACTCACTCCTCTCTCCTCCCCAGCCTCCTCTTTACTTTGGTGGTGCCCATTGGCCAAACTCTACTTAAGCCAGACTGTCATGTGGCTCAGCTGTGTGGATCCTTAAATCAGACTTCCATAACAGCCTGGAGAGAGACTGAGATTGAATTCACAGTAATAAACAAACAGCAGCTTTTTAAGCTGTTCATCTCAATCTTTTGTTCTATATGTGGAGTATGCTCCTCATAACCTGAAAATGCTTTTAAATGCTTTCTAAATAGCGACTGACATCATCTTGTTTATAATGTTAAACGGTCAGAAGTTTTGAAATTCTTTAAACAGTCACTGAAATGAAAAACTTCAGAGTATGTGGCTTTAGTTCTACACGGAGTATTCCCATTGAATACTCTGAACTCCATGAGGTACTTGTTCAGGATGCTTCCAGTGAGTCTCAGATTTTGACTCTACCACCTGATAGGCAAATAGCTGAAGCCATTCAGTCTGGCTCTGGACGTCTCTTGTGGTGTGAGAGAGTGTCTAGCCATGATGACCCTTGTAAACAGTACTGAATCACAGAAAACTTACAGAAAATAGATGTAGGAAAGGCAAATGCACAGCTAAAATTTTACAGGATTGTAAGAGATAAATTTTTAAAGGAATTTAAGTTATCACTTTGAGATTATCCACAACATTGCATTCAAAACAGCAAGGTTAGCTGCAAATTGGCCTAAACACAGATGTCTGTTGCATAAACAGTCTGCTATAGGTTTGTGATGTGAATTAAATGTAAACATTTGGGATCATAAAAACATGAAGCATGAACATTACTGGAATTCAAATACTTATTTTGTGTGATTCTCTTTGAATACAGTCTTGCATCTGTGGGCAGTCATAGATAACATTCGTGAGGCTATTGGTGGTTCTCAATGAGGTCAGCATTCATAAGTCACAGACACACCTTCATTTTTACTGTCCACAGGGCAAAGGTTATCTCCTCCTTTTTATGGTTGCTTCTCTCTTTTTTATTCCCCTTTCTATATGCAACTTCTGTCTTCCAAATTCTGTACATGGTCTGAAAGAATCTCATAGCTTTCTTCTGAGAGGAGATTTGACTTGTATTTATGTTTGATTTGTATATGAGAAGTTCACAAGAACTGCTTCAACACTGTGGAAAAGGCTGTTGGGATCCAAATGTTTGCTGATGCTGAGAACTCAAAGTGAATGGAGGAACCCAGCGAGATAGAAGTTGACTTTCTGTTTAAAGGCATACTGGGAGCTAAGAGACAGAAGCAGGATTAGGAGTTGTATTTGATGCTCACCACAGCAGGGACAACATTGAAAACTGAAGAATGACATAGTGAGCGTCCCTGATCATGAAGATCATTCCGGTTGTTTACTAGGGAATGGATTTTAAGAGCAACAAAAGGCAGACAAAGAAAACTAGTTGAGGGAGATTCATTGTTAAGGTGAGTGGAGGTAATAGCTTGGGTAATGGCTTGGAACAATGATCATAACTACAGGGAGGAGACAGAAAGACTGTGGTGTGGATTCAATGCTGAGCCATTAGGTTCTGTCTTAGGACAGCATAGCCTATTTCGAAGATGGCTCTTTGTCAATGAATGTGCCTTATCCAAGGTGATAGCTCTGAACTGACCACTCCCAGCAACTGACAGAGTCGGTGTGCCAGAGCTCTTGTCCTAGTGAGACAAATCAGAAGAACCTGAGCACCCTGTGGGATCACCTCAGATCTCTTTTGCGGCCACTTTGCTATTTAACTTTCCCCACTCCCATGGTGCCCTCCTGTTCCATTAGGGAGACTGCAGTGATGTGTCCCAGTTTAACCCTTAGATACAATTTTTTTTCCCAAAGCCTATTTCTAATCTGAACCAAGGACAACCCAGTATTGATTCAGCAGGTATGGGATTCTTAAATAATTGAGAAAGGATTTGCTGTGGTGATGGGTGGCAATGGGGATAAATACAGACAAAGGAACAATCTGTGTGTTTCTCATGTCTCTGACTTCTACTACTGAGGGATTCATTATGCCTTTACAAAGCTTGGATAAATTCACAGTATCTAGCAGAACTTTAGATTTGCTTTGTTTCAGAAGGTATTGTGATATGCCTGCTTAATCAGGTGATATCAGGCACGTAGTTAAATCCTTCTTTGTGTACCCATCACTACACCATCCAGGTATCCAAGTCATAGTCTTGTATTTAAAGTTCCACAACAAAGCTTTTGATGCATCTTCCTGATTCATGTAAACTCATCCTAAGCCTTTTCCCATTCTTTAGTTAGGGCAATATGATAAAGCCTGAAATGTTTTCACAGTTTCCCACTGTACTGAGGATGAAATCAAGGCCTCTAGATTTGGTTGGTAGGATCTTGTCCATATGATGAGGCGAATCTCTTCTTTGTCTCATATATGTCACTGAGATATTCCAAACATGTAAACATCCTGCTTTGTTTGATCTCAGGGCCTTTGCATGGTTTTTTTTCTCTTCCCAGGACCATAGTTTCTATCTACCTACTCTCCATGGGAAGGGATCTTTCTGCTAGTCTCTCAGGCTCTCCTCTACGCTGGTTGATTCTCTGTTGGAAGACCACTCTTGCTGTATCTGTAGAGCCCCACTATACTTTTACTTTTATAACCTCTACTATATTCATATTTTAACAGGGTTCTTGAGAATATACTTCTATATTCAAGGAAAGGAAAGTCTGATATAAAAATCACATAAGATTCTGTTTTATTTTCCCATAGTGTCCCATTCTTCCTCAGTCTCCTTTTATCATCAAATCGAAAGACACTCAAAAGTACTGACAACCCTCCATCTGAGACCCCACAGAACACATTTCCATTAAAGTCAGTTCTGGGTCAGATGAAACTTAACGGATTTGTCTTTCTACAACTCACTACTCTGTCCCCTCACAGGCATGGTTATGGGGATTCTGGTAGCAATACAAAATTTTCCTTCTTGCGAGCTAAGGCTGCCTGGGAAGAGAGGGGTGTCTAGCATCGAGCTGCTTTAAGCTCGTTTGTTGAATTTCACTCTGTATGATTATATCATTCTGGCTTAAGTTACCCAAAGTGTTTCCACTTGTGTTTATAGACACAGCTTCCCTTCTGTATAAGGGACTCTGGTCTCTTACATTTTATCAGTTTCTTCTTCTTCTTCTTCTTCTTCTTCTTCTTCTTCTTCTTCTTCTTCTTCTTCTTCTTCTTCTTCTTCTTCTTCTTCTTCTTCTTCCTCTTCTTCCTCCTCCTCCTCCTCCTCCTCCTCCTCCTCCTCCTCCTCCTCCTCCTCTTCTTCTTCTTCTTCTTCTTCTTCTTCTTCTTCTTCTTCTTCTTCTTCTTCTTCTCCTTCTTTTTCCTGAGACTTTTTTCCTCCTCAGTTTTTTTTCCTTCAGAGATCTGTCTCTGCTATCATGAGAGAGACTAGAATAAAGGCAGACTTTTAAGAACTGTGGTTATGGGACTGCACCTGAACATGGATTTCTTAGTCTGAGGAGACATAGGGTAAATAATAGCTAACCATTCACAACCTTACTTTTAGACACTGAATATGTTGTGGGCTATTTCCTGCAGTATTGAAGCACATTTTTTCCAGTGGCAGCATTTATTAAAAGAATAGTACTAAGCATTTATGCCTAGCCTATGCCCCTCCCCACCATCTCTGATAAGTATATTCTTTGTAGGTCCTAGCCCAAATTAGCAACCATGTGCACTCCATGATGACTTATAAGTTGCATCCAACAAGAACTAAACTTGACAGTTGATGCTCTGAGAGATCTCCATAGAAATCTGGATTTCCTTAGGTAATAAGTAGACAATCAACTTTGAGACCTTAAATTTCACTCGGTGTTTGCTTAGACTCGAAGAGACCATCCTACCGGGTGTGGTCTATATGTGAAGATGTTGCTAAGGGCCCCAGGTGTTACCTATGCATGCCTAAACCCAGTTTTCACTCACTACTTATTCCATCTTGAGAATGGAAGCAGAAAAGCCATAGACTTTTATGGTTAACCTGTCAAATTCACTGTTTTTTCTAGAAACACTGTGGCAAATGACAAGTCAGTTCCCTTTCTATTTGGAAGTAAGAAGCTGAAACAGAAGATGCATCTATTACTTTGTATTCTTAGTGCCTAGCAGGGCATTTGGCCCCAGAAGTCACTCAGCTGAATATTCATGTTTCCAATAGAGATGTCTGACCTTCAGATTTCAATCAGATTCCTGTGTTTGTGCTTCTATTGGGCCTGCATTGGTATAGGACAGTTTTTCTTAGTTATTTCTCCTGACTTCTGTGAAGTGCTGTCCTCTCTCTCTCTCTCTCTCTCTCTCTCTCTCTCTCTCTCTCTCTCTCTCTGTGAGTTACTGCTAATTCAGGTCTACTATGAAAAAGAGCAACACATGAAACATAAAGAAAAGAGAGGAAAAGCATGATGGGATGCTTAAGATTGTGTCTGAGGCAAGTGATGCAAAAGAGGCTGTAGCAAGAGATCAACACCATTCAAGAGAACTCTCCTGTTCTGATTAGAATAAGAGGAAAGATGTCCTGAGAGCCAAGGCCTCACCCACCTAAATCTCCAACCTGTGACATGACTGTCATGATTGTCAGTTTCATCAATGTGATACTGGTTTTAGCAGCATAAAAGATGCAAGACTGAAGGCATAATGAGTTCTTCATCTTCTGTCTTACAGAGCCACTACTGTCAGACAATGTGTGGTAGGGTTAGAGTACTTATGAGGAGGCTTTGGGAGGCCTTCCAGGAAGCTGTGAAGGTAAGCTCCATGGTGTTGGAGATGCCAGAGTTCTCCTCTGGAACTGCAAGCAAAAATGAATGCTTTCTCCCTTAAATTGTTTTAGTCAGGGTATTTTGTTACAGAAACAGAAAAACAAGAAGACATCATAGCTGCTTTGAGTTCATGAGCAAATGGCCATATCATACTCCGAAGACAGCATTTTTTGACAACCAATCGAATCTTCTGGTTCATAAATTCTTCCTGCTCTTCTATGATATCCTTGAGCCTTGGCGGGAAGGTGATACCCATGCTCCATTTTAAGCTGAGTACTGACTTACTCTCAGCTGTAGCCTTGACTGCTACCCAGGGCAAAAGGAAGCTTTAATGACCAAGGTTGACAATAGCACCATCTTAGGAGAATAAACATAGTTATAAGACAGTTTAGCATCTTCCCTCCTAGGGCCTAGCGCTGTCCATGACATAGAGGAGGTCATCAAATCTGGATCAGTGAGGCTATGAGCTTTCTGGTCTGGTACCCAAAGAGGTCAGAGGAGGACATCAGATCTCTAGAACTGGAGTTATAGATGGTTGTAAGCCACATGTAGCTGCTGGGAGCTGAACTTGTATCCTTTGCAAAAAGTGCTCTTAATTGCTAAGCCATCTCTCTAGCAAGTCAGTTTTTTTTTTTTAAATACATGTAAATTTCCAGCATGGTTTCTTTTTGGAATCTATGGGGAAAATTCTTCCCTCTCTGATCTACACATCACTATTTTTCCAATGTCCATCTTCTGTAAAAATTATACTCCTCTTGAAGGCAAGCACATGACCTGCTGTAGGCGAGATAGAACATTCACCCCCCACCCCACCTTCATCAGGAAGCTCATGGGTTGAAGGGATAATCTCCACTTGGTGGACCCTATCACTGAGAGGTGATTGGATCACAAAAGTTCTAACTTGATGTTTTAAATGACTGCAGACCTATAACCCAATGGCATAATTGAAAGGTGTTGGACAACTAGCAGGGATCTATTGGAGGAAGAAGTTTTCATATGGTGTGTCTTGTTCTTTGCCCCTTCTGCTACTCTGCTTCTTGATCACTGTAACACAAGCAGCTTCTGCATGCTCCCTCTACATTGATACCCTCTTTGCCATGCCTTGGCTCAAACCGATGGATATAGACAAATTTCCACCAAAAACCTTGGAAATCATGAACCAAAGTAATTTTTCCTTCTTTTGCTTATTTCTGTCAGATATTTTGTCCTAGTGACAGGAAGCTAGTTAACTTACTAGCTTTGTAAAGATTGAGTTTACAGAGGCCTGGCATACAGTAAGAACAAAGACTTTACTACAGAGCAATTGTGATAAAAACTGATAAAGAACTCACGGGATATGTACTCACTGATAAGTGGATATTAGCCCAGAAACTTAGAATACCCAAGATATAAGATACAATTTGCAAAACACATGAAACTGAAGAAGAACGAAGACCAAAGTGTAGACACTTTGCCCCTTCTTAGAATTGGGAACAAAACACCCATGGAAGGAGTTACAAAGTTTGGAGCTGAGACGAAAGGATGCACCATCTAGATAGAGACTGCCATACCCGGGATCCATCCTATAATCAGCCTCCAAATGCTGACACCATGGCATACACTTGCAAGATTTTGCTGAAAGGACCCTGATATAGCTGTCTCTTGTGAGGCTATGCTGGGGCCTAGCAAACACAGAAGTGGATGCTCACAGTCAGCTATTGGTTGGATCACAGAACCCCCAATTGAGGAGCTAGAGAAAGTACCTAAGGAGCTAAAGGGGTCTGCAACCCTATAGGTGGAACAACAATATGAACTAACCGTACACCCCAGAGCTCATGTTTCTAGCTGCTTATGTAGCAGAATATGGCCTAGTTGGCCATCATTGGAAAGAGAGGCTCCTTGGTCTTTCAAACTATATATGCCTCAGTACTGGGGAAGGCCAGGGCCAAGAAGTGGGAGTGGGTGGGTAGGGGAGTGGGGGGGTGGTATGGGGGACTTTTGGGATAGCATTTGAAATGTAAATGAAGAAAATACCTAATTAAAATAATAATAATTAAAAAAACAACAAAGACTTTAAATTGAGAGACTGTTCCTGGAAAGCTAACTGAATGACTTTGGAAGTCTCTCTACCTACCATTCTCTGCCTAGTTTTCACATTGTGAAAAGGAAAGGACAAATTCTTATCACTAAGATTTGATCTGAACCAAGAAAGCCAACAGTTGCCTCAAGGGAAATCATTTCAGATCACTTGTAGAGCTTTTCCTACCCTCTCAATGCCTTTGTTATTAATCATCAAGATCAGTAAGGCAATAAGAGACAGAGGATACTCATTTTGAAGAAGGCATTTAAATCTGTATTCTTAAATTGCTTCTTCCTCTTTTTTTTGCCTAAGGAAATGACAGAATGCTGACTGCCTTTGTTTTTTGAATATTGGATTATTGAATTAACCATTATTTTTCAGCTATCACTGTATGTAGCCTTCTGAAATTCTGGGTACTTTGAAAGTTTGAATTCAGCTGTGTTGGCAACTTTATTTGAAAAATTATTGGCATTCGTCATCTGTGTTAAGTATCAGATACCTTTCTTTTTCAAGATGTATTTGATTTATTTTATATGTACTCATGTTGTGCCTGCATGTGTGCCTTGCAGTATGTGCATGTCTGCTGGCCATAGGGGTCATAGGGATCAGATTCCCTGGGACTGGATCACTCAGAGGCTCCATGTGGGTGCTAGGAACTGCATTTGCATCCTTTGCAAGAGTAACAAATGCTCCTCACCCACGAGCCATCTCTCTAGCAAGCCAGTTTTAAAACCATGAATACTTACTTTTAATGTAAAATTCCAGTGTGGATTTTTGTCATGAGGTTGCCATCTGTTTCTAAGTGTTGTAGTTATTTTATTTGATGCTAACTTCAGTGTTGATTTAACTTCCTCTTCGCTAATATAATAGATTTCTAGTGGATACTTCAATAAAACTGTCTCTCCATTGTGGATTTAGTACAATTCTAAATAAACTTCACAATTAGTGGGAAATTTAAAATCCTGTTTTAAATATCATTAGTTGGCTACTTTTCTTTTTGGCAAAAATCTGGTACTTATTTATTTCTTCTCTACTAATGAGATGATTTTTGCTTTTGGGTTCTAAAAATGTCTATAGTAGACCAGCCACATGTGGCAAAATCTATTGTTATTAGTATGTTATCACCCCAGGCTCTCACCTGCCAGTCTATATGGAGAAAGTGGGATGAATGGAAAGACTCCCAGAATGGCATGTGAACTCTGCTGTTGTATGCACCCGGGATAATTTTAGAACAACAACAAAAAAAAAGAGCAAAACAAAGCCTCTAGCGAATACTGATGCATGGCACCTGCACTTCTCAAGGCTCCTCCCTGTGTGTACACATTCACTATGGAGCGTTGATGGCTCATTGTTTCTCAGTGGCTGCTCAATGCCTGCTTTTGAAATTGTTTCCTTCTTATTTCAAGCATCTCCTTATTTTAAAGCATTTCTTTCTTCGTGTTTTTTTTTTTTCCTTAATCATTATATTGGTATAAAATTGTGCTTAGATAGTATCCAATCCAGAAGAAGTTCTGCTGTTTTTTGAATAGGGATAATAAAACACAAGTAGTCAGTGGTTTTGGGGTATATAATGAAGATTCAGATATCCTATTACAGCTCGAGCAGTTGCATCCGTTTGGAGGAATATGGGAGCTATGATGGAAAGAGGCCAAGTGCTCTTTCAGATGCCAGCAGTGAGATGTGAATAAAACAGAATTAGCGGTGGGCTGAGTTTTACCATGTGCACCACAAGAGAACAATGAGCCCATGAAGATTCCTTGCTCTCAGGTATGTGGTGCTTTGAGTGCTGGAAGATGCATGCCGCTTCAGGGGCCTCATTAGCATCCCAGTTTTGAGGGCCTGTCATAATGCCAACTGCAGCTGAGTGCTGCTGTGGGGCTCTCAGCACCTGCCATACATGGATCACTGATCAGAGCCAGGCTTTCATTGCTTTCGAATGCCTACCTATCCGTTCAGCTTGGGAAGGGAAGCGAAGTACACAGGAGCAAAGGCAGTAAATAGCGAGCGCTCGGAATTGCTGGATCAAAAGTCCCGTCTCTTCTTTTGTCTTCACAGTACATGAGTGACAAGGTCGTGCTTACTGTAGGGTTCTCTGAATCCCCACTTCAGGAATGAGCTAGCTGCGTGTCCTCCTGGGGATTAAAGGTTCTGATTCTCTGGAGCCTGCCCTGCCAGCTTGCACTGTCACCAATAACAGCAATCACTGTCAACTTTAATGATGGTTCTTGAGACCCAAAGGGGACTAGTGTTCTGGATACCCGAATTAGGAGTTTGGTTTTCTATTCAATTCTCAGGAAAAATAAACAATCATTTTGCATCTCTAGATGTGGATGGGAGAATGAGTGAGCTATTCAATTTTTTGACAAGCACCCCCATGATTTTTGTCTACATGTGATGTTTTTATTATTTTTTTTAAATGAAAGTGTTCTGAGCTTATAGGCTTCCTTCCATGTCATGAATGTGCTTATGAAATAAGGGTTTCCCCAGTAAGCTCTCCCTTTATAAAGATTGTTTATGTTTCCATCTTGTCTGGACCTTGTCCTTATGCAGCTTGGAGTCAATGGCAAAAAAGTTCAGGGTTTGCCTGTGCAAACTGTTTCTTTATGGTATGATTCTAAATCACTAAGTTGACTGATACGTTCTTAGCGCCAGCTGATCTTCTTGGTGAGAGGTGTTTGCTCTGGCCACGCTTCTGTCTTGCTTGCCTTTCTTTAATTATCCTTCTATTTAGGGAAGGAACTGGACTGTTCAAGTGGCCAGAGCCAGGGACATTATCTATAGGCAGCAAAAATTTCCTGTCAGCACTGATAATCCAGTAGCTTGGAAAGAGTGACAGTTAAAACTGAGCACAGAAAGCACTTTACAAGCAAAGAATCAACCCTGGAAAGGAGAACCAGTTTAAGCTCTGAAAGTGTTGGTACCCTTGCAAGTCTAACTGATATAGGGTAGGTATCAAAAGATCCATGTATGTAAAAAGGAATGATAGTGCCATCTTCTAGGAAAAGGGGAGCCACTGCTTTTTTATAGGCCAACTTCTGAAGGATCTATCACAATAGAACTCTTTCCTGTTATAGAAATGTTATGTAGTTGCAACCACATGGCTATATTTCCTGTAGAAATAAAATGGGTGCTGCTTATGATCCCTCTAAAGGCTGCCTCTGTCCAGAGTTCACAACAAATTAGGATACATTTCTGTTTTGTCCTCTAATGTCATTTCACCCTCTCTACATTACTGCAGAATCTATTAGGACCTATTGAGCCATCTCAGAATCATGCACTTCTTATAGTTCACTGTTTTCATCCTAAGATGGGAGTGCTTCTGGGGGTTCAGTATGGAGTGGAATTTGGGAACTCAGGAGGCACTCTATGACCTGAGCTAAGACTCTGTAGTAAATATAACACACCAAAACTTCCTGTGAATATAACTGTAAAATATCCATTAGTAATTTGAAGCAGACACCAAAGGCTACATTGAAGAAATGTAAAGCATGAATAGATTATCTTAAAGATATTTTGTAGCATTTTTATCTTGATTTGAATCACACAGTGACCCACATTATTTGCTGCTGTTCTGAATTTTTTTTTTTCCTGATGGCTCCTGCCTAAATATCAGGGAGTGCCAGGTCAGGTCCAGGGCAGGAAGGAAGTGAGAATAATGAGGGATGATGGCTTTGTACCCATTTTTTCCCCTTGGTGTAGGATCTAAAATTTGAACTCTTGAAGGGAGGGGTTGCACAACAAGCAGAGGGAACCATTTGAAGAGATTTGAAGAGATTCTAGGTATAGAAAGTATTTTTTGATGCTCACAGTCATCTATTGGATGGAAAAAAGGCCCCCAATGAAGGACCTAGAGAAAGTACCCAAGGCACTAAAGGGGTCTGCAACTCTATAGTAGGAACAACAATAATAACTAACCAATACCCCCAGAGCTGTGTCTCTAGTTGCATATGTAGCAGAGGATGGCCTAGTCGGCCATCACTGGGAGGAGAGGCCCTTGGTCTTGCGAAGATTACATGCCCCAGTAAAGGGGAATGCCAGGGCCAGGAAGTGGGAGTAGGTGGGTTGGGGAGCAGGGCTGGGGGAGGGTATAGGGAACTTTTGGAGCAGAAACTAGGAAAGGGGATAGCATATGAAATGTAAATGAAGAAAATATCTAATAAAAACATATAAAAATTTAAAAAAGAAAAGCTTATGTGGGAGACAGATATTGGAGACAGTGTACATAGGTGGGATACATTGGGGCAGGAAACTATCTGGGGAACCACTACTGAACCATGAACAGCTTAGCTGGTGTGCTCTGTCAGCCATGAGTTTTCTACACTGGCTGTTGGAAGTATGAACTATTGCTTTTTGTCCTTCCTCTTCACCTGAATGCTAACTGCCCTGGCCTCTTGGGCTTCTCAGGTCTTCTGCCTTCCCTTAGGTAGCCCACAGAGCTCTTACTGGGTTTCCTTCTTTGCAGCCTAGATACTCTTTCTGGGCATTCTTTATTCATTTCTTTCCCTTACAGAGTGCAGTTTTATTTGACCTCATGTCCAATGTCTAGCAAACCTTTGCTTTTATACATTTTTTTCCAACATTCTAGACATGGAGATTCATTTGGCCTCTTTCTCAATCTTAGTCAGATGGAGAGGCCTGTAGGTATTTTTTCCTATGTTGTTGGTATTTCTTATGCAGCTTAGTAGGAAGAACTGTAAAGGTTTGGAGACTTTGCCTTGCTCCTAACATAGCAAGTAAGTTTGCCACAGTTTAGTGTGCAGCCAGAAGACATGAGAGTCTTCCCAACTTGACCTTGCTGCTCTCGTCATTTCCTCTTGTTCTCTTGACTTGTATGGGGCTGTGCGCTGTGGTACATATGAACAGTGTGCCCACAGTGGACCCTTGTCACCACTGTGGTTTCTGGAGCCCTAGGCTTATAAGAGAGGCTACCAGCTAATTCGTCAAAGTTTGTCATGAAAGGACATATTGCAAAAGTACTTTGGTTGTTATATAAACTCACTGCTTCCCCAGAGGGACACTCTATTTTTATCTTTTCAGGACTGTTTGACACGAAATCATTCTTGGAAAGATAGTGAGGACAAACGTTGTCACAATGCTATGGAGACTATCACTGGGACACTGCCCAGGTAAGTGACCTTGCTGAGGGATTTTGTATGATGGTTATGTCAACTACATTTTAAAAATCAGATATTATGAGATATAAGCACTTGTGTAGAATGACTTAGACGTAAATAAATATCTAAGTCAGTTTGGCAATGAACATTTAGTATATACATGATTGGTTATTTAGCATTCACAGGGTTAAACAAGTAGGATTTTACATAGATTTCACTAGAAGGCACTTAACTTTTTTACTTGGCCAAAGCAAATTAAGAAACAAGGCTGAATGCTTCTGTTTCTTCCTTTCTTTTTTCCTTCCTTCCTTCCTTCCTTCCTTCCTTCCTTCCTTCCTTCCTCCCTCCCTCCCTTCCTTCCTTCTTTCTTTCTTTCCTTCCTTCTTCCTTCCTTCCTCCCTCCCTCCCTCCCGTCTTTCTTTCTTTCTTTCTTTCTTTCTTTCTTTCTTTCTTTCTTTCTTTCTTTCTTTCTTTCTTTCTCTCTCTCTCTCTCTCTCTCTCTCTCTCTCTCTCTTTCTCTCTATCTTTCTTTTTCAAAGAATTATTCAGAATCTCAATATAGGCAACATGTTTGCTGTGTAGATTCAAATGCAGTGCCTTGATGCTGCACTTTAAAAAGATATGATGGTATAATTAAGTATATCAACAATGAATCCCATCTTTGTCTCATCATTAACTAGAACATTTGCTAAACTAGAAAGGAAACACTGAAGGAGAGAAGCCTGCCAATGTGAAAGAAGAGGCTCTAACAGAATATAGATATACCATGTTTAGATTCAAGTATAGGAATAGAGCTGATTTATTGACTCCGTTGTTTGCAAAGCTCTATGGGAAGCCAGAACCATTATATAATACTATCCTGAGAATGTCACAAAGTTTACAGAAACCAGTCAAAGACTTATACAGTTCATATAACAATTTAAAAAACATTACGTTCCCTAGTTGGTTGCTTGCTCTTTTTTTTTAAATCTAGTTTCAAGATAGAGTCACAATAAATACAAATACCAACACACAATACTTTTTTTTTTATTTTTTGACTGTATATTTTCTTTATTTACATTTCAAATATTTTCCCCTTTCCAGGTCTCCCCTTTGGAATCCCCCTATCTCATCGTCCCTTCCCCTGATTCTCTGAAGGTGCTCCCACCCCCTACCCACTCCCATTCTCCCACACTGGCATTCCCCTATACTGGGACATTGAACACCCTCAGGCCCAAGGGCCTCTCTTCCCACTGATGTCCAACAAAGCCATCCTCTGCCACATATGTGACCAGTGCCATGGGTCACTCCATGTGTATTCTTTGTTTGGTAGTCCAGTCCATGAGAGCTCCAGGAGGTCTGACTTGATGATACTGTTGCTCCCTCCATGGGGCTGCAAACCCTCTCAGCTCCTTCAGTCCCTTCTTCATCTCCTCCATCGGGACCCCAAGCTCAGTCCGATAGTTGGCTGTGAGCTTCTGCCTCTCTGTATTTGTCAGGTTCTGGCAGAGCCTCTCAGGAGACAGCCATATCAGGCTTCCATCAGCAAGCACTTCCCAGCATCCACAATAATGTCTGGGTTTGGTGGCTGAAATACATCATTCTTGCTACAGTTTATCTGACAGCAGAAAGGGAAGGGTCTAACATCTATAAATGACTTGAAGGGTAAGGTTTTTGTATTTACCATGTCATGGGTCTGAAGCTGATTGTGGCTGACTTAGGAAAATATGTAATTTTGTAACAACTAAGGACTCTTACTTGGTTATGGGAACACAATGGGATGCTTCATATAGTTAATGCTTTTGTAAAATTTGCTGTTTATGGGTATGCTTTTCTTCTTCTTCTTCTTCTTCTTCTTCTTCTTCTTCTTCTTCTTCTTCTTCTTCTTCTTCTTCTTCTTCTTCTTCCTCTTCCTCTTCCTCTTCTTCCTCTTCTTTCTTCCTCTTCTTTTTAATAAATGGGGGCAAGACTCTGATTTTTTAAGTCAGATTTACAAGGACCAATCAACTATAAGAACAGTGCTTAGGTGTCTAGAATAGTAAAAGAGTCCCTCACAGATATTATATAGGGTATTTATGTAGACTGTCAGTTATTTTGAACGAAAATGGCCATCCAAATATTAGTGAATGGACCAGTGAGAAGATTCAGTACGTAAAGGTGCTTGCCATCAAACCGGAGAACCTTAGTTTTATTTTGAGTGCTCATGGTAGAAGAAGACGATTGATTGATTTCTGCATGTTGTCCTCTGAATCTGTGAAGACATTGTGGCATATGTGCTTCCCTCACAACAAACAAACAAACAATCAAACAAACAAACAAAAATAAAAATGGGATTGAAAGAGAAAGGGATAAGTGAGAATAAGAGAATTGTATTAATTTGAGAGAAAATATCATTGTACATTTTCAGAGGAAAGCAATTTTTTGGTTGCTAATATATGGGACAGTCTAGATTTCCTCTTTTGAAGTAGCCAGCTAGGGCCAAAGAATGCCTTTGTAGTTGCTGAAAAGTTCTCTAGAACACCTTCAGAGTCTAGCGGAAGGGGAAAAGACAAGCATGCTCTTCCCATGTGGTCACCCATCAGCACCTGCAGTACTTGCTGCTGGCCACATTGATCAAAATTTCAAGGGAAGAGTGCATGGTCACATCATTTTTTCTGCCTGTGCAATGCTCTCTAGTTGTCAATACTCTAAACTTGAATTAAGCTTAATTTTATGCTTAGCTCACAGTAAAGATCCCTTCATTAAATTCTGTTAGCTTAGAAGTATTGCGTCATCATTTCTCACATTGTATTTTAAATGAAAACCTGGATTTAAGAACACATGTTCTTATTATTGACCACTACACAAATTAATTTCATATTAATTAGGAAAGTGTCAAAGAATAATTAGAGACTATATAATGATTAATTTGCCTATAAAAATTCCCTTCTTGAATATTTAGGGACTGTATATTGGCTTAATTGTTCTCAAGAATTCAATCTTAGACTATCATTTTTTTTCAGTCAGTTTTAAAACATTATTGTTAAAACCAAAATAAAGACATTATAAGACTGTATAGAACTCTGTTTTAGTTAGTAACTCAGAAAATAGGAAGAATGCTCCTTTTTCCTTATTTATTTATTTGAGAGTTCCATAGGTTTGTTCAATGAATTTTGATTGTCTATACCCTGGCATGTACCGTTCCACCTTCATGTCTTCTTTCCTTTTTAAAATTTCATATATAAAACACTGAGTCCAATTAATGCTACCCATAGGGCCATCCTGGAACATGGACAACCAGGGGCCACATCCCTAGAGGGATTCATATGCTATACTCTTACCATGCTGAAATGATGACTGGTTTGATCTTGTGCAGGTCATGTACAGATAGCTAAAGCTTATCAAAATTCATGTGTGTGATGTCCTTCTGGTGTGTAGAAGGCACTTCAGTGCATCAGGCTTCTTCAACATCTTTAAAACTCTTTTACACTATTTCTGCCCCTTCTTCCACAACGAAATGAACTGATTTGTCTGCTTGATATAGTTACATTCAGGTTGTTGCTTCAATGCTTTCTCCTTCTACATAGATACCTTGGAAAACAGTAGCCAAAGTTACCTCAAGTTTTATGATACCTTGCTGCACTCTATATTGTAGGCATAATATTATTGTGAACTGTGTCAAGATTATCCTTGTATTATTTAAAATGCTAATTTCTGTGCCCCTATGTCTGGTTGCAATTCTTGTTCTGAGAATCTCCTGTCTCAATGCTCCTCAATTATTCTCTGATTGGTCAATAAAGAGCTGATCAGCCAATGACTGAGCAGGGGAAAAAATAGGGATAGACTTACTCTCAGCCAGGGGAGGAAAAGGGGAGGGGGAGAGGAAGTGGGGATTCAGACATGAGGAGAGGGTCCAGTAGAGAACATAAGAAAAGATCTGGGTGTGTTACAGAGCCTGGAAGTGGTACCTCCTCTGGGGAACAAAGGGGCTTTGCCAGTGCCTGGCAAATACAGAAGTGGATGCTCACAATCTCCATTTGATGGAGCACATGATTCCCAATGAAGGAGCTAGAGAAAGTACCCAAGGAGCTGAAGGGGTCTGAAGCCCCAAAGGAGGAACATATAACCAGTACCCTCAGAGCTCCTTGGAATTAAACCACCAATTAAAGAAAACACATGAGCCAGGCGTGGTGGCACATGCCTTTAATCCCAGCACTTGGGAGGCAGAGAGGCAGGTGGATTTCTGAGTTCGAGTCTAGCCTGGTCTACAGAGTGAGTTCTAGGGCAGCCAGGCTACACAGATAAACCCTGTCTCGAAAAAAATGAAAAAACAAAAAACAAAAAGAAAGAAAGAAAACACATGGTGGGACATGTGGCTCTAGCTGTATATGTAGCTGAGGACAGCCTAGTCAGTCATCAATGGGAGGAGAGGCCCTAGGTCCTGTGAAGGTTCTATGCCCTAGTATAGGGGAAGGCCAGGACTGGGAATGTGAGTGAGTGGGTTGAGGAGCAGGGGAAGGGGGGAGGGGATAGGGGTTTTTCAGAGGGGAAACTAGGAAAGGGGATAACATTTGAAATGTAAATAAAGAAAATATCTAATTAAAAAAAAGAAATGAAAAGATCTGGAACAGAGAAAGCCATAAACTGTAAGCCCCCAATGGAGGAGCTAGAGAAAGTACCCAAGGAGCAAAAGCAATCTGCAACCCTATAGGTGGAACAACAATATGAACTAACCAGTACCCCCTGGAGCTCGTGTCTCTAGCTGCATATGAATCAGAAGATGGCCTAGTCGGCTATCAGTGGAAAGAGAGGCCCATTGGTCATGCAAACTTTATATGTCTCAGTACATGGGAACGACAGGGCCAAGAAGTGGGAGTGGGTGGGTGGGGGAGTGGGTGGGAGAGTGTGTGGGGGACTTTTGGGATAGCATTGGAAATGTAAATAAAATAAATACCCAATAAAATAAATTAAAAAAAAGATTTTGGCTAGTAGGTAGCCAGGTTACTTTAGAGGGTTAAAAAAGTTTACTACCAATCAGTTGTTGCACCTTAAAGTGGTTAAATAAATAAATTGTCCTCTCACTTAATGGGAGCTACCTAGGATAATAGAAAACTGTAACATCTATAACTTAGCAAAACTCTATATGGCTTAGCTATTAAACTGACTAGGGTGATGAGGGAATGAAGAAATGACAGACACACAGACACAGCTACAGAATAGCTGTAAACAGGTGAAGCACATGCAGAGATGGAAAGGCACCAGCAACAGCAGAGACTGTAAACGAGCAGCATGTTTATTTTTTCCCAGTGCTATGAATAAATACCTGGCAAGAAGCCACCTGAAGGAGGAAGTCAGGAGTTCCAGCCTACCATGCAGGGAAGGAAATGTGGGAAGCATGGGAGCGGGCTGGTCACATTACATTCAAAGCAGTCAGAAAGAACTTAACTTACTTTCTCCGTTTTATTCAGATCCCCCTCCTCAACCACAACATAGTACCCTCTACCTGGGTCCTTATGTACCTTGTAATCTAATCTAGACACTTAATCACCAACATACCCAGAAGTTTGTTTTCATAGTGACTTTCAATCCCATCAAGCTGACAACCAAGGTGAAGCGCAACATTACTGTTACTATGTGAACTCTCAAAACCAATATATAAAAATTATTGAAATAAAAAAGAAGAAATAAGCATCCATAAAAAATCTGAAAGTGTAAGAAGAGTGACTAAAAATGAAAGATACTGTATTTCTGTTTTATTCTTTATTATAACAATTCTACAGATAAATTTACAAATCAGGGTGCTGTTAAAAGTGGTATTTGATCTGGGTCCTGTAGATGTCCTGTCTTACTTTTTTTCCGTAGGTGTCATATTTTGCATTCTGTAGTACTATTTAAATTACTATAAGATTTATTTGAAAAAAAAATAAGGCAGAATGTCAATTAATAAAAAAACCATGAGTACAGTTTCAGTGGAGCTATGTATATAATTTTGAAATGCATATTTTAATGCTCACAGTGATGAACTATAGACTGATTTATGGACATCTCAACCATGCAGATGAATCAGCAGCTTTGCAATATCGGGTCATAACAAATTTTATTGCCATTTTTAATCTAAAAACCCCAATTTTAGGAAAGACTTAAAAAAAATCATCAATGACTATCCTTCTTGATAAAATGGGGGTAAAACTTGCCAAAAAAAATTGAGGAAACCATTAAAAACAGCTCAGTTTTACTGATGCAAATGGTCTGAGTTTTCTATCAGGGGTTTCTGCTGAATGTTTTCCCATTAGTTGTCAGAGAGAGAGAGAGAGAGAGAGAGAGAGAGAGAGAGAGAGAGAGAGAGAGAGAGAGAGAGAGAGAAATATGGTTTCTATAAATTATGTTGCAGAGCAATTGCGGTAGAAAAATGGCAGTCATTATTTTATCAAATTACTTTTTATCTATAGGATGGCTCTCCTTGCTGCCACTGTGTTGTAAATTAGGTGTAATGTTTGAAAAGGGAGTTGTTACTTCGTTTCTAATCTCTACTTCTATTACTGACAAAATAACTTTGTCTCTTAAGTAAAATCTCATAACATGGTCATCCTTTGCTGTCCTGGCTCCTGCCTTTTCTTGGTGCTGATACATCCACTATATAAGTATCAGGCTAAAGGAAGGATTTTATTTCATTAGTCTGTGGAGATATGGCAGTTAATTAAGGACTGTGTGTCTATGTCTTCTGATAGTCTAACTTTTAGCTGATTTTACCTCAATGAATGAAAATTATATACCCCAACTTAATAGTTCTTCACAAATATTATTTGTTTGTGAGTAGAAGTGTCAGCTTAGAAGGAAAAAGAGAATCCTAAAACTTGTTTAGAGTATATGATGTATTAGGTACTTTATCTGCATCAGTATGCACAATTCTATACATTATAGATATCCTGTAGCTGTCTTACATTCTTATTTTAGATGACCATATTTTTCTAAGACAAAAATCATATAGCTACAAAGAAGCAGATCGAAGGCTTCTCAAATGCTAACAATATGATTTTGCACAGCCTGTCTTAATCACTTTGCACTGCTATTACAAAGCATTACAGACTGAGAGGATTAAGCAGAAGGAATTTGTTTCCCAGAATCCTAGGGGTTTTAGGGTGCTAATGAAGTCAGGCTTTGGTGAGGCCAATTTTCAGGGTTTCAAACTGTTGTCTTCTTGTGGTATCATTCCACAGTGGAAAAGAGCAAGGACGATCTCTGAGGTCTCTGCTCATTTCCATTCCTAAGGAATCACCTTCATGACCTAATTCCTACCAAGATTTATCCTCTAATGCTAAAAATTGAGAAATAGGAATTTGACATATGAATGAGAGTAGAACACACACAGATTCTCTCATTGTTCTATCCAATATCATCTTCACACATTTTTGCATAACAGGAACTACAGGAAAGATGAGGATAATTTTGCCTTCCAGTTTGGAGAATATCGAGCACATCTTTAAGCAGTTTTCATGATTAAGATGAAGGGTGGAATATGGAAATAGTTTTAGGTTCTCAGCTCCTTTGTAAGCACAGAAAACCTTCTATTCATAGATAAACAACACAGAGGGAACATATGTAGTTCTCTAGAAGATAAAATACTTGATTCTAATATTTTTTTTATAAGAACAAATTTTTTATTAGATATTTTCTTCATTTACATTTCAAATGTTATCCCCTTTCCCGGTTTCCCCCCTGGAAAACCCCTATCCTATCCCTGCTCCCCCGCTTCTATGAGGGTGCTCTCACACCCACTCACTCCTGCCTCTCTGCTCTGGCATTCCCCTACAATGGGGCATAGAGCCTTCACAGGACCAAGGGCCTCTCCTCCCACTGATGCCAGACAAGGCCATTCTCTGCTATATATGCAGCTGGAGCCATGGGTACGTCCAGGTATACTCTTTGGTTGGTGGTTTAGTCCCTGGGAGCTCTAGGGTTACTGGTTGGTTCATAGTGTTGTTCCTCCTATGGGGTTGCAAATCCCTTCAGCTCCTTCAGTTTTTTCTCTAACTCCTCCATTGGGAACCCTGTTTATAGTCCAATGGTTGGCTGTGAGCATCCACCTCTGTATTTGTCAGGATCTGGCAGAGTCTCTCAGGAGACAGCTATATCAGGCTCCTGTCAGCAAGCACTTCTTGATATCCACAATAGTGTCTGGTTTTGGTGATTTATATGTGGAATGGATTCCTAAGTCGGGCAGACTCTCAATGGCGTTTGCTCCACATTTTGTCTCATTATTTCCTCCCATGAGTATTTTCTTCCCCCTTCAAAGAAAGACTGAAGCATCCACACTTTGGTCTTCCTTTTTTTTTAGCTTCATGTCTGTGAATTGTGTTTCGGGTATTCTGAGCTTTTGGGCTACTATCCACTTATCAGTGAGTGCACACCATGTGTGTTCTTTTGTGACTGGGTTATCTCACTCAGGATGATATTTTCTAGTTCCGTCCAGTCTGACTTGCTTTGATTCTGTGATGGTGAAGGATTGCCTTTTTACTTACTGCTATTGTAACTTTGGATTCAAGGGGAAACTGCTTCAGAAAATACATGTGCACTGAAGTTAGTGCTATAACCAGAGGAAACCCTGTCCTTTCTGCTTCCCATCCCTCCTATTCTTTATCTATGACATATTCTGATCGGGAATTGCTCTTTTTCCAGACCTTGGAAAAGTGTGGTTTTCTCAAGTTTCTGAGTATCATTATCCATCGTGGTGTTGCATCTGTCTAATGTAAGGGCAGTATCCAGTCATTGCCTGTCGATCTAGGCAATGCCTTAAGGCCATCAAGGCAGTGTAATGTCTACCTCCTTTCAGGGTTTGACTTTACATCTTGAAAACCTAGGTGTATAACTGTGCTAGGAGGGAGACTCAGTTTCCAGTTTAATATTCTATTTGTTGTATAGATATCCTCATTTTATTAGGCTTGGAAAGTTTGTTCTCTGGCTGACAAAATGATGTTCTTTCTATTTCATTAGATTTTAATCTTTGTGTGTGCATATGTGGTGAATTCTTGTTACTGCAGGATTGTGATCATGCATGTGAAGACCCAGTGTTGATGTCAGAGGCTTTCCTTGATCATTCTCTTCTCCTCTCATTAAATGTGAAGCTCATTGATTTGAATAGACTGGTTGGCTAACGAGTGTCATGGAACCACTTTTTTGTGTTCTGTAGTGTTGATATTATAGACAAGGGTCCACATTCCTGGCTTTTTTGTGTAGATTTTGGGGAATTCAAACCCTGCTCTTTTTATGTGTGCTAGTAGCCACTTCACTACTGAGATAATTTTCTGTTCATTTTATTTCTTTCTTTTGAGACTGGATCTTACTATGTATTCCAGACTGGCCACAAATTTCCAATCCTTCTCTTTTCTCCTGATTATTGGGCTACAGGTGTGTGACATAATGCTTGGCACAGAATTCTGCCTGAACAATGCACTTTTTCCATCATGCACAACTCTGGCTTTGGGGTTATCATCATGATAATTCTTGAAGTATTGTTACTCTATACATCTGTGTGATTGAATTCTGCTGTACAGCTGAAATTTCTTCAGTTTAATTTTTGTAGGTGAATGTGTCCTTTTGTGTCAGATCTATATAATAACTTTTATTCTAGTGTACAGGAGAATATATTACCTAAACATATCCTGTCAATTTCTATAAAATGTAACGATAGGAAACGTACCCATGTGTCACCATCAGAAAACCTAGCATAGGGAACCAGATGTAGCCACAAAAGTTTCACAGCATATTGAATTATTTATCTGAATTTTTCAAGCACACAAAATTCAATAAACACATAAGCATATTTTTCAACCATCTTTCATGTCCCTTTGTCTTTTGGATAATCATCTCCATTAAAATACTTTGAAATCTCTCTTCCTGACCAACTCAAGATGTTATGCTCTTAGCATCACAAGGCTTTTAAAGCCAGTGTGCAAATTAGTTGTGACTGAAAACATGGAAGAAACAGAGGAACAAGAACTTGTTTTAGGAGTCATAATGAAAATCACATGAGGGACTACTAAAGGTTGATTGGGAGTCAGATTATAACTGAACATATTAAGTAAGATTCAAAAAGAAGAGAGAACTGAGCTGTGTCTTCAGGGGTGGCTTTGTCAGTACAGAAGAAATATGAGATTAATGGCCCTTTATAAATCAGTGTGTAAAGCTTGATATTATGATTTTTTGAATTCTTTCTGAAGAATAAGACCAGCTAGTTCAAGCAACAGAGTATGAAGTATGCAGAGTGTCAGGAAAGATGTTGTCCCCTCTTAAAGATATCAAAGTTAGTAATGTATTGTGTGAGAGAGAGGTATAAAAAGAATATTAAGTTAGAGATAACTATAGCAGTGAGGTTTTAGCTATACTGCCTTGCGTTGTGTCAGAGTTGAGGCTCATCTGGACAGATCACATCAGACCAGTAGTGTTCCATGGGAGAGGTTTATTGTGATGGAAAGGGGCAAAGGGGCAAAGGGGCAAAGGAACAGATGGATATGAAGGGGGAAAGAGAGAGGGTCAGGAAGGTCTGCCTTTTATTTGGGTTGTGACATAACTACTCTCAGGTATAGGTGGAAGGTGAGCCAGGTGGACTCTGGGAATGTATGGCGATTGGCATGGCAACAGATGCTTGGGTCCATGCCAGGAGGAAGCCACACCCCACCTGCTCACATCTGACCCTTGTGTGAACCAAAGCACCACCCCTTGACACCACCTCTGCCACCATTTAGTGATGCTGTGACCTTGTGCTACTTGGGGCACACACATTGTAATCGTGGCTCCTTGAGATCTGTGCTCTTCAGGCTGCATGCATATCCCAAACCGCTAGCTGGGGAGTGTGTGCCTGATGCTTCAACTGCACTTGTGCTTGGTTTGCACTGTGCCTATCTCTAACTTCACAGACCACCCATTCCCACAGCTTTCCTGCCTGTTCAGTTCGTGTCCCAGGCCTGAAACTGCCTGGACAAACTCACTTTTTGTCATCATGATCTTATGCCACCGCTGCCAGTTTTCTTATTTCTTTATATTCTGGTCCTCCATACCAACTCTAAGCCAAGTGTTTCTCTAATAATGCAAAGCCAAATGTTTCTCTATTAATAAAAAGTGTGTTTTTTAATACTACACAACCTGTCTTGACAAATAATGATTTTTGCCACTGCCATTAAATTATCGTGTGCTCTATTCAGATATAACCAATAGACATAGCCCTCCATCTTGTCAGAAGTCTGCTAATTATTAATATATTTAAGTTTATGACAGACAGAATTTCCCAAAGTCTAATAGTTTACCCCCACAAGGGTCTCAGAAGATTTGGACACAGCTATAAGAAACTGCCTGGATTGTGGTTTGATAACCACTGAGAAACACAGTGGACAAAACTGGATACCCTGAGAGTCAAATGGCTTATACTGTCTAAATCAAGATAAGTCACTTCTCATGTCACGAATATCCATTCCACTGAGAAAAAGACTTGAAAGCCAGACTGACTCTGCTCAAGTTGCCATGGAGACCACAGGGAATTGTTAGCTAGTGGACTATAGATGAACTCTTGTCATTTTTAATTGATATATGACTACCAAATTATAGTTTATTCTTCCCTAGATTTCTGACTATATTGACAGCTAAGGTAACTATAGCTTAATAGCTAGAAAACAGACCTCTAAACTTAGTTTCTAGCAACTTGGTCAGATGTAAGCTTTCACAGATATAATCTGTTATTTCCTTACCTAGACTTGGTTTCCATTGATTAAATGCTTCATATTTCCTCTTCTTGCTATGCCATTGTCCTAACATTCTTACAAATTTGCTTAACTCTCATAAACCATCCTACTATATGACCCAATTCTATAATCACAAATTCTTGTTCCTCCTGCTCCACAAAAGGCTCATCTTAAAGACTGTTCATGTGGTTAACTAATGTTGTTATCTCTTTTATAAACTTATAAGCTATAGTAAACTCACTCAGATCTACCTCTCATGGACCAAATAGACTCCATCCAGATAAGTACATCTACTGATCAATAGTCTAAAGTTTCCACTTACTACCTATTCCAGAGGGCAGGATTCCTCTGGATTTCAAATGTACACCTAAGAAAAAAAAAATGTCTTTCTCCCAAATGTACTTAATCTTATTCTCTACCTATGATATATGTATGGTGTTTCAGCATCTTATCAAGTCCAGGTGCTTACTACATCTAGAACATTTGCAGAGAAGCAACCTCAAGATGCTCCAATCGCCGCTCACAGACACAGACTCTTCTACTGGACTTGTACCTTCTGATCCATCCACAGATGGTTCCATAGATCCTGGACAACAAGGAAACAAGCAACTCTCTTAAGACCGGATCTATATCTCCATACCCACTTGCCTTGGTTTGTAAGAGACATATTGCTCCAAAGTCAGCAGGAAGTAGTTAAAGATCACAACGACATTATTTCTACTCCATCATTGCCTCTTTCAAAAATTTTTTTCTCTTTTAATGAAACCAAAACAGGGGAGTGTTAGCATTTAGTATAAGCTCTGCCCCACACTTACCTTGCAACAGCCTGACACACTATGGAAGGACACACTTGTCCCCCCTTCCCCCCCTCTTATTCGCTTGCTACTGCCTTTGCCTTCCTGCTCCTGCTCTCTCCCCATTCCCTTCCTCCATCTTTCTCTATGAGCTCATGGCTGGAATCTACCCCCCCTTCTCTCTGTGTGCCTTTGTCTGCCTCTACTACCTTCTTAACTCCCCTCCCCAAGCCCTGAATAAACTCTATTCTATATTATACTGTTGTGTGCCTGGTCCCTCAGAGGGAAGGGATGCCTCAGCATGGGCCCACTGAGGCACCCCATTCCCCCATACCTGACTACACCTCCACCAAACATATCCCCCTTCTCTTTATCTTTTTATAAACACATCACCTTGTGCTCCCAGCAGGTTGCATGCACACACCTGCCCAGTATCTATCTGGATTTTCTAATGGAACACACACACACACACACACACACACACACACACACACACACACCAGTTAATACCTTGAGTAACTCAAAGGCTGGGAACTCCTAAACCTTCTCCTGCTACCCCGGGCCCAGTTGAGAAAGTGGACAGTGGCCACTTATCAAAGTCTCACATGGTTGGGTGGCTTTATCTCCTGCCACTGCTATGTCCCATTCTTCTTCTCCCAGTTATGGTGATTCTCTCTGTTCCTCTCCACATCCTACCCACACAACTCTTAGTGTTCTGCTCTGTGTCCAGCTATTATTGACCATTGGCTTCTTTATTGGTAGGTAAAAAATCAGTTGGGGACAAGGACTTTCAGTGTCTGGATACACAGATTCCCGATTGAATCAAAACTTTAGAACCAATCGGCAACAGCTAACTGGTGTTCCAACTTGGGTTTCTGGAATATTAGTGAAAGAATTATATGGAATACAATACACATAGCCACTTTATCCTTATAGCTTGTTATGAGCTACCATAATGTTATGGAGAGGATTTTGGTGTCCAGAGCTGGACATGCTAACTGGAACTTCATAGAGAGTTCTGGATTGCATGCAGTTATGTAGGGAAATAAAACTGGCAAAAGTTGCCTCCAAGAAAAGGAGAGTATTTTCTGCTATCCCATAGGATGTTGGCAGGAAGGGAACCTTAAATTCAGGCAAAAAATAAATAAATAAAAAATAAAAAACAAATAAAAGGAAAATTTCATGAAGGCTATTGACTTAGGTTTCTATTACAGTGAAGAGACATCATGACCACTGGCAACTCTTTTAATTTTATTACTTATTGATTTTTATTTATTTATTTTACATTCTACTCATGCCCCCTCCCAGTTACTCCCTCCCCAATCCTTTCCTCCATTGTCCTCCCCTTCTCTGATTGGGTATGGGCCTCCATGGGTAGTCCCATCCCTGGCACATCCACTCCCACTGAGGCCAGACAAGGCAGACCAGCTAGAAGAACATATCCCACAGACAGGCAACAGTTTTGCTTATGGCAACTCTTAAAAAGAAAAATGCTTAATTGAGGCCATGTAGAGACTGCCATATCCAGGGATCCACCCCATAATCAGCATCCAAACGCTGACACCATTGCATACACTAGCAAGATTTTATTGAAAGGACCCAGATGTAGCTGTCTCTTGTGAGACTATGCCGGGGCCTAGCAAACACAGAAGTGGATGCTCACAGTCAGCTAATGGATGGATCATAGGGCTCCCAATGGAGGAGCTAGAGAAAGTAGCCAAGGAGCTAAAGGGATCTGCAACCCTATAGGTGGAACAACATTATGAACTAACCAGTACCCCGGAGCTCTTGACTCTAGCTGCATATATATCAAAAGATGGCCTAGTCGGCCATCACTGGAAAGAGAGGCCCATTGGACTTGCAAACTTTATATGCCCCAGTACAGGGGAACACCAGGGCCAAAAAGGGGGAATGGGTGGGCGGGGAGTGGGGGTGGGTGGATATGGGGGACTTTTGGTATAGCATTGGAAATGTAAATGAGCTAAATACCTAATAAAAAATGGAAAAGAAAATGAAAAAAAAAAGAGGCTTATAGTTCAAAGATTTAGTTCAATATTTGTCATGGTGGAAAGCATGGTGATATGTAGGCAGACAAAGTGCTGTAAAGGTAGCTGAGAGTTCCATACCTAGATCAGCAGGCAGCAGGAAGAGAGAGAGACACTACACCTTGCTTGAGCATTTGAAACCCTAAAGCCTACCTTGAGTACACACATCCTCCAACAAGACCACACCTACTTCAACAAATACACACATCCTAATTCTATTCCATAAGCATTCAAATATAAGAACATATAGGAGCCATTCTTATTCAAATCACCATATTGCACTCCCTGGCCTCCATAATCTTATAGCCATATCACAATGCAGAGATGCATGCAGTCTATCTTCAAAAGCCCCCTTGCATAGTCTAATGTGGGGAGCCGCCCTCACATTCGCCATTACAAGATGGCGCTGACATCCTGTGTTCTAAGTGGTAAACAAATAATCTGCGCATGTGCCAAGGGTAGTTCTTCACTCCATGTGCTCTGCCTTCCCCGTGACGACACCTCCGCCAATGGGCTGCAGCCAATCAGGGAGCGACATGTCCTAGGCAGAGGATAATTCTCCTTAAAAGGGACAGGGTTTTGCCATTTTCTCTCTTGCTCCTGAGTAAGCAATAAAGCTTTTGCCGCAGAAGATTCCGGTTTGTTGTATCTTTCCTGGCCGGTCGAGCGTGGGTAATAGTCTAACATAGTCTCCAGATTGTCTTAAAAGACCAAAGTTAAAACTCTTTTTTTGAGATCCGTGGCAGTCTTTTAACTATAATCCCCTATAAAATCAAAAATAACAAAGCAGATCACATCCCAACATTCCAAAAGGGATGAGAGGCAGTATATCGAGGAAATATTGAACCAAAGCAAGACCAAAATCATCTGCGCAAGCTTCAGACTCTGCATCTCTATGTTTGATGTTAAAGTGCTATTCAGATTTCAACCGCTTTCAACTTTATTAACTGCAACACACTTTTTTCTCTTGAGCTGGTTTACTACCTGTTAGCAGATTTTCTTGGCAGGTGTCCCATGACTTTGGCATCTATGACATCTTGGGGTTTCTAAGGCAATATAGGCTTCATCTTCACAGCATCATACAGTGATCTCTTTGGGCCCCCAAGCAGGGACAACCTCTGGCATATACTTTGCTTCAGCATCTCTCCTTAGACATGAAGTGAGATTCCATCATCTTTTTCTTATATCCTTGATTCTAAAAACAGAACCACCTGGCCAATTTCTGTTGCTTTCTGGGGCTAGAACATGGTTCTCTTGTTCACACACATTTTCACTAATTTTCTATTTTCAGTGGTTTCCTTCACTGCCTCAGCTTGTCTGTTCTGGAATTCACCCTGCAGTCCAAGCAGGTCTCAAACTTAGTGATTTACCCTACTTTTGCCTCCTGAGTACTGGGATTAAAGGCATCTGCCATCATACCCAACTCTAAGTTTTTTTAAAATTCATTTTCACAAGCTGAAAGTTTAGCTGGGTAGGGTTTTGCCCATTGCTCCCTTCCTTCTATTTAAAATCAGGCTTTAAAAAAAATATCTCCTTGAGCAATAGACTTAGCCCGTTATGCTTCCTGGTGCACCCTTTCTCCTCAAACCATACAGTTTGTATTTTATCTTGCTCCTTTTCATTATAAATCTACATAAGCCTCACTATGAATAATTGATACAGTTCAATACCAGGCCATTTTTAAAATCTCTTCTGCCAATGCCAAAAACTTAAATTTATCCTCAAGTAGAATTTTCTAAAAGGTCAAAAAGTGACCACATTCTTCTCCAAAATATCACAAAAGTGATCTCTAGGCTACTTACTAATATTCTTCTTTGAAAGCACTTGAGCCAACCCATCATAATATATGTTGTTCTCAACACCATTGTCTTCTTGCTCTTACTAGTAACTATGTTTCTTTAGGGTAGAATGTAGATTTTAGAAAATCAGTTGAACACTTTTGGTGGACTAGGATGGACTCTATTAGGACCTTCTAGCCTTTCTGCTATCTCCATATTATCCTCCCTACAGGGAAGTATATACACTATATGGCACATGCTCTGTATTCTGTGTAATTAGATACATGTATTTCTAATATTGCTTTCACTTTAATAAAATTCATTCTCCTTTAATAGAGTCTTTGATAATAGACCTTTAAAACAGGAGATTATTGTACACATTTAAATTACCTTCATTTGTTAGTCAGGTCTTTCTTTTTTCTCAAATCTAGGAACTTCATTCATTCATTCATTCATTCAATAATTTTTTTGACTCTCTGTTCCATGTTAAAAAATGTTCTCAATATGGTCATATGTAAACGACAAGGACTTTTATCTTTATGGAGTATATATTCTTGTATATGGTTGGGAAAGATTTTAAGTAGACAAATGCTGTAGATCAGTGAGTAAGAACTACAAAGGAAAAAAATGTGAGGGAAGGAGAACATGGGACTCTGAATGCTTTTTTTCTTATAATGATGGTCAGGGAAGGATGCTTTTGCAATCTGATATTTATATGGGACCAAGATTGATACAAGTGACATGGACATCAGGGCAAAGAGGTTTCTGGGCAGAAGAAACAACGTGTGCAAAAACCCTGAGCCTGAGGTATATTTTAGGATTTTTTTGTGTGTGTTACCTTCTGGCTTCATTTTTCTTTAAATTTATTTTTAGGATTTTTATCTGGATCTGAGCAAAGAAAGCCAACAGGAAAACAGAAGGAGATGGTTATAGCTCATTGAGAGGATGGAAGACATGGGTCTCTGAGGCTGATGTTTTCAGACATGAGCTTTATTCAGGACGGTGATTGAAAACATGCATCAAGTCCACAGAATTTATACTTTTGTAATTGTGGGGAGAGGCCTGAAGATTTCCATATCTAACAAATATTCAAATGACTTTGCTACCGTCATTATGGGGCACTGAATCTGAGGTAAGGCAGGACTTCTATAAACTAGTATGAGACACATGGTGAGAGAGAGAGAGTGGAGGAGAGACCTAACATCACAAAAAGCATGACTGTACATATTGTGTAGAAAAATGATGCAGGAGGTTCAAGAGAAAGTCATAGGAACTATTGTAATGATCTGGTAAGACAAAATTCTAATTTTGTCCAGGTTAGAGGCAATAGAATTGGAGAAAAATAGCTAAGTTCTGAATAAATTTGTAAGAAAAATTTATTCCATTTAAAAGAAAATACCAAAGTAAATATTAGTAAGCAGTGGCAAGAAGAATTTCTTTGCTATGTTATATTACCCAACTGGTCCATGTAAATTCTCTGCTTCACGACTCTAGCCCAAGCACTGATATAAACATGGCATGTCATAGTCATTGAATTTCAGTGATCAATTTCAAGTGTGTTCTCTTAAATACTAGGCATGTTCTTTGAATTTTTATTTTGTTTCATCCTTTTTATTTTGACCTATTTTATCTATTGTATTCATTGCTGTCAACCTTAAATCTCACTAAGTCGCTTATTTTATAGTAGAAGACAACTACAAAAGGATCTGGTTGTCCTTTGTGTCTTTTATGGAATTCCTAATAATATCATTATGATTATAGACAATTACTAGACAAGATTTGTAAGAGCTGCTTTATATATACAGAAGAGATAAGGGCCCATCCTTTCCTAAGTTTAGATCACTGCCTACAAATCATAATGCACTTGCTCATGGGTACTCCTTTCCACAGGCCACAATGATCTCAGACTATCTATCCTAGCTACAGTCCCAGAGATCAAGTCAGATTGTCTTGTGCCATATCCAACCATACTTTGAACTCTATTGTTCAAAGCTATAGTTATCTCTAAACGGCCACGCAGGCTGGTCATTGCACTTCTTAGTGCAGCCAAGTGAAACCTTTAGTGTGTATTCACATCATGGATTGTTGAAGTTGACAGAGCATCATAAATTGTCTTGTCTGTCCTTTCATCTTATGGAAGTGGAAAAGGAGGCTGGGAGTGGCTAAGATGAAAACTTTTTTTTTTCTTATTTAGTTTTACCATCATCGGCAACAGGAGGTGTGCATTAAAAAGGCTATTGTCTGGGGTTGAAGAACAGACACTAATAAGACATCTTTGCAAAATGTCATAGCAGTCATTCTGGGGTCAAAACCATGGTGCTAAAATGTGTTGTGAGATTACTACTGTATCAACTGTAAAGAGGAGGTACCTAAGATATGTGCCTCAACCTCCCTCTGTATTAAGTGGTTCTTTGTTTCTTCCTTGAGATGAAATTTAATTTTGAGCCCTTCCAAATTAATTTTAAAGGACTGTTTTATTAATAACAGCTAACACAAGTCTGGGGGATAAAAGCAAGATTAACGCTCTGTAATGAAAAAGGAAAAATAATGTGGGATATTACCTCAAGCTCATACCATGTCTTAAGGCATTTCATATCTGTCCTCCATTTAGCCATAAGCCCAGCACTGATTTCATTTTCTCAGATATGTCTAAGCTGTGAGAGATGGTTGCCTAAAAGGCAATCTTGGGGAATGTTCCTAGAATAAGGTGAAAATTGACTTTGTGAAAGAAAACAACAGAAATTCCCTACAGAGGGGTGCAGGGAGTGGAGCTTCCTCTGAAGACTCTTTGAATGTAGAACGGAAACTTATCCACAGGCCAGATTTGCTTTCTGGTAATTATACTTGAGAATGAAAGTAGGACTACATTCTATCTACATTCCTCTCCCCATGAATCCAAGGCTGGATTCCTTGCTTTTCAATTCTTAAAAGTCATTTCTTCAGGAAGGTTTACATGACTGGGAATTGGGATCCATGTCCGTGAAAGGCTAATGTGCTAAAGAGTTGACTGTGATCCCACTGGCAGGTGATGTAGCCAAAGAGGTGGAGCTTATTGGGAGATGGAGGCCACTGAGGGTGCCTTTGAAAGGGATATTGAGACCTTAACCCATACTTTTTCTTTACTTTCTGGCTGGGATAAAGTGTGCAGCTTCTTCTGCCCTTCGCTTTTGCTCCCTCTTCCTGAGACCAAAAGCTATGAGACAGTTGGCCCTGCTCTGAAACAGCTCAAATTGTAAGCCCAAATAAAACTTTGTCCAATTTATGCTTCTCAAATATTTGTTATACCAGTAGAAAAACCTTGTAGTTCTTTTTGCTTTGAACAATCCTTGCATCTTTCCTCCTGCTCTTTGTCCTTTCAGTGTGGCTCTCCTGCCACGAGCTTTGCAGCATCTTCTGCAAGCTCATTTTACTTTTTCAGTGAAGAGAAAGCCTTAGAGAGTGAGAGGAGGAAAGGAATGCTAAGACAGTCTTCAACATCTATTTGACTTGAAACCATGAGTAGTTTTGTTTGTTCCCCAATTTTCTTTTTATTAGAGGGGTTGTCTGTAAGAAAGCATATTACTGTATGGAACACTTTGAAGAATGAAGAAAGTATAACTCTGTGTTCTTCAAAAATATTAAAGGCTTAACTGCTTGTGCACGTGTGTGAATAGATAATTCTAGACAATAAATATTAGAGAGTCGATGTTCTGCAGGGCTGTTGCTTTCAGCTAAGCCCCAGCGATACTGCAGTGGTCATCATTCCACAAATACACAACACATACTTTCTTTTCTGCCACCAAACCTATGTCTGCCTTGCAATTTCTTGCTACTATCAGTGATTTTTCTAAGACGTTCTGAGAGATTTGCCTCTAGATCCTTTTGCTCAGATTCCTCTGGCCATATGTTGTCTAAGCTAACACATCAAGAATCAAAAACAGAAACCAAATACTTAGCCTTGATTTCATTAAAAGAGTGTTTTGAAGTTTTCAGTGCACATATCCACTCATCTTTCATGTATATAAAAACATAGGGCTTCATTTTTTTTTCTTGTAATGTTTTCAAATAAAAAAAGGATGAAAACAATTTGTTTACTTTTGTCACTTCCCTATCCACAATGTGTGCCTTTATGCATGTGCATTCACACACACACACACACACACACCACATATACATACATTTATTCACCGATCTCATACAAATATGCAACACACACACACACACACACACACACACACACCACATATACATACATTTATTCACCGATCTCATACAAATATGCAACACACACACACACACACACACACACACACACACACACACACACGCGCACACATTTAGTCAGTAGCATCACCATCATTGTAAGTGTTGTAGTGAACAAAGATGGTCTCTGGCTTATGGATTTGAGATGACTGAGGCACCGGGATAAGTTTTGCAACTTAACAGCCATTGTACTCTATGTAGTGTCCTCCTTGGAAAAGTTGTGAGTATAAACTAACTTGTAAAGTGAGTGAGTATGTAAATCAGCCAAAGATTATTTGTAATTACAAGTCTTTGATGTCCGTTGTTCTTTCCAGAAGGTTCCAATTTCTCTTTCTCTTCCTCTTCTCTTTTTTCCTCCTTACTAGTCATCCTTACTGTCTTACTCTCTTCCTTATCTTTGTTCCCTCCTCCTTTTCCCCCTCAGGAGGCAGTGTAACAAACTGATATAGATTCTTTTATAACTTTTACCAATATTAAAACATCTCTAGGACCTACAAACTAATGTTATTGTTTTGTTTTTATGTCATGACCTTGTGTGGCCCAATCCAGATTAACATTCCTGGTCCTTGCATTACTAGGTGAGAGACAATAAAAAGAGAAGATATTAGAGGGTATTTAGTTGATGAAATTCTCAGAATTTGGTGGCTATACTCCAGGGTGAGGGTGAGACTGGAAGGGAGTCTAGGATAATTTTTAGTTGCTAGATTAGTTGGTGGCTAATAGAGCATTACAAGAAACTTGCAGTCTTAAAAAAATGGAGTGCATTTGAAAATTGAAAAAAAAAGGTTTAGATTTGGACTTTGGTTATGAGATCATAGTGTAAGATAACTTAATTTTGAGTTTTGCAACAGTGCACTCTATAAACACAGTTAGTACAAAGGAATGTCATAGATTCTTATCTTAGTTTTTATTCTTATCATGACTTCCTATTGCATGTCAAAACATCATGACCTAGCCAACTTATAGAAGAGTTAATTGGGGTCTTACATTTTCAGGGGAGAGTCTGTAACCATCAAGTCAGGAAGCATGGCAGCAAGGAGGAAGGGTTGCCTCTGGAGCAGTAGCTGAGAACCTACATCCTTATGTGTACAAGTAAGAGAGAGAGAGAGAGAGAGAGAGAGAGAGAGAGAGAGAGAGAGAGAGAGAGAGAGAGAGAGCTAAATGGGAATGGCATAAGATTTTGAAACCCCAAAGTCCATTCCCAGTGATGCAATTGTTCCAACATGTCACAGACCCTAATTCACCCCAAACAATTTCACCAGCTGGGACCAAGCATTCAAATATATGACCCTATTAATGTGATCCTCATTCAAAACATCACAATACTAATTATCAGGATATAAGAAAGTCAAACTAATGTACATGACTGAGATATACCAAACCAGTAGACAATGCATGGTAGAGATGAGTCTTGAAACTACTCTGCTTGTGGTGCTGTGGCTAGGAATTTGTATGGAGTTCTTTATTTAGAAGTTTGAGACTTCTGGCTGATAAGATTCATAATATGGTTTTGAAAGTAGTATATTAAGAGGAATTAAGTGGAAAGTGATCAGATGGATCAAGAGACCATGAAATATTGAGACTATTAATATTGGTGTACTGGCAAAAGTTGAAAGTAATTTGGGTGACCAAGATGTTAGTTACTTCAGTTGAGTGCATAGTCATTTTGAAATGACATCAGAAGAGGGTGGGAATCAGTAGAATATCATAGTATGTGAATCAGAGGAGGAGTGTTTTCACACACAGGAAGAGTGAAATGATTTGAACATTTCCCCTGGAAGCCAAGAAAATGCACATCATCTCCTGTTCCTGATGTGCACAGGTTACGAGTATCTGAGCAGCTTCCATTCAGAAGAATCTTAAGAAACTCCCCACCCTAAGAGATTTTCCTTTAAGCTTGAAGAGGTGTAGAATGTAATGCAAAGACTTCAGGGATTAAGTAGAGCATTGGTGGTAGAACTGAGTGTTCCAGATCTGCCAAGTGTTAACAAGGAGGTCATTGGGGAGATAATGAGAGAGGATGGTGAAGGGAAGTCTGGGCTGTGGAAACAGGAGAGACATGAATAGAGGAATGTGAGACAATGCTCTGCTCCGTGGAGTTCTCAGGAGAATACAGAAGTTTAGAGGATCACTCAGAAATCATGAGTCAGGGTGTTTAACATATTGAGTAAGTGGAGTGCAAGCAACTAGGCAGAGAGAGTAGAAAGATTATTGTAAAGCGTGTAAAAGCAAGTACACGACTTTCTATGAAGCACTTAGAAAACTTCAAGATGTGGTCAGACCTGAAAAAAAAATACATCCAAGCAACATATGGATGCAATGGTTTACATTTGAGGAAAAAAGGTTTACAAAAAGATGTAATAGGAACACATGTGGGTTGTGTCACCATGACAATAAACTAGCAGAACTTCTAAAATCCTTTGATGAGCATGCTGCTCATGGCCTTCTGGGATGCTTTGGAAATTTTGAATGTCCAGGTTGTGCTTACAGTGTACCAAATCAGATCATGAGGACAAGATCTCTCCTTTTCCTCTTTCCATTAAATGGTATTTTAATCTTATAAACCTACTTCATTTTGATACCATATTTTACTCTACATGGAAGTAAACAGACATGTGAATAACACACATCAGAAAATGACACAGAATGGGTCTCATTTGAAATGTTAAGGAAACAAGGACAATTTGTTTGGAAAGTCAAGGAATGTGTTTTATTTGAAAAAGTACTGATACTGTGCATGACAAGTGTTAAGAAAGTATTCTTTTATTTATAAATAACCAATTAACTTCTGGTGACAAGCAATTATTCTATTTGTGTAATTGGAATAAATGCACTTAGTATATTGTGATTTTAAATAAACTCACTAAATTTTGGTAGAAACAAAAATCACATCTGTCATCCTCTAAACATTAGTTTTGTTCATGGTTGAGAAACATTCATTATTGTTTAACCTACACAGCTATATTTATCTACAATAAGATATTTATTTAAGTAGAAAACTGAAGTGAAAACTTAAGCATTCCTTGGAGAGTCACTTGTGTAGGATGGTGTTTTATACTGGGGCAAACACGTGAAGGAGTGTTTCTCTGAAGTGGACTCAGGAATGGGACTAAGGCAGACTCGTGAAGGAATGTTTCGCTGAAGCAGAGACCAGAGAGAGGTTGTTCTTCTAAAGCAAACCTATGAAAGGACACATGATGAAGGATTCTTTGCTAACAGCACACATGTATTAGTCTGCCTTTTATTGTGTAGTTGAGCTGCGTTTGTCTGGGCTTCTCAAACTCAGGCTGAGGCAAGACAGGTGGAGAACATGTGATATTTGGAGGGTATAAATAGAACTCCACGGAATGACAGACACGGAGCGGAGCTTGGGTTGCTGGTAGCTGTGCAAAGCTTGTGGGTCTTGTATCTTCGCTGATTTTTCGCTTCCCTGAGATGGGCACAGCCTATAAATTCTGATGTTCCTGTTTGTCCCTCCTGCTGACTAAAGCTGAGGCCATGGCCTGGCTGTCTCTGCTAGGTCGTGCCACTGCTGCTGATTCCTGTTTGCTAGCCTGACTCTATGGACCTGGACTGCTGGTGGATGGAGCTGCTGCTGCTAACCTGTGAACTGAGCTGTTGATTTTCCTGCAACATCGACTGGAGTTGCTCCAAAGAACCTTTCTAAACAGGTCCCCTCTGCTCCACTCCTTGCCCCCTGATCCTTTCTTTTCCACTACCTCTGGTGGGTGATGAGCTACAAGAGAGGTTAAAGCACTTAAGAACCATCATTGAAAATAAGGTTTGAAAAAAATTAAAGTTACAGAAAACCATTCATTTTTCTATAATATTGATTTCCAGTTTCTGTGAATTAATAGCTATTGACTTTTAAACTTATAAATATAACTTTCATAGTGCTTTTTATACCACATAATTATCTTTAGCTTTGCTCTTTAGACCAATGAATTTCTTTCAGTATGGTAGCTACTCTTGAACCATAGAGTAACTTATTTTATGCTGTGTACGTATTTTATGATCTTTGCAAAAGCCTGGGAGCCAAGTTTCAGACTTCTGCTTACTTTTGGCTCTGTCTCAGGAGCTACCTGTAAGAACTACCTAATTCTGATCAAGAATTCTGTTTCTCCCTAAAAAATATCCTCCTGTTCCTGATTTTGGGTGACATGGTGATGGTTACCTTTGTTCTTGCATAGATGTATTGAAATTGCTTCAAAGCTTTGAAGTTCAGAGATTTAAGGCAGAGATGAAATGCAAATATGTACACTCTGTTTTCATATGGAAATGATATTCTGAATCAGAAATATACTGCTTTGTTGGTCTACACTGAGTCTTATAGAATAAATTAAATACACTTATAAGACAGGCTTATGAGGTTTTTCTTATTAACTATGCCAAGATACATTATTAAGTAACTAGATTTTAAAACTTCTAGGATGTTAAGGGATGATTGAAGATTTTATATGTAAGAATCTGCGGGTTTTACTTATTTTCACATATGTAGCAAGTCTACTTCAGTGTTTGAGCTCTAATGTTCCCCTCTTTTGGAAACAAGCTTTGTGTTTTACCATTGCTGAATTAGTCAAGCTGTGAATTTGATTATGAAAAAGTTGAATCAGTTAATAAGAAAGGTACAGTAAAAATGACCTCCAGCCTCTACCAGGACTTCATCACTACTAACCACATAGTTTATCTCCTTCAAGACTCTTGTTGTCTTACAGATGTGTGTGTGTGTGTGTGTGTGTGTGTGTGTGTGTGTGTGTGTGAGAGAGAGAGAGAGAGAGAGAGAGAGAGAGAGACAGACAGACAGAGACAGAGAGAGAGAGAGAGAGACAGACAGACAGACAGACAGAGACAGAGAGAGAACAAGAGAGAGTCAATGCATTTATCTTATTCTGTTTATTTGGATTGGACTGGTTCTGTCTTGGTTGAGCATTCTCTATTTTTCAAATATCTCTCTATTCAGTCTAATGAGGGCTTCTCTTTTTATTTGAATGTCTCTGCCCTTCATCTTCATTGTCTCCTGTTTGTCATACACATGCTATCTTTCTGTTATCTATAGATATTCACACACATGTATATGTTTAAATATATATGTATTGTATATGGGAACATATATGTGTTCTATATATATATGTTATATGTTATGTATTCAAATATGGGACTGTAAATATATAGTATAACCAGGTAGGCTGTTTAGGTTTTTTGTATTCTTATAATTATTAGTCCCTTCTTTGAATACCCTTGTATATTCATACAATAGTTTATTCCTTAATGATTGAAGTAAATGATAAAACAGTTTTAAACAGTTTTTTTTAAAGGATGGGATGGTGACATATTTCATTATAGTTCTGAGTTGCACATTTAAGGCTATTCTACTTTTTGATATGAAATAAGACATCATCCTTTACAGAAAACTTAGGTAGTAATATTTGTCTTCCCAAAGGCCCACTGTTTGTGTTATCTGCTATTGTAATGGAGAAGGATGGACATAGTTTGCTTATTAAGAGTATTATTATTTTCACTTTGTGTGAAACCTTTGGTTTTCTTCACCAGGTTTATGGAAGTGAGGGTAAGATATAGGTACTTTCTGTAGGTGCATTCAGTTTGACTGTGTCATGTATAGTATGTATCTGATGACAGAAGAAAATTGTCTTAGCTTCTCAGTGATTTCTGGGTTAGGATGATGGCCTAAAGCTATTTTGCTCATGCATCTGGTAAAATTAACTAGAAGACTCTTCAGGAAAGAAGTTAAACAATCAATGTTAAGAAAGAAAAAGATGTGAATCTATATCAAATATATCTTCTAAAAAGACATTTCTGGAGACTTTAGGATTCTAGTAGCTTAAGAAAGAAGCCTTTTTGTGATGTCAGAGGCTAAGAAGTTTGTCTCAAGGAAGCTCATGTAGTGCACCAAAAGTCAAATTAAAAGCTCCAACAGAAACAGCAAGACAAAACCCCCAGGGTAGTCCCTTCCTGAAGTGAGGTTCAGTTTGTGTACAGATCACCATGAAACTTTTGTGTGATTGTCAGCTTAGCTTGGTCTATATGCTAGGGATGTTCAGGCTATGACTCGGGTGTTTACTAACACAGGGCTTATGGGTGAAGCTCCTATTCAAGGTAGAGTACATGAGAGGGTAAAAACAGAAAGACAAAGGGATGAAGAAGTAGAAGAATAACACTGAAATCATCTATTTGCAAAGTATTAAAGAGGAAGGCAGGCCATGAAAAGGGAGCAATCAATAACATACTTCAAGAGTGCTATGGAGACACATCACAAGACAACCTAAAAGCATGCCCACAAACATGCTCTTTCATCCACAGTTATTTGTTTATTGAATCACCAATATTTTTTAAAAAAATTTTTATTGGGTATTTTCCTCATTTACATTTCCAATGCTATCCCAAAAGTCCCCCATACCTTCCCCCCACTCTCCTACCCACCCACTCCCACTTCTTGGCCCTGGCGTTCCCCTGTACTGAGGCAGATAAAGTTTGCACGACCAATGGGCCTCTCTTTCCACTGATGGCCAGCTAGGCCAACTTCTGATACATATGAGGCTAGAGACACGAGCTCCAGGGGGTACTAGTTAGTTCATATTGTTGTTCCACTTATAGGGTTGCAGATCCCTTTAGCTCCTTGGGTACTTTCTCTAGCTCCTCCATTGGGGGCCATGTGATCCATCCAATAGCTGACTGTGAGCATCCACTTCTCTGTTTGCTAGGCCCCAGCATAGTCTCACAAGAGACAGCTATATCAGGGTCCTTTCAGCAAAATCTTGGTAGTGTATGCAATGGTGTCTGAGTTTGGCGGCTGATTATGGGATGGATCCCCAGATATGGTAGTCTCTAAATGGTCCATCCTTTTGGCTCAGCTCCAAACTTTGTCTCTGTAACTCCTTCCATGGGTGTTTTGTTCCCAATTCTAAGAAGGGGCAAAGTGTCCACACTTTGGTCTTCGTTCTTCTTGAGTTTCATGTGCTTTGTATCTTCTATCTTGGGTGTTCTAACTTTATGGGCTAATATCCACTTATCAGTGAGAGTTTTTTTGTGATTGGGTTACCTCATTCAGGATGATGCCCTCCAGGTCAATCCATTTGCCTAGGAATTTCATAAATTCATTCTTTTTAATAGCTGAGTAGTACTCCATTGTACCACATTTTTTGTATCCATTCCACTGTTGAGGGGCATCTGGGTTTTTCCAGCTTCTGGCTATTATAAATAAGGCTGCTACGAACAGAGTGGAGCATGTGTCCTTCTTACCAGTTGGAACATCTTCTGGATATATGCCCAGGAGAGGTATTGCGGGATCCTCTGGTAGTTCTATGTCCAATTTTCTGAGGAACCACCAGACTGATTTCCAGAGTGGTTGTAAAAGCTTGCAATCCCACCAGCAATGGAGGAGTGTTCCTCTTTCTCCACATCCTTGCCAGCATCTGCTGTCACCTGAATTTTTGATCTTAGCCATTCTGACTGGTATGAGATGGAATCTCAGGGATGTTTTGATTCGCATTTCCCTGATGATTAAGGATGCTGAACATTTTTTCAGGTGCTTCTCAGCCATTCGGTATTCCTCAGGTGAGAATTCTTTATTTAGCTCTGAGCCCCATTTCTTAATGGGGTTGTCTGATTTTTTGGAATCCACCTTCTTCAATTCTTTATATATATTGGATATTAGTCCCCTATCTGATTTAGGATAGGTAAAGGTCCTTTCCCAATCGTCTTATTGATGGTGTATTTTGCCTTACAGAAGTTTTGCAATTTTATGAGATCCAATTTGTCAATTCTCGATCTTACAGCACAAGCCATTGCTGTTCTATTCAGGAAAATTTCCCCTGTACCCATATCTTCGAGGCTTTTCCCCACTTTCTCTTCTATAAGTTTCAGTGTCTCTGGTTTTATGACGAGATCCTTGATCCACTTAGATTTGACCTTAGTACAAGGAGATAGGAATGGATCAATTCACATTTCTTCTACATGTTAACCACCAGTTGTGCCAGCATCATTTGTTGAAAATGCTGTCTTTTTTCTACTGGATGGTTTTAGCTCCCTTGTCAAAGATCAAGTGACTATAGGTGTGTGGGTTTATTTCTGGGTCTTCAATTCGATTCCACTGGTCTACTTGTCTGTCTCTATACCAGTACCATGAAGTTTTTATCACAATTGCTCTGTAGTACAGCTTTAGGTCAGGCATGGTGATTCCACCTGAGGTTCTTTTATCCTTGAGAAGAGTTTTTGCTATCCTAGGTTTTTTGTTGTTCCAGATGAATTTGCAGATTGTTCTTTCTAATTCGTTGAAGAATTGAGTTGGGATTTTGATGGGGATTGCATTGAATCTGTAGATTGCTTTTGGCAAAATAGCCATTTTTACTATATTGATCCTGCCAATCCAAGAGCATGGGAGATCTTTCCATCTTCTGAGATCTTCTTTAATTTCTTTCTTCAGAGACTTGAAGTTCTTTTCATATAGATATTTCACTTTCTTAGTTAGAGTTACGCCAAGATATTTTATATTATTTGTGACTATTGAGAAGGGTGTTGTTTCCCTAATTTCTTTCTCAGCCTGTTTATCCTTTGTGTAGAGAAAGGCCATTTACTTGTTTGAGTTAATTTTATATCCAGCCACTTCACCGAAGCTGTTTATCAGGTTTAGGAGTTCTCTGGTGGAATTTTTAGGGTCTCTTATATATACTATCATATCATTTGCAAAAAGTGGTATTTTGACTTCTTCCTTTTCAATTTGTATCCTCTTGGTCTCCTTTTGTTGTCGAATTGCTCTGGCTAGGACTTCAAGTACAATGTTGAATAGGTAGGGAGAAAGTGGGCAGCCTTGTCCAGTCCCTGATTTTAGTGGGATTGCTTTCACCTTCTCACCATTTACTTTGATGTTGGCTACTGGTTTACTATAGATTGCTTTTATCATGTTTAGGTATGGGCCTTGAATTCCTGATCTTTCCAAGACTTTTATCATGAATGGGGGTTGGATCTTGTCGAATGTTTCTAAGCATCTATCAAGATGATCATGTGGTTTTTGTCTTGGAGTTTGTTTATATAATGGATTACATTGATGGATTTCCATATGTTGAACCATCCTTACATCCCTGGAATGAATCCTACTTGGTCAGGATGGATGATTTTTTTTTTTTATGTGTTCTTGGATTTGGTTAGTGAGAACTTCATTGAGTATTTTTGCATCGATATTCATAAGGGAAATTGGTCTGAAGTTCTCTATCTTTGTTGGGTCTTTCTGTGGTTTATGTATCAGAGTAATTGTGGCTTCATAGAATGAGTTGGGTAGAATACTTTCTGCTTCTATTTTGTGGAATAGTTTGTGAAGAACTGGAGTTTGATCTTCTTTGAAAGTCTGATAGAACTCTGCACTAAACCCATCTGGTCCTGGGCTTTTTTTGGTTGGGAGACTATTAATGACTTCTTCTATTTCTTTAGGGGATATAGGACTGTTTAGATCATTAACCTGATCCTGATTTAACTTTCGTACCTGGTATCTGTCTAGAAATTTGTCCATTTCATCCAGGTTTTCCTGTTTTGTTGAGTATAGCCTTTTGTAGAAGGATCTGATGGTGTTTTGGATTTCTTCAGGATCTGTAGTTATGTTTCACTTTTCATTTTTGATTTTGTTAATTAGGATGATTTCCCTGTACCCTCTAGTGAGTCTGGCTAAGGGTTTATCTATCTTGTTGATTTTCTCAAAGAATCAGCTCCTCGTTTGGTTGATTCTTTGAATAGTTCTTCTTCTTTCCACTTGGTTGATTTCATCCCTGAGTTTGATTATTTTCTGCCATCTACTCCTCTTGGGTTAATTTACTTCCTTTTGTTTTAGAGCTTTTAGGTGTGTTGTCAAGCTGCTAGTGTGTGCCCTCTCTAGTTTCTTTTTGGAGGCACTCAGAGCTATGAGTTTCCCTCTTAGAAATGCTTTCATTGTGTCACATAAGTTTGGGTATGTTGTGTCTTTATTTTCATTAAACTCTAAAAAGTCTTTAATTTCTTTCTTTATTCCTTCCTTGACCAAGGTATCATTGATAAGAGTGTTGTTCAGTTTCCACGTGAATGTTGGCTTTCTATTATTTATGTTGTTATTGAAGATCAGCCTCAGTCCATGGTGATCTGATAGGATGCATGGGACAATTTCAATATTTTTGTATCTGTTGAGGCCTATTTTGTGACCAGTTATATGGTTAATTTTGGAGAAGGTACCATGAGGTGCTGAGAAGAAGGTATATCCTTTGTTTTAGGATAAAATGTTCTGTAGATATCTGTTAAATCCATTTGTTTCATATCTTCTGTTAATTTTACTGTGTCCCTGTTTAGTTTCTGTTTCCACGATCTGTCAATTGATGAAGGTCGTGTGTTGAAGTCTCCCACTATTATTGTGTGAGGTGCAATGTGTGCTTTGAGCTTTACTAAAGTGTCTTTAATGAATGTGGCTGCCCTTGCATTTGGAACATCGATTTTCAGAATTGAGAATTCCTCTTGGAGGATTTTACCTTTGATGAGTATGAAGTGTCCCTCCTTGTCTTTTTTGATAACTTTTGGTTGGAAGTCGACTTTATTCGATATTAGAATGGCTACTCCAGCTTGATTCTTCAGACCATTTGCTTCCAAAATTGTTTTCCAGCCTTTCACTCTGAGGTAGTGTCTGTCTTTTTCCCTGAGATGGGATTCCTGTAAGCAGTAAAATGTTGGGTCCTGTTTGTGTAGCCAGTCTGTTAGCCTATGTCTTTTTATTGGGGAATTGAGTCCATTGGTATTAAGAGATATTAAGGAAAAAGTAACTGTTGCTTCCTATTATTTTTGTTGTTCGAGTTGGCATTCTGTTCTTGTTGCTGTGTTCTTTTTGGTTTGTTGAAGGATTACTTTCTTGTTTTTTCTAGGATGTGGTTTCTGTCCTTGTATTGGTTTTTTTCTGTTATTATCCTCTGAAGGGCTGTATTTGTGGAAAGAAAATATGATAATTTGGTTTTGTCGTGGAATACTTTGGTTTCTCCATCTATGGTAATTGAAAGTTTGGCTGGGTATAGTAGCCTGTGCTGGGATTTTTGTTTTCTTAGTGTCTGTATAACGTCTTTCCAGGATCTTCTGGCTTTCATAGTCTCTGGTGAATAGTCTGGTGTAATTCTTATAGGCCTGCCTTATATGATACTTGATCTTTTTCCCTTACTGCTTTTTATATTCTATCTTTATTTAGTGCCTTTGGTGTTCTGAATATTAAGTGTCAGGAGGAATTTCTTTTCTGGTCCAGTCTATTTGGAGTTCTGTAGGCTTCTTGTATGGTCATGGGCACGTCATTCTTTAGGTTTGGGAAGTTTTCTTCTATAATTTTGTTGAAGATATTTTCTGCTCCTTTGAGTTGAAAATCTTCATTCTCATCCACCCTTATTATCCGTAGGTTGGGTCTTCTCCTTTTGACCTGGATTTCCTGGATGTTTTGAGTTAGGATCTTTTTGCATTTTGCATCTTCTTTGATTGTTGTGCTGATGTTCTCTATGAAATCTTCTGCACCTGATATTCTCTCTTTCATCTCTTGTATTCTGTTGCTGATGCTCATATCTATGGTTCCAGCTTTCTTTCCTAGGGTTTCTATCTCTAGCGTTTCCTCATTTTGGGTTTTCTTTATTTTGTCTACTTTGCTTTTTAGATTTAGTCTGGTTTTGTTCATTTCTATCACCTGTTTGAATGTGTTTTCCTGTTTTTCTTTAAGGACTTCTACCTGTTTGGTTGTGTTTTCATGTTTTTCTTTAAGGACTTGTAACTCTTTAGCCGTGTTCTCCTGTATTTCTTTAAGTGAGTTACTAAATACTTCTTGATGTCCTCTACCATCATCATGAGATACGCTTTTAAATCCGGGTCTACCTTTTTGAGTGTGTTGGGGTTCCCAGGACTGGGTGAGGTGGGAGTGCTGCGTTCTGATGATGGTGAGTGGTCTTGGCTTCTGTTAGTAAGATTCTTATGTTTGCCTCTCCCCATCTGGTAATCTCTGGAGTCAGTTGTTATAGTTGTCTGTTGTTAGAGCTTGTTCCTCTTGTGATTCTGTTAGTCTCTATCAGCAGACCTGGGAGAGTAGCTCTCTCCCGAGTTTCAGTGGTCAGAGCACTCTCTCCAGGCAAGCTCTTCTCTTGCAGGCACGGTGCCCAGATATCTGGCATTCGAACCTGCCTCCTGGCAGAAGTTGTGTTCCACTCACCAGAGGTCCTAAGATCCTGTGGAGAGTGCTCTGGGGACCTTGGGGGTGTCTGCCGACTCCGTGCCCAAGATGACCCGCGAATCACTAATTTTTTAAAGAGAAAAATCAAGATGGTAAAAATGACTGAGAGACATATAGGGAGACAGAGACAATTTGGGGCAGTGAAGTACAATAAATATGTATTTTAATAATAATTTCAAACTTACCTGAGTGTTACATTCTTATAAAACAGAAGTGGTGGCTACAGAAATGTCTTATAGGAAGTGAAAGTCTCACTCACTAAAATATACATGGATATATTGCATAGTAAAACTGTTATGGGAAAGCTCATGTGGAAGGAAATGACATTACTGAGATCAAGAGAATGTGCCAAAAACAAAGCAAGATAATTAGTGCATAGGAGAACAATGAGTTGTAACACACTAATTGGTGAGCATTTGAAAATATACAGAGACAATGGGAGGGAAGAATTTATCAAATCCTGAGAAACATTTCACTGAGTTAAATAAAGGGTTAAGAATAATTTAAAAGGTACAAGGAAGCCTGGCTGGAAATACATACAGCTGGACACTAATTTCTAATTGACACCAAAAGCTGGTCAATTTTCCAAAGTGGAAATACTGCTATGCTTCAACAGTATTTAATTATTCCAATAGGATATGCTCAAGGAATGCTGCTTTTTAAAGCAAATTTATTTTGAAACTAAACAAAATATTTAGTATTATCATCAAATAAAATGCATTATTTGCCATGTAAGCACTCCAAGTCTACATTGTCCCTGTAAAGATGTTACCAGGTGGAGTGCTTTCCATATTTGGTGTGAAGTGGAGTTTCCTCAGATTGTCACTCCTCATAGACTTTACTATAGATATGCCTTGCTGTCATTGTTTGTTAATGTCTATAAACTCATAAAAAGGGATGAACTAAGATTATCTCGATTTTTCTGATTTGCCTTCTAAGAATCCTGCCCCATTTTGTTCTTTGCAGTTTATCCTCTGAATAGCCCAAGACGTCCTGGTAATGGGTAAAGAGAGAGAAGTCTGAGTATTTACTCTATGTACTTCAAATAGTCATGAACTACACAGAGTCATTTGGCTAAGGTAAGAAAATAACTTCATGTATCTTTACTTAGTTTATACAAAATATCTGAAGATATACAGTCATTTGAGACTCCATTTTAAGTCAATTTTTATAATGGCTAAATTTTACATATAACTCTGTTGAGTTTTGATGACATAATTTGGTACTGTAATTGGGTAAACTTAGAGGATTGCACACAAAGGTTTCTGAGTTTTGGCTTCCTTTGGACGGTTATGACATGAGCATCATAGAGTACATCTTCCCCGGTGTAATCAAGCTTTTTGAGGAACATCTGTCCCCTTAGATGGGACCTCTATGGCACAATGCACCACTTTACCCATGCACAAATGCTCCATTTCAAATTTTGTGACTTTCCTTGCATTGCAAATATATTAGTGGGCCCCCATAAATACTAGACTAAGTTAGGTGTTGCAGATGTATAAACAAAAATTCAAGTTAGATTAAATTCGAGCTCAATATGGTTTTTATGAAATTATCTTAGGAAAAGGGCATATTTTTCTTATAACAATTAAAATGTTGTGTTGTTAAGCAATTAATGGTGAGATGTGTTGTTTATTATTATTTTATTGTTTGGGCTTTCCCACAGTGGGTATATTTCAAGTTATCTTCTTTATTGTCAACAGGGAGCACGTTTTGAAAGTTCCATTAGAGTTACATCTGCTATTTATGAATGCAACTTACTTCTCAGTCCTAGCTACTCTGATCGATCCTTTTCTTTTCTCAGTAACAGCAGGCCCTCCTCTTAAGTTTCACTTCTCTATTCTTTGGATCTTTGTCTAAATAATCTCTAAGCTGTTTGAGACAGGGTTCTTGTTTTCATTGTGTTGTTTGGTGAAATGCCATATGCACACATGGCATTTTGTAGATAATAAAAGCAGCAGTGATTATAGGCTTTTGGTATATTGTGTTGACATCCCTGCTGGTAACAATATACAGAGATATCACTTGACATTCCATTGAGTTAACAGAAACGATTGTGATGACTTTTACTGCTGTTAAGAGCAAGAAGAATATTGATTTTAATCAGAAGAAACAGGGAGAGATTGCTTTGACATGTGTTTTTCACTTGGTCATTGAGAATGTCATGAAGTAATGAAAAGAATAAATAATAATCTGTGTTGGGTTCTTTCAAGAGACCTGTAAGGTTGTTTGAAAATAGTGACCCAAGGATGAGAATTTCGTTTTTGAAATGAGATATTTAATCAGTCACCTTAGAGCAATCTCTTGCATGACTAATAGAAGATTCTCACTAGAATATTAAACAAAGGTGATTTTCAATAAATGGATTGAAATAGAGAAAATGGATTTATTTATTCATTTCCAAGTATATATTGATTTACTCATTCAAAAATATGAAATGATCACTTATAGTATAGTTGGTGTTGTCCTAGGTCCTCGGATACAACACATAACAAGGCAAGTAACATCCTACTCAGGTAGGAAGCTCAGAGACCTGAATTCTGGAGTGTTTGGCAAATCACAGGTTGGAGAGGTCAGCATTGAAGAACAAGAAGGTGTAAGATAACTGAGTTACAAAAATCCACCAAAGGGAGTAATATTTTAAAGGCCAAGTGACATAACTCTTCTAGAAGGAGGAAGGGATATGCAAAGTCAAAACTCTTGGTGGTCTTATGAAAAAAAGATGGAATGTGGCGATGGGGCTTATTGTTGAGCATAGTGTGACTCATTCAGAGAGATGGAGGTGGTGAGGTAAATTAAGGAAGGAATAATGATAAAAATACATAGTAAATTTTGATCACATCTTTTTAGGTGGTTTTCTATAAAAAGGAGGATGGCATTGCTGGAACAGTGGTATGGTTGGAATAGTATCATTGAATGAATAGTTAGGTAATAAACATAGTATGTTTCCTGGGGCAGTCTCTTGAAGGGACAATAGAGGGACACACAATATCAGAAGTATAGTCTCTTGACTTAGAGGATGTTACTTGTTGGAGAGGGCTTGGGTCATCTGTGTGAGCCTCTGGGTGTGATACTTAACCACACAACTGAAAAAAAACCAACCAGCCAGCCAGCCAGCCAGGCAGCCAACCAACCGACCAACCAACCAATCAACCAATCAACCAATCAACCAATCAACCAATCAACCAATCAACCAACATGAATAACAATGCCCATTGTATTTTAGAGTAGTATACAGAGATCCACTCAGTCTGAGTGTCATCTGGACTCCAGGAGCAGCACTGGAACCTGCAGGAACTAACATGATCAGGGAGTGTTGCATTTCATTGGTCTTGGCCCAGGTTCTTTCACTTCTTGCCTTGATTGATTACAGGTCTGGGGGTCAAGCCTTTTATTGAGCAGGTGTTAATGATAACAATCACTTGGCCCTGAGCTCTATAAGAGTTTTGGAGGATAGCAAATTCTTTCCTTGGTGCTCAGCCTAAAGGAAGTTAGTATGGGAAGTGTGAACCTTGTAAACGAGATAGGTGATGCACAGGTGTGGGAGTTGTCTCTGAACCATTTTTTGCCTCTCTTTTCTTTTTCCTCTTCCTCCCTCTATCTTTCCCCACACTTTATTTCCTTATCTCTTTTTTTTCTCCTTTTCTTCTTTGATACACTATAATACAGACTTTTTTTTTTAATGCTGTTAAGGATCTAGTTGAGAGAAAAAGTCACGGAAAAAAAATGCACAGAATGAAGTTGCTTGAGAAAGTGATTGGGTTCAGGGTGAGTGGAGAGTGTAGTTTCTGAGAGGAGACCAAACTTTTCATTTGTATTAAAGAGAAGACTTGGTTTGCAAGTCAGAATCATATATCTATATCTCTATATAGTATATATTATATACAGCATATATTATATATACTACTCTCTCTATATGTATAAAATCTAATAATCTATCTATCTATCTATCTATCATCTATCTATCGAGAGGAAGAAATTAGACATTCTTATAGAACAGGTTAAATTGTTCAGTGAACTGTGAACTTTGAGTGCAAAAGAGCAAGGAAGAGGCTTGGGAGTGGTTGTAACAGTCTGTGATTAACAATTCTGTTTTCATAGAGAAAGCAAATTTCATCAAATAAGTGCCCTTAATAAAGAGGTTTCTTCTCTTTTCCTGGAGGATTCAGTTCTCTGGATTTCTAATGGACAGTCTTGGTTAAGTCCATTTAGCTTTTGACTTAATGTCGATTTCTATAGCCTGTCTTTTATGGGGAAAAAAATCTCATTTTAAAAAAGTAGTTTGTGATTTGAGCCATGTTAGACAATTCTATCTATAACATAGAAATATGAGAAAATGTACATGTGACTGAACGAAATATGTAGAAATAGCTGCACTTATCAAACATATAGTATGCTTGAATTCACTAACACAGCAAGCAAAAGCATGACATTTGAAATTATATATTCATTGCATTCTGAGGGCATGGAATGATTGTACACCATGACCTAACCGTGGTGTGGGACCAGTTATTCACATCACCTCATATTTTTATATTTCGGCTTTAGACAATTGGATTAAATTATAAGAAAATAAATTAATAAAGCTCTATATACAATCTCTTGAATGGACCAGGAATTTAGCTACTCTAGCAAAATCTATGCACTTAAAAGTGTCTTATTGTGTATAATTCTTGAAAAGTATGGAAAAATGTTACATTTAGAAATAAATAGATGTCCACTTCAAGAAAATAAAGATAATAAGTGAATTCTCTATCCATTGGTATGCTGAGCTTTAACACAGAGGTCAAGTTAAGGTTGCACTAATTGACTTCTGTAGGATTGTTCAATTTTGAAAATTTATGATCACTAAAAGTAGTTTTAGTGGATGATCCATCTGCATATGTTATTAACATACAAGATGCTCTATACTGTGTTTCCAAGCAATCTCTAGCTGTTTTCTCTAAAATGGCCTTACCTTGTTTGCTTTAAATTGCCTCTTCCATTCTATGCACTTGAAGACACTGTGCAGGGTCATAGGAATTGGCATAGTCATATGTGTTTGTCTGCCTTAGTGACACTGACAAGAGGATCCAACTATCCTGATGTTTAAGAATAAATGATGTAGCATAGTAAATGGATTGAAAATAATGTGTGGTAGGTTTCCTGGTTTCCTATGGTTCTGAGGAAGTGGAAGCTAGGAGACAAGTTTCCCATGACATACTTTATTGATGGACTAATCTATTTGTAGAATTGGAGTCCTCATTGTTCCAATTACTAAATCAGTTGTTCCACCCTGGATATTGCTTTTGGGACCAAGGATTACACACATGAGCTTCTGAAGGATGTTCCAGATTCAAACCATAAACTCTCTGTACGTTTTCCTCTTTCACTTCCCATTTATACTGACTATTCTGGGATTATTTTTGCCTATGGGTAGATTTTGAATGTCTGAGTTAAAAAAAATAGTCCATTTTATAAAAACAAATCCACAGAATAATGGGTTCAATAATTAGTCATGTTAATTTTTTACACATGTCAATATATTAAAGATATTAAGATATATGTGTATCTTAAAATATATATTTAAGATATACTTTAACATTGTAATAATATGATATACATACTATATATACATAAATATAGAATGTATATTATATATACATATGTATCTATCTCCAAATTAATCTCAAAACCTAGGATGTATATACCACATTTTGGGTAAGATTTTGGTGACTTCCATTCCTAATCTACCTGGAGCTCAGCTTATCTCAGGACGAACACCTGCATCTTCCATAACAAAGAGTGCAGAGAATGCTGGTACCACTCTAGAGCCAGATGGATAGATTTACATCTTGACCTGTCAACTCATGCAATCCATCTGGAGCATGTTAATTAACCATTGGAAGCCTAACTTTCTCTTTTGTAGAATGGCCTAACAATAGTTCCTACCTAAAACCATCTCCTGAGGAGTTACTAGGATGATGTATGGAGATATCAATATTTCCCAATAGGTTTAGCTCTCTCCCTGTCCTCCCTATCATTAAAGCACAATCAGCAGTTGCTTAAGTCACTTAATTCAAACTATTTCCATCATGAAGCTGATGAGACCAAAAAGTGAACTGAGATAAAGCCACAGTGTGCTCTCATGGAGATTATTGTTTTGAAACCAGTACTGCTTTCCTGGATCTTTAACACTATGTTTTACAGCCATGCTAGGGATGTATAGTAGACTCAGAGCATTCTTTCTTTACCTGTCCAGTTTAATCTATAGAGTTGCTTGACCAAGCCCCAGTGGAACAGACTCGGAAGAGTATAGAGTCACACTTATTTTCTACAATGGCCTCCCCTTCAGCCATCCCAGTGCCCCAAACAAAACCAGACATGACTGAATATCTATGTCTGTTCCAGGATTAGAGAACAAATGAAGAAGTTGGTTCCACCTCTCAGCCTTCTTTACCCTTCCAGTGTCTCATGTCCAAGAAGGATCCTTTCCTATACACCTTTTTATTCTTGAGTTCTTTTGGAAGCCCTTTAGGTGTGGAACTGGCCCCCTTTCTTTCCTTATGTGTCCTAATACTGTTTGTATTTGTATGATAATCTTTTGTGAAAAAAAAACAACCTAAAGGAAGAACAGAGAAAAATAAAAGTATAGGGGAAAGAAATGACAGAAAAAAAAAGAAAGAAAAAAAAAAAGGCAAAAGCTACTTGACAGTCTGTGTTTCCCTGACATTCAGCTGAAACACTGGTTTTCTGACCGTGTGCAAATGGCTTTTTGTATTTCTTAGTAAGTCCCTTAGGCAGAAACCATTTCACTGTTTGCCTTAGGATTGCACCAAGGACAGCATGAACATCCCATAAGTAGTTATCCCATATTTTGATTTTTGAATTTAAAGGTTCTTTTTGGAACGTGAATTATGCACATGCGAAGGAATGCCTTCTTTCAAGTCAGATCCGTTCTCGTTATAAGTGTTGACTAGAAAAAGATTCAGGCTTCAGCTATTATTTCTATGTCAGCACAAGGGAAATGGTGGCTATTGCTTTCTTTTCAAATGTTTCCAATTTTTTCCTAACACTAATAAAAATATTTCTTTTTTATGTGGCTGCTTAATGCATTTATAGATGCAAGACCTTTATCTTACAACTTTACAGATTTCTAACATTTAACCCACATGAACCTCATATTTGAAGTGAAATAGGTGGTATGACATGGATATTTGAAAAGCCAAGGCGGCAGCATTCTTCAAAGACTTAGTTTCAAGTTCTTCTGATCCCTTCCTTCTGAGACATTAGACCTTTTTATCAATACAGTGGGTTTTTTGTTTGTTTGTTTTTGTTTTTAAAAATAAAACCAATTAGGCTGTTTGTCAATGTCCATCAAATGAAAGGCAATTTCTTTTGTCATGTAATATTAATTATGGATGGTAAAAGAAAGTTAACTAAATAATCTAAGTCATATTTTGAAAGACCACACGCTCGTTAGTAAATGAATATTGGTGTTCTGAGTTGAAATTGCTCAATCTGTTTAGATAATGACTATCTGAATACAGAAGCAGATTGGACTCCCTTTGGTATTGATTCAGTTTTTCATGATTTCTACCAAAAGTGGTACATCACACACAACATTGCTTTTATGCTGTCATAGAAAAAAAATCAGTAAAAATTGTGTTTTCAAAGTGGTTAACTTCTCTTGAAGAGCACATCAGTTTTAATTGTATGTTTCCATACGAGTTTTGTAGAATAAAACTGGATAAAGCAAAAGGCAGCATTTCTGACAAACTATATGTGGTAGAATGTTTGGTACTGTGGGGAAGCAGACTGCCAAAGGTTTTCAGCTAGTAATCTAAATTCTAGCAAGTAAAATAAAATGCAAATGCAACTTTTAAGAGTTTAAACAAGTTTTGTTCCTTTTGTAAAATCCTCAACTACATACTCTTTTCCTCTATTAAATAGTTAATGTACTGCTATGAAGGCCTTCTAGGTAACACTGCCTTCTTCTCTATAGCCTGGGAACCAATTGGGAGGGATTTGGCTTTTATGAGGGACAAGATCAGTTACACTAGGGAATATCTGGCCCCAGGTAGGATCTGGACTTAGCTAAGTTAGTTAGTTCTGGAAGCCTGATAAGGCTGTGTGTAAAATCTGGCTGTTGTAGAGCTGTAACAATCTTTCTGGAAAAAATATTGTTTGAGGTTGAAGGACCTAGGCTAGCAGCTGCACCTAGTCAAGGAAAGGGAGGTTATTGCCAAAGGTGTCAGCAGCACATAGGGACTGAAAGAGCCCTGAGTTAGCAGGTCAAGGTATGACGAATTAGAAACACTGTGTGGTTCAGGGCCATATGTATGGGGACTTAAACTTGTGAAGCAATGTGCCTCTTATCAAGATGGAGTTTCCTACACAGAGAAGTGAGGGACACATGGGATATGGAGAACTCAAAATGTAAACAGTAGTCCGCTTGGGCAGAGGAGACTGGGGAGGAAGAATACAAAGACACACTTTAGAAGGCTGTGTAGTTCCAATGACTATTAGGCTTGGATACTGTGAACTCTTTAAAGTATCCTTCACTATGTCGTTAAACGTTATTAAAGTGAGTTAAGAACTCCAGATACATTAACCCAACAATGTAATAAAGTAAAAAAAAGTTAAGTTGAAGATATAGGTGACTGGCAACTATGCCCTCATACCTCCAACCCCAAGTTCTTTCTGTAAAATCAAACCATTAATCTCTACTCAATCAGATATTTGATTAAGCAATAATACTCTTTGTAAGAATATCAAACACCTACTTTGCAGTTCCTGGTATACATCAGGACCTCAAGAAATTATCACTACTTGTAACAATTTCTTGGCACTTAGTAAATTTCCAGTGACCATGAGTTAGTTTAAGGAAGTAGTAGCAAGAATTATATATGTAATTATGGGTCCAGATCTGGAAATAAATTTGTGTCAATAATGAAAATGTCTCCTCATTTTTTTGTGAGGTGAGAATAGCCTTTTCTGAAAACCTCTCATGCCTTCAAAAGCTGAGCTTTGACCAGACCTTGGAACCAAGTTAATAATGTGCTTTGAGACCATTTAAAACTGCATACTCAGTCAGTTTACTTATTGTATATTCAGTCTGTTTAAATTTCAGTCTTTTAGGAAAGCAATGTAACCAACCTTATGACACCTTAGAATTTCCATGTAATTACCTTTTACAACCTTAGCTTAGCTTAACACATAGCCTTTTATGTACTCTTTCATACTTTACACATACAGAAGTGTGTGTGTGTGTGTGTGTGTGTGTGTGTGTATTGACAATTCTGGTTGGGTTCTTTAAAAACACAGAAAAGCTATAAGAATATGTCTTTATTTTTCTCTAGGTGGGGGATATGGGGCTGAGCCAGGTTGTTCAGAGCAGCTGACTATGATTTGCATCATGCTTTGGTGGAGGCATGATTTTGCCAGATGCAAATAGTTTCTGTAATTGTGTGATTTTTGGAATTCTGGGGACTTTTCAGAGGGTATGAAAATTCTAAGACTCCAGGAGGCATTTGCGGATGAAAGTTGTTTGGTTGTTGGTTGCTGCTGGTCGCTGTTTCTTGTTGTTTGTTAAGTAGTGTGCAAAGAATTTTATTTATTTACATTGCAAATGTTTTTCCCTTTCCCAGTTTCCCTTCCGGAAATCCCCATCCCATCCTGCCTCCCCCTGCTTTTATGAGGGTGCACACCCACCTCCACGCCCTGGCATTCCTCTACACTGGGGCATCTCCTCCCATTGAAGCCCTACAAGGCCATCCTCTGCTACATATAACATTAGGGTGTTAAAAGAGTGGAGGAAAATGAGTGAAGAAGGGTAGAAGAAAGAAGAACTCACAAGGTAGAAAAGACCATCTCTCTGTGTGTGTCTGTAGCCTTTTCTGCAGTGTTAGGAAATCCTCCTTTATTGCCTCAGGCTTTGGGACTGAAGGAAATTGTGGCTTCTCCAGTTATAGATACGTTTCCTATGGCTTGCTGTACCTCCTTTCCCAGGCAAAGGAAGGATGTTTCTTGGTTTGAGGAAAGGGCGTAAGGGAAGCTGTTAGGATTTCAGCCTTGTCTCTAGGAATTCCTGGCTCTCTCACACAGACCTCTGTCCTCTGGAGGTGCCCTCTCCCTTCCTCTCCTTTCTGACATTTGAGTGCTCTAAACTGTGAACGCATCTCACTTATTCCTAATGGTCACTTTGGTTTTAAATGTGCTGCTAGGCTACTCCAGCTCTTCCAAAGGTGAACCAGCTTCTGTGTCCTGCTCCCTTTGGGGACTGTCACTGTCTGGGATTCATTTCATTTGTTGGCCCAGTGAGTTTGAATTTCTGCCCGACTCATAAAATGTTATGATTTTGTAAATGTTACTGTTTCATTTTATTCTCTTTGTACAGGAATGATGGGTTGAAGTGATGCCATTTTGTATCTTTCTGCATCCTTGGTGAAAGTTACTTCAACATCTGAGACTTTTGGGAAGTTACATGAGAGGTAACTGATTCAGGCTTTCATAGCTGGGAAGTAGTGTTGAGCTTCCAAATTTACTTCCCTCTATTCTCCCTCATTGAATTATTGAGCTCTTTATAGACCTGGAATGACGCTGGTAAATTACATTTATATAGGGTTTTTCCAGTTAGGAACACTTTAGTTTTACACTTGATAGCTAATTGAATCACCATAGGGTTGTAATTTATATGTTATTAAGGTCCCCAGTTTACAGGTGAGAAAAATCATGATTTAATAGCTAAATCTGGTAAAGTAATAAAGATAAAATTCAAACCTACTTTCTACCACCTAGAGCTTTTGAAAATTCCACACCCATGCAGCAATTTAAAGTACACAGAGTCATATGCATTTTTTAAGTGTTACATTTATTCCCTAAAAGGTAAAAATTAGTTAAGAAGAAGTTTAGTTTCTCAGTTGGAAAGCTAATTAGTAAAAGTGACTCTTAATGCAAAGTATATTAGTTCTAGACATTTATATCTATTTATACAGATATAATTATTTTCTTAGATTAATATGAAAAGGATGATCTTATACTATTATTTTATCAAACAAATTTTGCAATAAGCAAATAATGTCACGATGTTAAGAAATAACATTTGTCTATCAGTGGGACACCACTTAGAGCACAAATCACTATTTTATTAATATCACTTATACATACCATTTTAACAACTCACACACAGTGATGTATTATAAACACACACACAACATTATGTGAAAGCCAACATCAATTCTGAACTTGAACACATTAGCCTCATAGGATTTAAAGTTGTTGCAAGTGGATGGTTCATTTGTGCCAAACATATGAAATGGCCCTAGTTCAAGTACCATGTTTTATTAGTGTACACTTTAAGTGAACTGCACTTTACTCCTAATTTACCTCCAAAGTCAGGTAAAGAAATGTGGAAAATTATTGTGTTGAGTTTTAAGATGGAAAATGTCTTCCCCTAACATATTCTCATTTTGATACATTTTAGTTCAAGAGCCTAGAAATAGTTAGGATATGGAAGTGTTTAAGCAAATAACAAATCCTATTTGTTTTTTTTTTCCATTTTTTTATTAGGTATTTAGCTCATTTACATTTCCAATGCTATACCAAAAGTCCCCCATAGCCACCCACCCCCACTTCCCTACCCACCCACTCCCCTTTTTTGGCCCTGGCGTTCCCCTGTACTGGGGCATATAAAGTTTGCGTGTCCAATGGGCCTCTCTTTCCAGTGATGGCCGCCTAGGCCATCTTTTGATACATATGCAGCTAGAGTCAAGAGCTCCGGGGTACTGGTTAGTTCATAATGTTGTTCCACCTATAGGGTTGCAGATCCCTTTAGCTTCTTGGGTACTTTCTCTAGCTCCTTCATTGGGGGCCATGTGATCCATCCAATAGCTGACTGTGAGCATCCACTTCTATGTTTGCTAGGCCCAGGCATACTCTGACAAGAGACAGCTATATCAGGGTCCTTTCAGCATAATCTTGCTAGTGTATGCAATGGTGTCAGCATTTGGAAGCTGATTATGGGATGGATCCCCGGATATGGCAGTCTCTACATGGTCCATCTTTTTATCTCAGCTCCAAACTTTGTCTCTGTACCTCCTTCCAAGGGTGTTTTGTTCCCACTTCTAAGGAGGGGCATAGTGTCCACACTTCAGTCTTCATTTTTCTTGAGTTTCATGTGTTTAGGAAATTGTATCTTATATCTTGGGAATCCTAGGTTTGGGGCTAATATCCACTTATCAGTGAGTACATATTGTGTGAGTTCCTTTGTGAATGTGTTACCTCACTCAGGATGATGCCCTCCAGGTCCATCCATTTGGCTAGGAATTTCATAAATTCATTCTTTTTAGTAGCTGAGTAGTACTCCATTGTGTAGATGTACCACATTTTCTGTATGCATTCCTCTGTTGAGGGGCATCTGGGTTCCTTCCAGCTTCTGGCTATTATAAATAAGGCTGCTATGAACATAGTGGAGCATGTGTCCTTCTTACCAGTTGGGGCATCTTCTGGATATATGCCCAGGAGAGGTATTGCTGGATCCTCCTGTAGTACTATATCCAGTTTTCTGAGGAACCGCCAGACTGATTTCCAGAGTGGTTGTACAAGCCTGCACTCCCACCAACAATGGAGGAGTGTTCCTCTTTCTCCACATCCACGCCAGCATCTGCTGTCACCTGAATTTTTGATCTTAGCCATTCTGACTGGTGTGAGGTGGAATCTCAGGGTTGTTTTGATTTGCATTTCCCTGATGATGAAGGATGTTGACCATTTTTTCAGGTGCTTCTCTGCCATTCGGTATTCCTCAGGTGAGAATTCTTTGTTCAGTTCTTCCTATTTGTTTTGAAATGTTTTCTAAATTATCTAAATTCTTACTAGTGATGCCCCCTGCAGGGTTAGTACATTGCTTCTAGATGAAACCTGGCATCAGTTTACAAAAATGATGACCTTGCAAGGGTGGGATTGTGGCCAGAAGTGTTATGATTACGAATAGTCCAGAAAAGATACAGAAGGCATAACACTTTCTCAAAGAGAAGGTGTTCCTACTAGACATGATGACACTGGTCATCTGAAAGAAATGAAGGTACTAATACTAAAGGATGGGACTGTTTCATTCTCCAGAAGCATAGAGAATGCACTCACAAACATATGTAGCATGTAGTCCCGTGAACACCAAACCAGGGAATGCACACCATTTACAAAATAGCTACCATGGCCACAGCACTACTCTAGAAACCATGAGATGTAAAAGAAGAATATTTTTTTTAAATTTTTATTTTTTATTAGATATTTTCTTTATTTATATTTCAAATGTTATCCCCTTTCCTTATTTAGGTAGTCTTTATATGTTTGGGGATATATTGGTACAGAGTGGCAAGCGAGCAAAGACAGATTATAGCAAGGATATCCACTAAAGGTGCAGAGAGTCCCACCAAATGATACAGACAAATGAAATTATCGACTCTTAGAATCAAATCATTGAGACCAATGAGGCAGTAAGATACAAAATAGCTCCAGATAATCAGTGAAGATAGGAGATTGAGGACATGATGGGCTTGTGGTCTCTATTGTTCATATCTCTCTTTTTCTAGTCTCCAAATGTTGGCACTGCCTTGGTCTATAACCTCAAACTCTTTTGCATAATTTCCCCAGAGATGCATACTCTTTCAAATATTCAGTTATGAAGAATATGTTGACAGTGTTTTATCTCTAACTACTTTCCTCTTATATTGCCAACAGGCTAGTATATCTAACCTCGTATCATACTTGATCATTTGAATATCTTACTACCAAGAATAAGACATTCCAATCTGAGTTTATAATTTCTTTATAAAAGCTCCTTCTATAATCTTGTCTACCCTACTTTATTACCTGGTGACACACATGTTATTCTTTGTACTTAGACTGCTGTGTTTGGGAAAGAAGGATAAAATATCTTCGGGCATGTGCTAGTTAGTTTTTTTTTTTTGACAACTTGACACAAGCTGGTGTCATTCAAGAAGAGGGAACCTTAGTTGAGAAAAATCCCCCATCATGTTAGCTCTAGGTAAACCTGTACACCATTTTCTTAATTGATGTGAAGCGTCCAGCTCACTGTGTGTTGTGCCACCCTTGGGCGGGTAGTCCTGCGTGGTATAAGAAAGAAAACTGAGAAAGTCGTAGGGAGCCAGTCAGTCAACTGCTTTCCTTTCTGGCCTCTGTTTCAATTTCTGCCTCAGGTTTCTGAGTTACAATCCTGATTCCCCTTCATGATAATCTGTGATTGAGACATAAGAGCTGAAATGAATCTGTTAGTTTCCAAGTTGTCTTTGGTTGTAGTGTTTTATCACAGCAATAAAATGCTAAGTATATAAAAATTTACCTCGAAGCAAAAAGCAAGGCAGTTCACATACCCCCCCCCCCCAACTAATGTTGTCTGACATATCAAGTTTATTCCAACACTTAGTTGGTTACAGAGCTATTAAATATACCCCTATCTATGACATGTTTTCAGTATCATCCATTTATAGCTGTCTTAGTCCAGATGTTTATTAATGTAGCAGCATTGAGAAAACTATAATAAACTGGTAAATACTATCCTTACCTCCAATTTCGCTTCTTTCTTCTCTGAGTTACATATCTCACTGCTGAGGAAATGCTTCAGGGAATATATGTCATGCTCATAAGAAGACTATATCTCCTTGACTAGCATTTCTACCCTCTCCTTTGGCTACTTGTTCCATTGCTTTCCTGTGTCTCCTGGTGCCCCAGGCACATCTGACTCCCTGCATCCTCTACATTTTTATGGACGAAATTCCTCCCATCACAAAGACTGTTTTTCACACTGTTATTCCTCACTATGATATTTGCTAACCTCCTTTAATTCAGGTAATGGTTCTGGAATTTGGAGAAGGGGATAGAAAGATGGCTTAGCCATTAAGAGCCTGTTCTGCTCTTACACAGGACCAGAGTCTGATTTCTAGCTCCTAGATTGGATGGTTAAAAGCCATTCATAACTTGAACTGGCATGCACAAGCATCTGAATTTACATACCCAAACACATATACAAGAATACATGCATATACATGGTTTAAAATAGTAGACATCAATCTTTAAAAAAGAAAAGAGTCAGTAGGAAATAGCACAGTTAGAAATTTGAGTAGATGGTCCATCCTTTCGTCATAGCTCCAAACTTTGTCTCTGTAACTCCTTCCATGGGTGTTTTGTTCCCAATTCTTTTTATTTATTTATTTATTTTTTTTATTATTGGGTATTTATTTCATTTACATTTACAAATGCTATCCCAAAAGTCCCCCACACACTCCCACAGCCACTCTCCCACCCACCCAATCCCACCTCTTGGCCCGGGCAATCCCCTGTACTGAGGCATATAAAGTATGCATGACCAATGGCTCTCTCTTTCCACTGATGGCCAACCAAGCCATCTTCTGATACATATGCACTAGAGACATGAACTCTTGGGGGGGGAGTACTGCATAGTTCATATTGTTGTTCCACCTATAGCGTTGCAGAACCCCCCAGCTCCCTGGGTACTTCCTCCAGCTCCTCCATTGGGAGCCCTGTGATCCATCCAATAGCTGACTGTGAGCATCTACTTCTGTGTTTGTTAGGCCCCGGCATAGTCTCAAAAGAGACAGCTATATCAGGGTCATTTCAGCAAAATCTTGCTAGTGGATGCAATGGTGTCAGCATTTGGAGGCTGATTATGGGATGGATCCCCGGGTGTGACAGCCTCTAGATGGTCCAACCTTTCATCTCAGCTCCAAACTCTGTCTCTGTAGCTCCTTCCAATGGTGCCTTGCTCCCAATTCCAAAAAGAGGCAAAGTATCCACACCTTGGTCTTCGATCTTCCCGAGCTTCATGTTTTAGCAAATTGTATCTTATATCTTGGGTATTCTAAGTTTCTGGGCTAATATCCACTTATCAGTGAGAACATATCATGTGAGTTCTTTTGTGATTGTGTTACCTCATTCAGGATGATGCCCTCCAGGTCCATCAATTCGCCTTTGAATTTCATAAATTCATTCTTTTTAATAGCTGAGTAGTACTCCATTGTGTAAATGTACCACATTTTCTGTATCCATCCCTCTGTTGAGGGGCATCTGGGTTCTTTCCAGCTTCTGGCTATTATAAATAAGGCTGGTATGAACATAGTGGACTGTGTATACTTCTTACCAGTTGGAACACCTTCTGGATATATTCCCAGGAGAGGTATTGCAGGATCCTGCAGTAGTACTATGTCCAATTTTTGGGGAACTGCCAGACTGATTTCCAGAGTGGTTTTACAAGCTTGCAATCCCACCAACAATGGAGGAGTGTTCCTCTTTCTCCACATCCTCGCCAGAATCTGCTGTCACCTGAGTTTTTGATCTTAGCCATTCTGACTGGTGTGAGATGGAATCTCAGGGTTGTTTTAATTAGAATTTTCATGATGCTTAAGGATGTTGAACATTTTTTCAGGTGCTTCTCAACCATTTGGTATTCTTTAGGTGAGGATCCTTTGTTTAGTTCTGAGCCCAATATTTAATGGGGTTATTTGATTTTCTGGAGTCTACCTTCTTGAGTTCTTTATATACATTGGATATTAGTCATCAATCTGATTTAGGATAGATAAAGATCCTTTTCTAATCTGTTGGTGGCCCTTTTGTCTTATTGACAGTGTCTTTTGCCTTATAGAAGCTTTGCAATTTTATGAGGTCCCACTTGTGGATTCTTGATCTTACAGCACAAGCCATTGATGTTCTATTCAGGAATATTACCCCTGTGCCCATATCTTCGAAGCTTTTCCCCCACTTTCTCCTCTATAAGTTTCACTGTCTCTGGTTTTATGTGGAGTTCCTTAATCCACTTAGATTTGACCTTAGTACAAGGAGATAGGAATGGACCAATTTGCATTCTTCTACATGATAACTGCCAGTTGTGCCAGCACCATTTGTTGAAAATGCTGTCTTTTTTTCCACTGGATGGTTTTAGCTCCCTTGTCAAAGATCAAGTGACCATAGGTGTGTGGATTCATCTCTGGGTCTTCAATTCTGTTCCATTGGTCTACTTGTCTGTCACTATACCAGTACCATGAAGTTTTGATCACAATTGCCCTGTAGTACAGTTTTAGGTCTGGCATGGTGATTCCACCAGAGGTTCTTTTATCCTTGAGAAGAGTTTTTGCTATCCTCGGTTTTTTGTTATTCCAGATGAATCTGCCGATTGCCCTTTCTAATTCGTTGAAGAATTGAGTTGGAATTTTGATGGGGATTGCATTGAATCTGTAGATTGCTTTTGGCAAGATAGCCATTTTTACAATGTTGATCCTGCCAATCCATGAGCATGGGAGATCTTTCCATCTTCTGAGATCTTCTTTAATTTCTTTCTTCAGAGACTTGAAGTTCTTTTCATACAGATCTTTCACTTCCTTAGCTAGAGTCACGCCAAGGTATTTTATAGTATTTGTGACTATTGAGAAGGGTGTTGTTTCCCTAATTTCCTTTTCAGCCTGTTTATTCTTTGTGTAGAGAAAGGCCATTGACTTGTTTGAGTTAATTTTATATCCAGATACTTCACGGAAGCTGTTTATTAGGTTTAGGAGTTCTCTGGTGGAATTTTTAGGGTCACTTATAAATACTATCATATCATATGCAAAAAGTGATGTTTTGAACTCTTCCTTTCCAATTTGTATCCCCTTGATCTCCTTTTGTTGTTGAATTGCTCTGGCTAGGACTTCAAGTACAATGTTGATAGGTAGGGAGAAAGTGGGCAGCCATGTCTAGTCCCTGATTTCAGTGGGATTGCTTCCAGCTTCTCACCATTTACTTTGATGTTGGCTATTGGTTTGCTGTAGATTGCTTTTATCATGTTTAGGTATGGGCCTTGAATTGTTGATCTTTCCAAGACTTTTATCATGAATGGGTGTTGGATTTTGTCAAATGCTTTCTCAGCATCTAACGAGATAATCATGTGGTTTTTGTCTTTGAGTTTGTTTATATAATGGATTACGTTGATGGTTTTCCATATATTAAACCATCCATACATCCCTGGAATGGAACCTACTTGGTCAGGATGGATGATTGTTTTGATGTGTTCTTGGATTCGGTTAGCAAGAATTTTATTGAGTAGTTTTGCATTAATATTCATAAGAGAAATTGGTCTGAAGTTCTCTATCTTTCTTGTGTCTTTCTGTGGTTTAGGTGAAAGAGTAATTGTGGCTTCATAGATTGAGTTGGGTAGAGTACCTTCTGCTTCTATTTTGTGGAATAGTTTGTGAAGACCTGGAATTAGATCTTCTTTGAAGGGCTGATAGAACTCTGCACTAAACCCATCTGGTCTTGGGCTTTTATTGGTTGGGAGAATATTAATGACTGCTTTTATTTCTTTAGGGAGTATAGGACTGTTTTGATCATTAACCTGACCCTGATTTAATTTTGATAGCTGTTATCTGTCTAGAAATTTGTCCATTTCATCCAGGTTCTCCAGTTTTGTTGTGTATAGCCTTTTGTAGAAGGATCTGATGGTGTTTTGGATTTCTTCAGGATCTGTTGTTATGTCTCCCTTTTCATTTCAGATTTTGTTAATTAGGATGCTTTCCCTGTGGCCTTTAGTGAGTCTGGGTAAGGGTTTATCTATCTTGTTGATTTTCTCAAAGAACCAGCTCCTCCTTTGGTTGATTCTTTGAAAAGTTCTTCTTGTTTCTACTTGGTTGATTATGTATATTCCCCTGAGTTTGATTATTTCCTGCCTTCTACTCCTCTTGGGTGAATTTTCTTCCTTTTGTTCTAGAGCTTTTAGGTGTGTTGTGAAGCTGCTAGTGTGTGCTCTCTCTAGTTTCTTTTTGGAGGTAATCAGAGCTATGATGGTTCCTCTTAGAAATGCTTTCATTGTGTCCCATAAGTTTGGGTATGTTGTGGCTTCATTTTCATTAAACTCCAAAAAGTCCTTAATTTCTTTCTTTATTCCATCCTTGACTGAGGTATCATTGAGAAGAGTGTTGTTCATTTTCCACATGAATGTTGGCTTTCTATTATTTAAGTTGTTATTGAAGATCAGCCTTAGTCCATGGTGATCTGATAGGATGCATGGACAATTTCAATATTTTTGTATCTGTTGAGGCCTGTTTTGTGACCAATTATATGGTCAATTTTGGAGAAGGTACCATGAGGTGCTGAGAAGAAGGTATATCCTTTTGTTTCAGGATAAAATATTCTGTAGATATCTCTTAAATCCATTTGTTTCATAACTTCTGTTAGTTTCACTGTGTCCCTGTTTAGTTTCTTTTGCTATGATCTGTCCATTGATGAAAGTGGTGTGTTGAAGTCCCCCACTAGTATTGTGCGAGGTACAATGTGTGGTTTGAGCTTTACTAAAGTTTCTTTAATGAATGTGGCTGCCCTTGTATTTGGACAATAGATATTCAGAATTGAGAGCTCCTCTTGGAAGATTTTACCTTTGCTGAGTATGAAGTGCCCCTCCTTCTTGCGCGCGCTCAACTGGCCAGGAAGAACGATGCTGCAACAGGATCCTTCTGCACACGTTTATTGGGAGAGCTTGATTGTAGAGGCGAAAAGACCTCGAGCCCAGAACTGGTGCTGCTTTTATAGGCCTAGGACAGGCGTTCTCTCTCATCTGATTGGTTAACTTGTCTCTCATCTGATTGGTTAACTTGTCTCTCACCTGATTGGTTAACTTGTCTCTCATCTGATTGGTTAACTTTTGTCAATTCTCAAAACCTTACCTTGGCAAAAGAACCTTTACTGGCTATGTATGTGTGGTGGCCAGCTGTAGCCAACTGCCACTCTGCAACTGCCACTCTGTAACTGCCACTCTGTAACTGCCACTCTGTAACTGCCACTCTGCAATGGCTTCCCACACCTCCTTGTCTTTTTTGATGACTTTGGGTTGGAAGTAGATTTTATTAGATATTAAAATGGCTAATCCAGCTTGTTTCTTCAGACCATTTGCTTGGAATATTGTTTTCCAGCCTTTCACTCTGAGGTAATGTTTGTTTTTCTTCCCTGAGATGGGTTTCCTGTAAGCAGCAGAATGTTGGGTCCTGTTTGTGTAGCCAGTCTGTTAGGTTATGTCTTTTTATTGGGGGAGTTGAGTCCATTGATATTAAGAGTTATTAAGGAAAAGTAATTGTTTCTTCCTATTAGTTTTGTTGTTAAAGTTGGCATTCTGTTCTTGTGGTTCTCTTTTTTTAGGTTTGTTTTAGGATGACCGTCTTGCTTTTTCTAGGGCGTGGTTTCTGTCTTTGAATTGGGTTTTTTCTGTTATTATCCTTTGAAGGGCTGTATTTGTGGAAAGATAATGTGTGAATTTGGTTTTGTCATGGAATACTTTTGTTTCTCCATCTATGGTAATTGAAAGTTTGGCAGGGTATAGTAGCCTGGGCTGGCATTTGTGTTCTCTTAGTGTCTGTATAACATCTGTCCAGGATCTTCTGGCTTTCATAGTCTCTGGTGAAAAGTCTGGTGTAATTCTGATAGGCCTGCCTTTATATGTTACTTCACCTTTTTTCCTTACAGCTTTTAATATTCTATCTTTATTTAGTGCATTTGTTGTTCTGATTATTATGTGTTGGTAGGAATTTCTTTTCTGGTCCAGTCTATTTGGAGTTCTGTAGGCTTCTTGTATCTTCATGGGCATCTCTTTCTTTAAGTTTGGAAAGTTTTCTTCTATAATTTCGTTGAAGACATTTGCTGGCCCTTTGAGTTGAAAATCTTCATTCTCATCCACTCCTATTATCCGTAGGTTTGGTCTTCTCATTGTGTCCTGGATTTCCTGAATGTTTTGAGTTAGGATCTTTTTGCATTTTTCATTTTCTTTGATTGTTGTACTGATGTTCTCTATGGAATTTTCTGCACCTGATATTCTGTCTTCCATCTCTTGTATTATGTTGCTGATGCTTGCATCTATGATTACAGATTTCTTTCCTAGGTTTTCTATCTTCAGCGTTTCCTCCTTTTGGGTTTTCTTTATTGTGTCCACTTCCCTTTTTAGGTGTAGGATGGCTTTGTTCATCTCCACCACCTGTTTGGATGTGTTTTCCTCTCTTTCTTTAAGGACTCTTAACTTTAGCAGTGTTCTTCTTTATGTCTTTAAGTGAGTTATTAAAGTCCTTCTTGATATCCTCTGCCATCATCATGAGATATGCTTTTAAATCCGGGTCTGGCTTTTCAGGTGTGTTGGGGTACCCATGACTGGCTGGGTTGGGAGTGCTGGGTTCTGATGATGGTGAGTTTTCTTGGTTTCTGTTAGTAAGATTCTTACTTCTTCCTTTTGCCATCTGGTAATCTCTGCAGTCAGTTGTTATATTTGTCTCTGGTAAGAGCTTATTCCTTTTGTGATTCTGTTAGCCTCTACCAGCAGACCTGGGAGACTATCTCTCTCCTGAGCACTCTCTGCAGACAAGCTCTCCTCTTGCAGAGAAGGTGCACAGATATCTGTTGATCAGATTTGCCTACTGGCAGAAGATGAAGGCCCGAAATAGGGCCTGTCCCAGAAGCTCTTAGCTTCTGTATTCCACACCCTTACCTGTGCAGACTAGCCTTGAAGGGATCTCGTTCCCAATTCTAAGAAGGGACAAAGTGTCCACACTTTGGTCTTCATTCTTCTTGAATGTCATGTGTTTTGCAAATTGTATCTTGTATCTTGGGTATTCTAAGTTTCTGGACTAATATCCACTTATCAGTGAGTATATATCATGTGAATGCTTTTGTGATTGGGTTACCTCACTCAGGATGATGCCCTCCAGGTTCATCCATTTGCCTAGGAATTTCATAAATTCATTCTTTTTAATAGGTGAGTAGTACTCCATTGTATAAATGTACCACATTTTCTGTATCCATTCCTCTGTTGAGGGGCATCTGGGTTCTTTCCAGCTTCTGGCTATTATAAATAAGGCTGCTATGAACATAGTTGACCATGTGTCCTTCTTACCAGTTGGAACACCTTCTGGATATATGCCCAGGAGAGGTATTGTGAGATACCCAGGGTTCCATCTCATAATCAGCCTCCAAACGCTGACACCATTGCATACACCAGCAAGATTTTGCTGAAAGAACCCTGATATAGCTGTGTCTTGTTAGGCTATGCCGGGGCCTGGCAAACACAGAAGTGGATGCTCACAGTCAGCTATTGGAAGGAACACAGGGTCCCCAATGGTGGAGCTAGAGAAAGTACCCAAGAAGCTAAAGGTGTCAGCAACCCTGTAGGTGGAACAACAATATGAACTGACCAGTAACCCTGGAGCTCGTGTCTCTAGCTGCATATGCAGAAGAAGATCGCCTAGTTGGCCATCATTGGGAAGAGAGGTTCCTTGGTCTTACAAACTTTATATGCCTCAGTATGGGGGAATGCCAGGGCCAATAAGTGGGAGTGGGTGGGTAGGGGAGTTGGGGGTGGTGGGAAGGTCTGAGGCACTTTTGGGATAGCATTTGAAATGTAAATGAAGAAAATACCTAAATAAAAAAGTAAATTAAAAAAAGAATTATCTCTGCCTTAGATGTGTTAATGTATTTTTCATTTTTTCATTTGTTGTGATATTATTCCCTCTGTAATCTCATTCTTGGCTCTTTTTCTGTATATTTTCTTGAATTGTATTAGTTAAATTAAAACTTTGTCTTTATTACCAAAAAAAAAAAAAAAGAAATTTGAGAAGAGTTTAGTATTGAGCTCATTTATAAAGATGTGCATCAAATCAAAGATACATAGATTAGGATTCTAGCATGAGTAGTAGCTGAGCAACATTTTTGCTGGGGAAAGAGTAGTGTCTGTGATTTTCCCCTTACAAGAGTCATGGCCTTCTCTATGATCTGCAGTTTCTTCTTTTTTTTTTTCCATTTTTTATTAGGTATTTAGCTCATTTACATTTCCAATGCTATCCCAAAAGTCCCCCATACCCCCCCCCCCCCCCCACTCTCCTACCCACCCACTCCCACTTCTTGGCCCTGGCGTTTCCCTGTACTGGGGCATATAAAGTTTGCGTGTCCAATGGGCCTCTCTTTCCAGTGATGGCCGACTAGGCCATCTTTTGATACATATGCAGCTAGAGTCAAGAGCTCCGGGGTACTGGTTAGTCCATAATGTTGTTCCACCTTGCAGTTTCTTCTTAAGGAGGAACTGGTGGTAAATCCTTCCCAAGTCTGTGCCCAATATGGAAATAGAATTTACAGTGGTTAAAGCTGCACAATGTCTGCTTCTTGGGGACACTAAGAACTGCAGGGAGATTGAGAAAGGGGCTTCTGAAGGACAACTGAAGGACATTCACCCCAGATGCTTCCTTCTGCCCGACCCCAGAACACACCTTCCTTCTAATACTCCCCAGCAATGCTGATCATAGCTACTTTGTTATGTTAGGAAGCCCTTGATCACAGGGGCTGGCCTTAAGAATTCTTAGCATTTTGTCAGACAAGTAATACTCTAGCTACTTGAATGAATGAGTGAATGAATGAATGTTAATGTCATAGTGAGGACAGGATCTGACAAGCATAAGGACAATTATCTATTTTACCTCCAAGAAGTCCAGGTTTGAGCTTCATGTCTTTCTCTTTCTATCTTATGTCCCCCTTTCTTGTGTGATATGCAAATTAGCACAAGTGTGTGTATGTGCTGTCTTCCTCATAATTTAAAAAAAAATGATGGTGGGTCAGACAAATGCCAGACAATTCACAAGCTGTAGATAAACATGAGAAAACAATTTCACTGAGAAAATGATCTCCATGTAGTCACTTATTCATTGGATTTAACCCCATGCTGCTATTAGTTATGCAGTGAAAATAGTGTTTTAATGACTCTTCAGAAGATGTTCACCACAGGAAGAAACACTGTATGCCTGGAATTGACTGAGAAGATATTTGTCTTTCTGTGCATTTTGTGGCTCTTAATGTTATCCCACCTATGTGCTCTAAGAAAGATCTGCACTGGAACAGATGCAAGAAGCAGTATATAATTCTTATGCAAATTAAGACATCAGAACACATTCAGTTGTCCAAACAACAGAACTGTCGCCATTCACCCCTTCTATTAAACAGTATGACAGTGGCTGCAATTAAAGATAACTTAAAAATAGGAGAAGTTAGTAGTTCACTTCTGCCTGTTGTTTTAGTTTTAATGAAGTTCTTTCACCAAGGAAGTGTTATTAAATAGTTATGATGCTTATGAAAAAGTTAAAAATCTCTTGTGACAAGAAAAGCAAGTCTCTAAAAACTTGGAGATTGTATTTTTTATCATATATTAAGAAACCATGTTTTATAGAATTGATGTAGTGTTGGAGCCCAGATCTAGATTTTTACTCCTGAAATTTTTTGTCAAGTTGTGTTCTGTCCTGATAGCAAGCTCTCATGTAAAAAGATGTCATCCAAAATTAGTTAGAACTGGTTAGATGGTTCCATAGGTAAAACAACTTACTGTCAAGCGTGATGACCTTGAATTCAACTCCCTCAATGTGAACTTGAGATACATATTAAAAATGAAGGTAAAAGAAAGGCAGTGGTTAGATTTTATTCGGTAAAGTACTTTCTTAGCATGTACAAAGCTGTGAGTTCAGTTCCAAATGTAGCACAAAACTAATTGTGAGAGCACATGTCTGTCATTCCAACATTCTGGAGAAAAGGGAGGAGAATCAGAAGATCAAGAGTATTCTCAGGCTTTATAGCAGGCTGGAGGCCAACCCGAATTACATGAAATCCTGGCACAAGCAAGCAAACAAAAGAAACAGTTGTTGTCTGTTTTATTTTCTGAGTCAGGGTTTCTCTGTGTAGCCCTGGCTTTCCTGAAACTCACTCTGTAGACCAGGCTGGCCTTGAACTCGAAATTCACCTGCCTCTGCCTCCCAAGTGCTGGGATTAAAGGCATGTGTCACCACTGCCTGGCTGTAGTCTGTTTTGTGACTAGTGTATTTTAAAGGGGGAACACTGGAACTCTTAGAGAGAAAATCCGGTTACTTCTTTCTAAGGTATTTTGTGAAATAATTGGGAACAGAAGAGGGGTTTGGCTTTAACAAGGTTTGGAAAGCCTTCAGAGCCAGCATTTGATGCCTATAATGGGAAAAAGTAGACTGTGTGCCATAAATCATGTCTGTTTATTGGGAGTGGGTGGGATAAATCCTGAACTGTGTGAAGAGGGAATTAACAAGAGAGTGCTTTATTCTGAAAGCACTTTATAAGATATATAGCAAGTGAAACAGCTTAAATAAAAGGTCTGGCAAGAAGAGCAGGAGGGAGGGCTGCAGGCAGGTGCCATGCTCTGGAACTAGGTACCTTCTGTCTGCCAAACCCTTTGATTTGGGAACCTGGGTTACCTGACATTGCAGAAATAGTGGGTTGTGTGTCTGAAGAGGCTATACAAAATGACAGCCTGGGAAGAGCCAACTATTGTGTTTAAAAGAATTTAGCATAGTCTCATAGCACAAGTGAACTGAAGCTATTCAGAAGATATTGAGAGACTGAAAGAAACAAAAGGAAAACTCATATACAGAACTGAAGCCCTGTTAGTTGTCATTACAGTCTCCACACTGACCCACTTCACTGTCTCTTTGAGGTTCTCAGAAATTTCCTCTTCACCGGCCCATTATCAGCTTGTCAATGTATAAACACTGCAGTATTTATTTATTTATTTATTTATTTATTTATTTATTTATTTGCCGCAGACCCTCTGGGCCCCTTTGTCTGCGTGGGACGGGTCTCTAGTCGTGGGTGGGCAAAGCGTCAGATGAATTGACAGACAGATGCACACAGGAGAGGTTGTGTAGGATCTGAATGTATTTTGTCAAATCGAGCATCAGACTTTTTATGCAGAAGACAATAAGGAAGTTGGGTGACATACCCACAAGGTACAAATGAGGTAACTGGAATCTTACATAAAACAGAGGGATGCAAACACAAAAGGTCTAACTGGAACCACCTGGGATACAATTTATTGTTAATAACTGGGATCAACAAGGGCTCTACTTAAGATTCGCTTAATCTTAGAAGGCTTCATGCCCTTGCCATAGTTTCTATTTTAGTCTATTGTATAGTCCACCTTCCCCTTAGGCCATTGTCAATACGTGTGTATGGGTGTAACTCAGCCATAGTCTTAGAAGCCAGGTGTGAGGTCTTTACTCCCCTAGGGCAAGGGCTTTCACACTCAAGTCATGGTTCTAACTAGAGAGTTCCGTTCTAGCTAACCATCTCATGAATAATGCAATACTCTAAAACCACAGCCCAATCTACTTCCTAAACCATTGTAAATTCCTGTATATGGGAGTGACTTGGCTTTTATTCTAAGTGATAGTGTAGTACCAGAGGCTATTCTAAATGTCAGTGAATAGCAACATTTTTACTGAATTTCAAGCCCATGGTCTTGCTCAAAGGCGTTCTAGGACTCTTGCAACACTGGCGGAAGGCTTTAGCTATGTCAGAATTCAATCTTAAAAGGCACTTATAATAGGATAATACTAAAAGAGAGCACATGGATCCATACACTAGACTAACGTGGGAATGGAATATTAATGTATGGGTTAGAGAGAACGCCAGACTCCAGGAGTGAGTTTCTGTGAAACTCTTTTGCCTCGTGAGTGAGTAGCTTCCAAGCCTCTCGGCTTGTCAAACTGACTCAACAGGAGTGCGTGGCATTCATTCATTCATTCATTCATTCATTCATTCATTCATTTAATTTCCAGACCCATACTGAGACTCTTTGTAGCCATATTCGAAAGCTACATCTATGTTCATTCCTTTGAGCTCCTTCAGCCTTCCCAGGATTCACACATCCTTTACTGCTGAAGCTCCATGGCTTGAACGTTCCCAATAGCCTCACATTGCCACATCTACAGGGTTCTCAGTTGCCAAACTTCTAGAGTCCTGGGTGGTATTTACCATTGCAAAGCAGTATACAGCTTCTGCCACTCTCCTCTGCCTCTTTGGGCCCATTGTTTTTCAATCTTCTTCAGGATTTCTTTACTTTCAGAGGTCTTTAGGAGCTGATATTAATCATCATGGTGTCTATTGGCTAGTGCTATTCTCTGCCCATTGCTGTGCAGGCAACCATGTTGATTTCCACTGAACTCTATCCCCAGCCAGATCTAGGAGTAAGCATCCAAATATCATCTGCATTTCTTGGCTTCGGGCTGTTTCAGAAGTCACATCCCTAGCTCTTGTTCTTTTTTAACCACTCTCCTCTTCTACACTCTCATCCTTTGGTGGGGTTCCTTTGAGGGTATATCTGGTGGAAACTTAGCCAGTTGTGACTTTCATTTCTCATACCCTTACACATTTGTAAACCATATCGGTACATGTAAGTTTATAGATATATTTACTTTCAGGTGCTGTATAGTTCAAGGGGTCTAAGAAGTAGGAAGGGGAGAGGAAGGGAGGGAGGAAGTGAAAGAGGGAGAGTAAGATAGAGACAGAGGGACAGAGAGACACAGAGAGAGGCTGTACTCATAAAACAATGAACCATATCTGTGCTGAGAGGGAGAAGCTGGTGTGGTTGTTGAAGTTGGAGCTGTTTCAGCTATGATATAGAAGGCCTAACTAGGGAACAAGAGTAAGAAACATGTTCAGAACAGGAAACAGAGGTTCAGGGCTAGACCAGTGAACAAATGGACAGGCAGGCAGTTCAGTAGACTCATCAACAACAGGGGAAATAAACCAAGCTGAAGTCTCAGGGACAGGTGGGGCATCCTTGGTCCTTGATGTACACACCAGGTATCGAATAATATGTTGGTATGAGGACATGCCATTACAGAGTCATATGGTGTCCATCACTTTCTGGAGTTAGATGAAGGTTTTACACTCTTTCTGTGGTCTGTTGTGTTCTATAAATTCTTGGACCTAGTCTTCTTGTGATTTTAATATTCCCATGTTACCCTACAGTCTCAATTACCCCAATCAATTTATGGGTGGTTCCCTTTCTATTTCCAAGAATAAGTCATTTTTCTGTATTTTGGTTGGTTGGTGCTTGACAGAACATGATTCTTTGGGGCCCAACCAGCTACTTTAGTCATTATTCTCTCTCAAAATGGAGTAAAAAAGCTGCTTGTAAAAATGAGTCTCCTGGGACAAGGCACAGCCTGAAAAAAATCACTGTGTTTATAAAATATGGAGTGACTTAGAATAGGGCATTGCCTCATCTCAACAGGTTATGTGAATTTTTTAATCATTTAATTTGATGTTAATGATATCAGAAAGGTCATATAGTCTATATTAACATTTACTATCAAAATCTGATGGGGTTGGGTAGAGCTTGGTGGTAGAGTGCTTTCCTAGCAAGTGCAAGGCCCTGGGTTCAGTCCTCAGCTCTGAAAAAAACTTTTTTTGAATGTGATAACCACATAACAAATATTTAACAGGAATTCAGAATGTTCCAATATTCCTTTGACTTTTGAATGCATGTAGAAGATGCAAGACTGATTTAGGATATGGACTCTGTGGATGTAGTGTAATTATCTACCATCCAAGTACTTCCTAGTAATTCAAATATCGGGAGAGGGCTTGATGCTTTTTACTATGAAAGACAGGATGTGGAAGTAGAAGCATAAATCTGACTGTCACTGTTTCTGCTTCTCAAGATTGTTTTATAAAGCAGAACAAAGCAAAAAAAACAAAACAAAACAAACAAACAAACAAAAAACTCCAACGGACATTCAAAAGAGAAATTGGGGGGTGTTGGGGGCAATCAGGTGACACCATTTTTTTGCCCCATTGGTCATCAAAGTCGATTTGGCTGACCTGGTGGGTATCTCTTTCCTTCCTTCCTGATCCTGTATGTCCTTGGCAAAGCTGCCTTCTTGGTTAAGTGTATACCTACCAATAGCTGGATTCTTCTGCCAAAAACTCCAAATAGGTTCTGAAAAGAACTGCATATATGACTGGTCATGTGTATAGCAGCATGATAAACTCCGCATTCAGAAGACAAAGATTCATGGATATTAGCCCCTAAAGTAAAGGATAACCATGCTAAAATCCATAGACCCAAAGAAACTAAGCATCAAGGGTGAACTAAGGGACATGCATGAGTCTTACTGTGAGCAGGAAATACAATAGATATTGCAGGTGGATATCCAGGAGGGGTCTGGATGATTGTGGTAGGAAAGGGGATAGGAGGGATCAGGTAGGGATTTCATGGAAGGAGAGAGAACTGCAAATGGGGTTGGGGGACATCTCTGGGATGAGCTAGAAACCTAGTGCAATGGAAACTCCCAGAAATCTATTGGGGTGACCCTAGCTAAGATTTCTAGCAATGGTGGATATGGAGGTAAACAGGCCAGTTCCTATAACTAGGAAAGACTTCCAAGTGGAGACATTGGAATACCAACCCAGCCACAGAATCTTTGACCTACAATTTGTTCTGGCTATACGATGTGCTGTGGTAAAGGTGGTACAGAAATTGTGAGAGTGGCCTACAATGACTGGTCCAGCTTGAGACCTATGCCATGAGAGGGATACAACCTGTGACACTGCCTGCAGAGCCAAGGCCCAGAGACTAGATAGCCCAGAGACACAGGATAGAACCAAACATGACTGGCAAAAAAATTAATGAAATGATTCCTGTGACATTGTTCTATCCTAGTAGATTGATGCCCAGCCCGGCTGTCAGGATTCACACAAGAACTGATGGAGACAGATGCAGAGAGAGATCCAAAGCCAAATAGGTGCAGCTTGGAGAATTCCACTTGAAGAGTGGAAGGAGGAATTGTAGGAGCCATAGGGGTCAAGAACACGACAAGGAAACCAACAAAAGTCAATTAACCTGGCTTCATAGGGGCTCATAGTGACTGAAGTGACAACCAGGGAACATGCATAAGACTGACCTAGGACCTATGCACATATATTATAATTGTGTAGCTTGGTCTTCATGCAGGACTCCCAACAATGGGAGGAGGGGGATGTCTCTGACTCTGTTTTCTGATTTTGGGAACCTTTCCTCCTACTGCATCCAGTTTTAATATGAGGGAAGGTGCCTAGTTTTACTGCAATTTGCTATGCCATGTTGTCCATGAGAGGCCTGACCTTTTCTAAAGAGAAATACAGAGGAGGAGTGAATGTAGGAGGCGGGGAGGATATGGATTGGGAAAAGAGAAGGGAGGGGAAACTGTGGTAGGGGTATTTTAAAAAACATTATTTTTTTAAAAAGAGGGATTTCTTAGGGCAAGAAAAGGAAATTAGAAAGAAAATATATGGGGAACTATGGCATATGGTGGTTTATTTCCTATTCCCTGCTTCTTTTTTTTTGAGGGGGGAAGAATTTGTATGTAGAATTTTATTTACTTTTTAAAACATGTGTGTATTTGTATTTGTATTTATTTTATTTTATTAATAATCATTCCATTCATTTACAACTCAAATAATATCCCACTATCCAGTTACCTCTCCACCAACCCCCAATCCCACATCTGCCCTCCCCCACCTCTTTGTATGTATAAGAGAGCTCCCTTACCTACTCACACTCTCCCACTCCACTGCTCCAGCATCCCCTTATCCTGGGGCATCAAACCTCTCCAGAACCAAGGGACCCCCTGCCCCATTGCTGTCAGGCAAGGCCATTCTTGCCTGGATCCCTCCAGGTACACTCTGTGGTTGGTGGGTGTACTGACTAGTTTTGTGTCAACTTGACACAGCTGGAGTTATCACAGAGAAAGGAGCTTCCGTTGAGGAAATGCCTCCATGAGATCCAACTGTAAGGCATTTTCTCAATTAGTGATCAAGGGGGAAAGGCCCCTTGTGGGTGGGACCATCTCTGGGCTGGTAGTCCTGGGTTCTATAAGAGAGCAGGCTGAGTAAGCCAGGGGCGGCAAGCCAGTAAAGAACATCCCTCCATGGCCTCTGCATCAGCTCCAGCTTTCTGACCTGCTTGAGTTCCAGTCCTGACTTCCTTTGGTGATGAACAGCAACATGGAAGTGTAAGCCAAATAAACCCTTTCCTCCCCAACTTGCTTCTTGGTCATGATGTTTGGGCAGGAATAGAAACCCTGACTAAGACAGTGGGAGAACTGGGTGGTCAGGCCAGCCTATGTTGTTCTTCCAATGCGGGTTGTGATCCTCCCTCTGCTCCTCCAGCTCTTTCACCAGATCCCCCACCAAGTTCCCTGCGCTCAGTCTGGTGGTTGGCTCCACGCATCATCCACATCTGCATTGGCCAGTTGCTGGCTGAACTTCCCAAGAAACCACCATACTAGATTCCTGTCAGCAAGTGCTTTTTGACCATGGCAACAGTTGGCAACAATGTTAGGTTTGATATCTGCAGACATGATGGATCTCCAGGTGGGCAAGTCCCTGGTTGGCCATTCCTTCAGTTTCTGTTACACTTTTTGTCCTCGTTCTTCTGCTGGACAGAAACATTTCTAGGTTGATATCAGTGGGTGGACCCATCCCTCCACCAGGGGCCATTCCTATCTACTGGAGGTGATCGCAACAGATTCTATCTCTCCCTTCTCTGAGCATTTCAGCTAAAGTCATCCCTGTTGGATCCTGGGAGCTTCACGCTTCTCTAGTGTCTGGGACCCTCCAGTAGCTATACTCAGTTCCTCACCCCCCCCCCCGCTACATATTTTTGTTCGATTTTCTGACCCTCTGTTCCTCTCTGACATCTCCTTCAGTTCCTGATACTGCCATGATACTGCTACCCTTATTTCCTCTCCCTCCTTTTTCCCTCTCCAGTCTTCTTCCTCCAATTGTCCTGTTTCCCCCTCAATGCAGGACTGAAGCATCCACACCCTGGTCTTCCTCCTGTCTACTCTCTGTATGGTCTGTGAGTTGTATCATGCACATTGTGAGCTTTTGGGCTAATATCCACTTATTAGTGAGTACATATCTTGTGTGTTCTTTTGTGTCTGATTTATTTCACTCAGAATTTTCTAGTTCCATCCATTTGCCTGTGAATTTCATGAAGTCATTATTTTTTTAACAGCTGAGTAGTTTTCCATTGTGTAAATGTACCACATTTTCTGTATCCATTCCTCTCTTGAGGGACATCTGGGTTCTTTCCAGCTTCTGGCTATTATAAATAAGGCTGCTATGATCATAGTGGTGCATGTGTCCTTGTTATATGTTGGAGCATGTTTTGGATATATGCCCAGGAGTGGTATAGCTGGGTCCTCAGGTAGAACTATTTCCAATTTTTTTTTCAGGAACCTCTCGGTTGTTTTCCAAAGTGGTTTTACCAGCTTGTAGTCCTGCCAGCAATGGAGGAGTGTTCTTTCTCCACATCCTCACCAGCATCTGCTGTCACCTGAGTTTTTAATCTTAGCCATTCTGACTGGTGTGAGGTTGTTTTGATTTGCATTTCCCTGATGACTAAGGATGTTGAACATTTCTTTAGGTAATTCTCAGATATTTGAGATTCCTTGGTTGAGAATTCTCTATTTAGCTCTGTGTTCCACATTTTAGTAGGGTTATTTGGTTCTCTGGAGTCTACCTTCTTGAGTTCTTTGTATATTTTGGATATTAGCCCTCATTGGATATAGGGTTGTTAGATATATTTTCCCAATTTGTGGATTGCTGTTTTGTCCTCTTGACAGTATCCTTTGCTTTAAAGAAGCTTTTCAATTGTATGAGGTCCCATTTGTCAATTGTTCCTCTTAAAAACATAAGCCATGGGTGTTCTGTTCAGGAAGTTTTCCCCTGTGCCCAAGTATCCGAAGCTCTTCCCCACTTTCTCTTCTATTAGATTCAGTGTATCAGGTTTACTGTGGAGGTCCTTGATACATTTGAACTTGAGCTTTGTACAAGGAGATAAGAATGGATCAATTTGCATTCTTATCCTCTGCTCCTTAAAGGAAGAGGTAGAATCTAAAAATTTAGGATCACTGAGCATTTCCTCTGTTTTGTTCAATCTCCTCTGAGATTTGTTTGGCTTTTAAAAGCTACCTCAGGTCTCCAACTCAGCTCTTGTTTTTATACCTAGAGGGCCCAGCCCACTAGGCAGCTCTTCATTACCCTACAGAATATTCAGTCTATTTTGAACATAATTAATCCCTTTTCTTTTACTTTCCATTTGCTGCTTTGTTCCTCCAATTCCAAAGCTGGTAATGGTATCATTACTTAGCTTCATTCTTTGCTAGAAGTGTGGGATGCATTTGACAATTTCCCGGGCCTCTGCATTCTGTTACCCATGGGTCAGTAAGCCTTATTCAACATATTGTCTTAGATGTTTATAAAGTTGAGTTAAATTTTCCTATTCCATTCTTTAGGACCACAAAATTTCTCATTGTCTTGGATATTGCAACTGATTTGGTTATCATTATTTCCCTACACACTTAATTGTATAAGGCTACTCCCTCCTGCCTTCCTGCTAGGTGTACATAGCTGGTAATAAATAAAAGCAATGTCGTCTTTCTGACAGCCTTTCAGTGGTTCAATCAGCCTTGTGCTCATTCTTCTGAGATTGCTCTGTTTGGAGGAATGGTCACATCTTCAGACTCTCTCAGCAAGATCAGTCAGCATGATTCTGACTAGAACACAGCGGGAATATAAGGGTTTTTTTCTTCTTTTCTATGTCCTAAAAGAATAAAAGCCATTGGCACATGCCTAGCAGGATTGCTGTAGGGCTTAAAAGTTCTCCCCATGCTGTGTATAGCTGTCTTACTGTGAACTTTGCTTCTCTACTTAACTCCTGGAGGTTGTAGTTCTAGGGGAAACCCTACCTCAGCAGATTAGTTTGCCAGGGACAGTTGGATGACTGGGAAACTTATAGAATTCTTACCATTGTTAGCTTTATATTTCTCTTCCTTTCTTTTAAAATGTTTGTTTCCTTGGAAGAACACAAGAGCACTATGATGCTTAAAAAAAAAAAAAAAAAGATCAATTCCCTTGTGAGATACTCAAAAAGGACATGGCTCTTCTTTCCCAACATAGAATAAAACTGGGTGGGTTTTACTTCATTTTCACAGAATGCAGGGAATTCTGTTTTCTAGAAGCTTTTCTGTGACTTTTGCAGGTTTCAGGGAGTCTCTGCCTTATCCTTTAAAGAAGGCAATATTTCTAAAAATTCCCATTTGGTATTATACTTTCCTCTATAAAATCTTTCAAAAAGCATCTAAGTATGTCTACAGTGTGAAATTTATATTGAAAGACTTGCTTTTCCCATAATGTACTGTGATTTTTTTTCCACACTTGTCCTTACCTACCTTCTGTGCCCTTCCCTGAGACTTTCCTACCCCCCAGCATCCTACAGTCCTCCATCGTTGGCTGCTGAACCCACCAACTCTAAGTCAGTGCCAATGACATCTGTTTAGAGAAGGCTTCCTTTGCTGATAATATTTTCTTCCTTTTCTATCTCGCCCTTTCTATCTTGTCCCTCTTTCATAAAACTTACATATCCCTTGCCCAAGAACTGTTCTAATTCCTGATCGCATTATTCATCAGACTAAGAACAAGATTATAAATTCTGTCATATTTGTAGTTTTTATTCCTATGTGTTTAGTAGTGTGCTTAAAATTTAGTATCATAAACCAACTTTGTTGACTAAGAATTAAGAGTCAAGAGTAAGAGGCTAGATAATTAGTGGTCAAGAATGCTGATGTTTAAGAAGTTCTGAAATCAGTACCCAGCATCCACATAGTGTCTTAAAGCCACCAGCTGCAGAGCCACATGACCTCTTTTGAACAAACCTACATAGGTTAGTGCACACACACACACACACACACACACCACATACACACATAATCACAATCAGAACAAAACTACACAAAACAAAAAAAATCCCGATTCCAAGTACAAAACTATGCAATCATCATATTAAATGAAATCTCACATTTATTAAAGCATCCCCTATAGACAACATAGTATGGATGGTGACATACTCTGTATATGACTCATTGAATGTTAAAGTTGGACTAGGCAGCTTATATAATTTTTTTTCTTTTTTTTCCATTTTTTATTAGGTATTTAGCTCATTTACATTTCCAATGCTATACTAAAAGTCCCCCATACCCACCCACCCCCACTCCCCTACCCACCCACTCCCCCTTTTTGGCCCTGGCGTTCCCCTGTACTGGGGCATACAAAGTTTACGTGTCCAATGGGCCTCTCTTTCCAGTGATGGCCGATTAGGCCATCTTTTGTTACATATGCAGCTAGAGTAAAGAGATCCGGGGTACTGGTTAGTTCATAATGTTGTTCCACCTATAGGGTTGCAGATCCCTTTAGCTCCTTGGGTTCTTTCTCTAGCTCCTCCATTGGGAGCCCTGTGATCCATCCATTAGCTGACTGTGAGCATCCACTTCTGTGTTTGCTAGGCCCCGGCATAGTCTCACAAGAGACAGCTATCTATATCTGGGTCCTTTCAGCAAAATCTTGCTAGGGTATGCAATGGTGTCAGCGTTTGGATGCTGATTATGGGGTGGATCCCTGGATATGGCAGTCTCTACATGGTCCATCCTTTCATCTCAGCTCCAAACTTTGTCTCTGTAACTCCTTCCATGGGTGTTTTGTTCCCAATTCTAAGGAGGGGCATAGTGTCGACACTTCAGTCTTCATTCTTCTTGAGTTTCATGTGTTTAGCAAATTGTACCTTATATCTTGGGAATCCTAGGTTTGGGGCTAATATCCACTTATCAGTGAGTACATATTGTGTGAGTTCCTTTGTGAATGTGTTACCTCACTCAGGATGATGCCCTCCAGGTCCATCCATTTGGCTAGGAATTTCATAAATTCATTCTTTTTAATAGCTGAGTAGTACTCCATTGTGTAGATGTACCACATTTTCTGTATCCATTCCTCTGTTGAGGGGCATCTGGGCTCTTTCCAGCTTCTGGCTATTATAAATAAGGCTGCTATGAACATAGTGGAGCATGTGTCCTTCATACCAGTTGGGGCATCTTCTGGATAAATGCCCAGGAGAGGTATTGCTGGATCCTCCGGTAGTACTATGTCCAATTTTCTGAGGAACCGCCAGACTGATTTCCAGAGTGGTTGTACAAGCCTGCAATCCCACCAACAATGGAGGAGTGTTCCTCTTTCTCCACATCCATACCAGCATCTGCTGTCACCTGAATTTTTGATCTTAGCCATTCTGACTGGTGTGAGGTGGAATCTCAGGGTTGTTTTGATTTGCATTTCCCTGATGATTAAGGATGTTGAACATTTTTTCAGGTGCTTCTCTGCCATTCGGTATTCCTCAGGTGAGAATTCTTTGTTCAGTTCTGAGCCCCATTTTTTAATGGGGTTGTTCGATTTTCTGAAGTCCACCTTCTTGAGTTCTTTATATATGTTGGATATTAGCCCCCTATCTGATTTAGGATAGGTAAAGATCCTTTCCCAATCTGTTGGTGGTCTTTTTGTCTTGTTGACGGTGTCTTTTGCCTTGCAGAAACTTTGGAGTTTCATTAGGTCCCATTTGTCAATTCTCGATCTTACAGCACATGCCATTGCTGTTCTGTTCAGGATTTTTTCCCCTGTGCCCATATCTTCAAGGCTTTTCCCCACTTTCTCCTCTATAAGTTTCAGTGTCTCTGGTTTTATGTGAAGTTCTTTGATCCACTTAGATTTGACCTTAGTACAAGGAGATAAGTATGGATCGATTCGCATTCTTCTACATGATAACAACCAGTTGTGCCAGCACCAATTGTTGAAAATGCTGTCTTTCTTCCACTGGATGGTTTTAGCTCCCTTGTCGAAGATCAAGTGACCATAGGTGTGTGGGTTCATTTCTGGGTCTTCAATTCTATTCCATTGGTCTACTTGTCTGTTTCTATACCAGTACCATGCAGTTTTTATCACAACTGCTCTGTAGTAAAGCTTTAGGTCAGGCATGGTGATTCCACCAGAGGTTCTTTTATCCTTGAGAAGACTTTTTGCTATCCTAGGTTTTTTGTTATTCCAGATGAATTTGCAAATTGCTCCTTCTAATTCGTTGAAGAATTGAGTTGGAATTTTGATGGGGATTGCATTGAATCTGTAGATTGCTTTTGGCAAGATAGCCATTTTTACAATGTTGATCCTGCCAATCCATGAGCATGGGAGATCTTTCCATCTTCTGAGATCTTCTTTAATTTCTATCTTCAGAGATTTGAAGTTTTTATCATACAGATCTTTCACCTCCTTAGTTAGAGTTACGCCAAGATATTTTATACTATTTGTGACTATTGAGAAGGGTGTTGTTTCCCTAATTTCTTTCTCAGCCTGTTTATTCTTTGTATAGAGAAAGGCCATTGACTTGTTTGAGTTTATTTTATATCCAGCTACTTCACCGAAGCTGCTTATCAGGTTTAGGAGATCTCTGGTGGAATTTTTAGGGTCACTTATATATACTATCATATCATCTGCAAAAAGTGATATTTTGACTTCCTCTTTCCAATTTGTATCCCCTTGATCTTCTTTTGTTGTCGCATTGCTCTGGCTAATACTTCAAGTACTATGTTGAAAAGATAGGGAGAAAGTGGGCAGCCTTGTCTAGTCCCTGATTTTAGTGGGATTGCTTCCAGCTTCTCTCCATTTACTTTGATGTTGGCTACTGGTTTGCTGTAGATTGCTTTTATCATGTTTAGGTATGGGCCTTGAATTCCTGATCTTTCCAAAACTTTTATCATGAATGGGTGTTGAATCTTGTCAAATGGTTTTTCTGCATCTAACGAGATGATCATGTGGTTTTTGTCTTTGAGTTTGTTCATATAATGGATTACATTGATGGATTTTCGTATATTAAACCATCCCTGCATTCCTGGAATAAAACCTACTTGGTCAGGATGGATGATTGCTTTAATATGTTCTTGGATTCGGTTAGCAAGAATTTTATTGAGGATTTTTGCATCGATATTCATAAGAGAAATTGGTCTGAAGTTCTCTATCTTTGTTGAATCTTTCTGTGGTTTAGGTATCAGAATAATAGTGGCTTCATAAAATGAGTTGGGTAGAGTACCTTCTACTTCTATCTTGTGAAAAAGTTTGTGCAGAACTGGAATTAGATCTTCTTTGAAGGTCTGATAGAACTCTGCACTAAACCCGTCTGGTCCTGGGCTTTTTTTGGCTGGGAGACTATTAATAACTGCTTCTATTTCTTTAGGTGATATGGGACAGTTTAGATGGTCAACTTGATCCTGACTCAACTTTGGTACCTGATATCTGTCCAGAAATTTGTCCATTTCATCCAGGTTTTCCCGTTTTGTTGAGTATAACCTTTTGTAGAAGGATCTGATGGTGTTTTGGATTTCTTCAGGATCTGTTGTTATGTCTCCCTTTTCATTTCTGATTTTGTTAATTAGGATTTTGTCCCTGTGCCCTTTAGTAAGTCTAGCTAAGGGTTTATCTATCTTGTTGATTTTCTCAAAGAACCAACTCCTCGTTTGGTTAATTCTTTGAATAGTTCTTCTTGTTTCCACTTGGTTGATTTCACCCCTGAGTTTGATTATTTCCTGCCGTCTACTCCTCTTGGGTGAATTTGCTTCCTTTTTTTCTAGAGCTTTTAGATGTGTTGTCAAGCTGCTAGTATGTGCTCTCTCCCGTTTCTTCTTGGAGGCACTCAGAGCTATGAGTTTCCCTCTTAGAAATGCTTTCATTGTGTCCCAAAGGTTTGGGTACGTTGTGGCTTCATTTTCATTAAACTCTAAAAAGCCTTTAATTTCTTTCTTTATTCCTTCCTTGACCAAGGTATCATTGAGAAGAGTGTTGTTCAGTTTCCACGTGAAAGTTGGCTTTCCATTATTTATGTTGTTATTGAAGATCAGTCTTAGGCCATGGTGGTCTGATAGGATACATGGGACAATTTCAATATTTTTGTATCTGTTAAGGCCTGTTTTGTGGCCAATTATATGGTCAGTTTTGGAGAAGGTCCCGTGAGGTGCTGAGAAGAAGGTATATCCTTTTGTTTTAGGATAAAATGTTCTGTAGATATCTGTTAGGTCCATTTGCTTCATAACTTCTGTTAGTTTCACTGTGTCCCTGTTTAGTTTCTGTTTCCACGATCTGTCCCTTGATGAAAGTGGTGTGTTGAAGTCTCCCACTATTATTGTGTGAGGTGCAATGTGTGCTTTGAGCTTTATTAAAATGTCTTTAATGAATGTGGCTGCCCTTGCATTTGGAGCGTAGATATTCAGAATTGAGAGTTCCTTCTGGAGGATTTTACCTTTGATGAGTATGAAGTGTCCCTCCTTGTCTTTTTTGAGAACTTTGGGTTGGAAGTCGATTTTATCCGATATTAGAATGGCTACTCCAGCTTGTTTCTTCAGACCATTTGCTTGGAAAATTGTTTTCCAGCCTTTCACTCTGAGGTAGTGTCTGTCTTTTTCCCTGAGATGGGTTTCCTGTAAGCAGCAGAATGTTGGGTCCTGTTTGTGTAGCCAGTCTGTTAGTCTATGTCTTTTTATTGGGGAATTGAGTCCATTGATATTAAGAGATATTAATGAAAAGTAATTGTTGCTTCCTTTTATTTTTGTTGTTAGAGTTGGCATTCTGTTCTTGTGGCTGTCTTCTTTTTGGTTTGTTGAGGGATTACTTTCTTGTTTGTTCTAGGGGGTGATTTCCGTCCTTGTATTGCTTCTTTTCTGCTGGCCAGGAAGCCCTGGGCTGGAGTGGAGCGGAAGGGGCTTTTGTCCTGGGTCAGGCCCGGGCAGTCTGCTTCCCTATGTACCGCAGTCTCAGGTTCCGCGCGATTGGATTGGGGCAGGCGCTGTGTTCCACTCACCAGAGGTCTTAGGATCCCGTGGGGGGTCCTGTGTGGGCCCTTGCGGGTGTTGGGCAAGACTCTGCTGGCAAGGTAGCCCGGGGCTCGAGTCGAGCGGAAGGGACTTGTGCCCCAGATCAGGCCCGGGTAGCCTGCTTCCCTATGTACCGCAGTCTCAGGTTCCGCGAGATTGGATTGGGGCAGGCGCTGTGTTCCACTCATCAGAGGTCTTAGGATCCCGTGGGGAGTCCCGTGTGGGCCCTTGCGGGTGTTGGGCAAGACTCTGCTGGCAAGGTAGCCCGGGGCTCGAGTCGAGCGGAAGGGCCAGCTTATATAATTTATGCATATATGTTTATAGGTTTCTTAGTAGCTTCCTAGAAAGTATCCTAAAAATTACTGTAAGTTAAATCTCACTAAATGTCTCAGATTGTTGCTATATTTGCTTCTTAGAGAAGGGGAGAGAGAAGAAAATACTGTAGCTACAGCTTTTTATATCACCTGGGATGGGGTTGGATCAAGACTAAATTTTTATGTACCACTTTGTAGAGCATAGAATAAATACAAAGTTTGACTTATTTTCTCATCCTGACTGAAATGCAGAGATTCCGAAGACTTTCTGCCTAGGTTCATGGAAAAGGGCAGCCGATAATCACAAAGATTAGAGGACAGTGCTCACCTACGCGCAGATAGTCACTTTGTTCTCATTTTGTCAGCCCTGAATCAGTAAATATATGCAAGTATGTTTTCTTAACAGCATAAAGAATTTTTCATTTTTCAGGTCCACCAAAAATGCCAGACTTATGTGATCTTGGAATGTGTTAAAATGGTGGTCTCTCCCTGAGCAAGAGAGCCCAGTGGTCATGAGTTTTATCAGCCACAAGATGTACCGAATTTTCAAACAAATGGCTTTAAAGAACGTTGGCTTAAAAGCTAACATGAAACCCAAGTTTTCTGTGCTCTTCTCGATGGTGTCTATGGAGCAAGTAATGGAGCTATCATTCATTGGAACACATTTTCTCCATTTAGGTTTTGGACATTATTTTGCCTTATCCAACCACTGCATTGGGAACTGGCCTACAATTTATGAATGGTGCTTTTCATAATGCACTGCCGATTCTGTCTTCACTTACGAAGATATGGAAACTATTCAGAAGAACAAAACAATATATATTTAATAGCCTTTCCATTACAGAAAGCTAATAAAAATTCCAACATGAATAGATTTTACTTTGGAAATTACATTTCCATTTCTCTTGGGAAAAGTAGGTACTTTATTTTTATGTTCCTCTGCAAATGACTGCAAACCCTCCCAACTTCTGCGCCTTCTAGTTGTGCAGCAATTTCATCAACTTTTAGAAAAAGTGCTACTAGATCATTGTCATCAATTATAAACTTTCTTCTATGAACTCCTGACATTGTGTTAGTTACATTTGATCAAGGGGCTGAACCTGCATCTGTTTTTCCAGAAGAAAAGTAAGATTAACCGTAAGAAAAAGTAATCAGCGAAGCACGGCAATCTCATCCTTGCATATCTTATAATCTCTGATCACAGCTGGGATAATAGTTATCTAGCTGCAGATTTAAATAATAAGCTTTAAAAATTTCAAACCAAACAGTGCCATTATGAATTGATGCATGTTCCTCATTTATGGTTTTTTTCCCCCAAAGATTGTTAATAAGTTGAACTTCTTATAAAAGATTGATCTTTAGTATTGGAAACCCCATTCTCTGCTCAAATATTTTTATCTTTCTATTTAACTGACAGGACATAGATGCTTGCAGATTTAACATGAGTAGACATCTCCCTTCAATGCCTTCATCCTATTTAATTTATTTTATTTCTACATCATTTCTGCAATAGAGGATTTTCTTCTGGGATAGCCATTTTTTCCCTATTAAAACCTCTCTCTACGTAATCAAATGGCGATTGTTATAGTTAGTGTTTTTTTTTTATTTTTTTATTTTTTTTATTTTTTTAAATTAGGTATTTAGCTCATTTACATTTCCAATGCTATACCAAAAGTCCCCCATACCCACCCACCCCCACTCCCCTACCCACCCACTCCCCCTTTTTGGCCCTGGCGTTCCCCTGTTCTGGGGCATATAAAGTTTGCGTGTCCAATGGGCCTCTCTTTCCAGTGATGGCCGACTAGGCCATCTTTTGAATAGTTAGTGTTTTGTAATTCTTTCACAACTGCTAGTAAAGTTTCTGTTGGATTAAATACTAATCTAGGCCTATCCTAGAATCATGTTCCCACTCTGGGGCTGCTTCTGTGGGGGAAAAATGACTGGTAGTTCCTCCCTACAGTGAGGGAGTCATGAAAGTAGCTCCTTGTGGTGTGACACGTATGTGAGGGTAATAATTTTCACCTCTGTCAGGACACAGGAGAGCATCAGAGTTTCAAAATGAACAATAAGGATCAAAATTATTACTCTACTGAGAGGATGCTATTATGTGCTTTCAACCTCAGGCTCACTGGGCAGTTTGTCACCTTGTTCCCATGTGTGTTGGTAACAGAGGAACTGGATAGACAGTTAAATTATAAAAGGGATTTTAAAATATATGTTGGTGTTTCTTTGTACTATTATGAGTTCTGTAATTCTGTTTATGAGAAAATTATGCTAGGTTTTTAGTAACAAAATATCTTAGAGTGGGCTAGTGTCTTTTTTCTTTTCTTTTTTTTTCTTTTCTTTTTCTTTCTTTTTTTTTTTTTTTTTGGTTTTTGAGACAGTGTTTCTATGTATAGCTCTGGCTGTCCTGGAACTCACTTTGTAGACCAGGCTGGCCTCCAACTCAGAAATCCTCCTGCCTCTGCCTCCTGAGTGCTGGGATTAAAAGCGTGCACCACCACAACCGGCTAGTGTCATAAATTTAAGCGTCTTCCAGGGCAGTTGAATTTGGTGATGATTGGATTACGTTCCCTTGCTCTTCTATCTTCTATGTTTGCTGACTTCATTGCTTGAAGCCTGAAGACTAGGATAGGGAGCACAATATACTTTTTTTTTTCCATAGTGATACGAAAAGAAAAGTGCTCAGAAGGAGAAAAAGGGTGTGCATGTGTAAAGGAGTTTACTGTGGCTAAAAAAACCAAAAGTTGTCCTAGAAAGAAACTTAAGACGTTATAGTAACTACCACATGAAAGCCAAAACCATGGCTTTTGCCTCTTGAGTGCATGCTTCTGATCACTGTGATTGTCAGGCATCTCTTGATTATGTAGAGGGTGTCATGTGATCACATTCTGCCACCATCATGGCACATCTATTGCAGTTATATGCGGTTGTTCTGAACATCTGTTGTTGTCATCGGACTATTTCTGTCTGATACTCTACCTCTGCTTGGCAATAGAAATGTCAAGAAATTGATTTTTATTGTCTCACTTAGACACATATGCATTTTAGATACAACTTGAGAAAGTTAAACATACAAAGGGTTATATGAACTTAAAAATATTAATTGATGAAAGAAGAGAACTCCATCCAGTTAATCTGAGCAAAGGTGCTTTTCTAGATGTTTATTTATGACAAGTTCTAAAGGAAAATTCACACAGAAAACAACATTTGGGAGTTGTCTATCGCTTTCATTTCTTTCCACCAAACCAACTCTGTGTATCCACTTTACCAGTTTCCATTGGTGGAAAGTGTCACTGGGATTCTGAGATCTACTCCTGGCATTTGTGTCTTCCCATCACACACTTGTTGATCCATATAGTTGTCTTGATCTCAGTATTACTTTCTTCATGAGATATAAGCTAGAGGTACTAGTATCACCTATTGTCAGGTTATAGTGTGACTTTTGAATAAACTGATACATACAGATACTTTTTTAAATAAAAAAGTTCCAAGTGTGCAAAAACACTCGCTGTCGTTATTGCAATGAGTACTAGTATTACAGTATATTTCTGCCTACTAATTCTTTTTGGGAAAAAAAAGAAGATATTTTCTTTAGCTAAGGAAATTTAAACCCTACCAATTTTAAATCATCTTATATGAAAATTCTCTTTTAGTCCTCTAAGCATTTTGCCTGGTAAAATTGGAATGGGTCCTGTGGATCAGAGCAATGAAGAGCTGGGTCAGTGCTCAGTGAACCCCGATAAATTGTTCTTTGATGAGTTGTCATTTCCTATTCTTAAAAGAGGCATTAAGAATTTATAACAATGTTCTAGTTACATTATCATTTGGATGGTGTGTTTATGGTAATTTCTACTGCCAATCCTAATTACCAGAAGTTAAATTCATTAAAAAATAATATTTTTCCAGTCTCTTGTCTGATTCACCTTGCTTCTTAGAGTATATTAATTTCCTTGTGGTACACTTGCCACATTTATGAAATAATTTATTCACCAAGTGGAGTGTATTAGAGGCACTCTGATTTATTCACCAGGATGTTTCCAAGCTCTTCTGGATGTATTGTGAGTGTCCACAAATTTCCCACAGAACCTTAAGTGTGACCTAATCTAACAGATCATATCCTACTAAGTTACTTTCATGTGCTCAGGCTAAGGTGTTTCTCAGTCTGTTTTTTTTCTTTTTCTTCTCTTCTCTTCTCTTCTCTTCTCTTCTCTTCTCTTCTCTTCTCTTCTCTTCTCTTCTCTCCCTCTCTCTCTCCCTTCCTTCCTTCCTTCCTTCCTTCCTTCCTTCCTTCCTTCCTTCCTTCCTTCCTTCCTTCCTTCTTCCCTCCCTCTCTCCCTCCCTCCCTCCCTCCCTCCCTCCCTCCCTTCCTTCCTTTCTTTCTTTCTTTTTGAAGGAGGGGTTCTGGCTTGGAAATTGCATGTGCAACAGATAGGGAGACAGACTATCTTAGAGCCATAGTAAAGTTGTAAACCCTTACTTGTTTTAGTAGGATTAGCATATGGATATTACTAACAAATGTCACTGTGTTGCAGAGAGTTAATGAAACTATTTAGATACTCCTATACTAAAACACACTACAATTATGCCACTTTTCTCAGAGCAATTGTTTCCCATACAAAGTGCCATCAATGACAGTTAGATGGATAGATAGGCTAAAGCTCTAGACTTCAATCAAGAACAGTTATTTCTGTGGTCAGACACTCTTGGCATGAGGCCAGGGTTTGTTACTACAACAGACATGTGAGATGCAGAAAAATTCTTTAAGGCACTCTGTCTTTACAGTGGAAGAAAAAAGAACGTAGATCATTCTGGCTTAGTCTGGAAGCATTCACATTTCAATGCTGTAAACCACATACTTTCTATTCCTGGATGACCTGACAAGAGGCCTTTATCTTATAAGAGTTTTATGATGAGGAAAATTCCTTTTTTACCTCCATTCAAGAAAATAGTGGATCTGCTATTCTTTTGGGTGAGAAAGCTTATAAAAGGGCTTTATGGTTTCTATTGTGAAAACTAAATCTCTATGGGAATTGAAAGCTGGTAGTTTCTCTATATTAAAAGAACCCATTAAAGACTGAATGGGGAGTAGGGAGAGGACTGTAAAAAAAACAAATAGCAAGCTATAGGGTTACATGGTATCACGATTTTGGAGAAATACAGGAAAAAAGTGATTCATGCTGCAGAGAAAAGGTGAGATGACTCCCACAATTTGTTAGTGACCAAAGGATTATATTGATTTTTAAAGTTTTGAAAGCTGGTGAGCCAAAAGCATGATCAGTGGTTATCAACCTGTGCTTCCTGTCCACCACCATAAAAGACCTTTTTAGACTCAAAACCCATTGTGCCCCCTTAGCTGCCACCGTGCCCAGGATGGTAGTGGGCACCTGTGAATGCTGTTTGTGTTCTTCATTATTGGCCTACAGATTTTGAATACATCTTAGATGTAAAGAAAGTGAAATCATTAAATGCCATTCCCACATCTGCGTTTCTCTTTGGATCAAGTTTTAAATGTTTATTTCAGGCTGTCCTTGGAAGACAGGGCTCTAGTCAATCCTGGAGACGCAGGTTAGTCACGATCCATTTTCTAAAAATATTGAGCATAGATCCCAATACTCGTTTCAATCTGAGGGAACATTTTGGGGAGATCTTTCGCCTTTCAAATTTATTTTGTTCAAAGTGTTGAGCTTATGGTGACTATTAGGATGGCAACAAAGTGCTGTACTAAACAATGTGAATCCTGTTCTGTGTTTCAGTAGGAATGAAGACAAAGACGTTGTACAGTGAGCAATAAATTACAACCTTACAGGGTTGTGTTCCACATATATCAGTCACATATACCTTACCTGGAGACTGAGAACCAGCCAATGAGAACTTAGCCAAACATTCTGTCTTCTGAATGTCCATCTGTCCTGTGATCACTGGTAGCTTGGCTGGTGAGTCTTTCTGCCCTGTTCCATCTGACCAGAGAAGCCTGGGCCATGTGGCTTGCTTCCAGGCTTCGAGCATTCACGGTTCCAGCTTTTTGCTGCTGCCAGAGAATCTGGTCAGATTCTCCTCTGGGAACCCTCAGCTTCTCCCATGCTCATTGTGTTCTTTGTTCCTTGAACTCCCAGATTCTCACGACTGGCAGAAAAAAAAAATACCTTTCATTTTGGACCAGGGAATGGTGATTTTTCTCTCAATTACAATGGCGCAACTATTTTTCTTTCCTCTCCATGACGTCTGGCATCTTTTATCAACCTACATTCCAAAATTCCCTGACATAAAGCTCAACTCACAAAGCATTTTATGAAGCATACAGTGTCTCTAACGAAGTGGGACTTTTTTCTGAAATAAAATAATCATGTTCACAAAACTTTGATTTTTTTTTTCTGAACTATTTGTATTTGAGGGAAAAATGTTAGTTTTGAATAGAGGAGAATAAAGCAAATGAGTGATTTTGGACTTTTTCAAAAGCTTTATAAATTAGTAGCTGCTATTTTTGTTTCTTATTTTGGAGCTACTGTGAGGAAATAGAGCCCAGGCTATAATGTGCAACTGCATCGTAGGATCAAGTTCCATGAAAAGACTCAGATCGTCTGTTAAGCAGTCCTCAGAATCACTACAACTGGGGATCTGATGGGCAGCTGCAGCTCCTGCCACAGTGAGCTGGAAAGGTTTAAACGCTTGTATCTTTTGCTGCCACGAACATGCATCTGGTCTGTGGGATAACCTTCTTTTAGCTGTGACTCTACTCATGGCATTTATGTTTTCCATAAACATAATGTTACATTTTTATAAACAAAGAGAATGTTTAAGGCAATCAATGTTTAACTGTTGTTCTTTTCAGATGGCAGCCAGAGCACTGGACTTACAATGACTCAGGCTGTTCTGCAAAGGAGACTAATAGGATATTCTAGAGGATACTTTTAAAGACACAGAACTAAGGATGAACTCTAAGCAATTACCAGCTAGAGATAACCTGGGTATCTATGCCTAATGGCATGCTTCCTCCACTGGAAGTCTTCATTTGCTATTTATTGCCATTAGCATTGAAAGGAAATAAAACTGTAATTCATGTAATATATGTTAAATAGCCCAAAGAGTTGTTTCTGAGCTTTGAAACCTGGGGCTGAGAACATAGCAGAACAGACCAGGACATGCCCGGGCAAGCCCATCGCCTCCCTAGCTCCCACCCCTCTGACCTAAGTTAAATGTTACAGGCTGCTGATGTTTAAATGGACCAATCATGTGAAACCGCGCCAATTCCTCCCCCAGCCCCACTCCTTTTCTATAAAACCCCCTAGCTTCCAAGCCTCGTGGTCGAATCCACTGTCTCCTGTTGTGGGAGATACGTTTCGACCCGGAGCTCCGCCATTAAAAAACCTCTTGTTGTTACATCAAGGTGTTGTGTTCTATTCGCGATTCTTGGGTGCACGCCGAATCGGGAGCTGAGTGGGGGTTTCCCCACTGAGTTCTTTCATTTGGAGGCCCCAGCGAGATCTGCGTGACACCCAGGAACCCCGAAGGACCCCTTGGAGGTGCGTTTGTTTGTGTGAGTCTTGTTATGTTGTCTGTTGTCTAAGTGTCTAAGTGTGGCACTGCTGAATTTGTGTCTTAGTTTTTCAGTTCTGAGATTGTGGGTTTGAGCCCCACCTGTGTTACCAGTTCTGGTATTCTGTATTCTGGCAGCTGCCACTGCGGACCATAAGGACCCTAGTGGCTGTGGGAAGACGACGGTCTATTTCCCCACAGGCTGCACCCTTGGAAGACATTCCGAGGGAGACCCTGGAGTGCCCGGGGTATGGAACAGTCAGGAGGACCTGGCTGTTGCCTGGCAGAGTGAAGAAGAGTGAGTGCTCTTCCTGCCAGAGGAGTGGAGCGGAATCCCACTCCATCAGAGGTAGCGTTTGGCTGGTTGTGTAAGTCCAGACGCAGACGAGTGTGCTTGGATGTCTTAGTGTTTTCCGTCTCTGTCATTGTGTTGTGTTTACTCTTATTCTTCACTATGGGACAGACCGTGTCTACTCCTTTATCTTTGACTAAGGACCATTGGACAGACGTTAGGGCTAGAGGACAAAATTTGTCAGTAAAAGTGAAGAAAAAGCCATGGATGACTTTCTGTTCCTCAGAATGGCCTGTTTTTGGAGTAGGTTGGCCAGCAGAAGGAACTTTTTACTTACCCACCATAAGGGCTGTGAAGGCCATTGTTTTTCAGGAAGGACCAGGGTCGCATCCAGACCAACAATCGTACATCATGGTATGGGAGGACTTGGCACGCTACCCACCCCCGTGGGTTCGCCCATTCCTCCCGCCTCTCCGCCCTGGCACCAAGATTCTAGCCATCCAAGAAAATGGTGAGAAAGAGAAACCAAAACCACCGCTCGGGAGAGATGATGATCGCAGCACACCAGTGACGAAACCCCCCAAGATCTATTCAGAGATTGAAGAACCCCCTGAGTGGCCCGATACCCCTCAACCCCCACCTTATGCTCCCCAGCCCCAACCTTCAGCTCCCTCGGGACCCCTGCCTCAGGCCCCGGCCGGAGGAGGGGGTCCCTCCACAGGAACAAGGAGCCGGCGAGGAGTCACCCCTGAGGGGCCTGCGGATTCAACTGTGGCGCTCCCCCTCAGGGCTATTGGGGCTCCCCCTGCCGATCCAAATAGTCTACAGCCCCTACAGTATTGGCCTTTTTCCTCTTCTGACCTTTACAACTGGAAAGCTCATCACCCCCCTTTTTCAGAAAACCCTGCAGGACTCACTGGGTTGGTTGAATCATTAATGTATTCACACCAGCCGACCTGGGATGACTGCCAGCAGCTTCTGCAGACTCTATTCACAACCGAGGAGAGAGAGAGGATTCTCCTCGAGGCTCGGAAAAATGTCCGAGACGAGGCTGGGCGCCCTGTCCAAACTCCAGCTGAGATAGATGAAGGATTTCCGCTAACCCGGCCCCGATGGGATTATAATACGGCATCAGGTAGGGAACGACTGTCCAATTATCGCCGGGTCCTAGTGGCGGGTCTCAGAGGTGCTGCCCGGCAGCCCACGAATCTGGCCAAGGTAAGAGAGGTTATGCAGGGAGCGACTGAGCCCCCCTCAGTCTTCCTTGAAAGGCTCATGGAGGCTTATAGGAGATATACCCCATTCGACCCCACGTCTGAGGGTCAAAGGGCCTCAGTAATTATGGCCTTCATTGGCCAGTCAGCTCCTGACATTAGGAAGAAGTTACAGCGAATTGAGGGCTTGCAGGATTACACCATAAGGGATGTAGTTAGAGAGGCAGAGAAAGTGTATCATAGGAGAGAAACAGAAGATGAAAAGTTAGAGAGAGAGAAAAGAGAAAAAAGAGAAGAGGAGGATAGGAGAGACAGGAGGCAAAAAAAGGTTTTGACTAGGATCCTGGCCGCAGTAGGAGAAAGAGATAATAGAAGAAGAGGTAGACAGTCAGGGAACCTGGGAGACAAAAGGCAGCAGGGACCAAGGAGACCCAGAGAAGGCGGGCAGCGCCTGGAGAGGAACCAATGCGCGTATTGCAAGGAAATGGGCCACTGGAAGAGCGACTGTCCGAAAAAAAAACAAGAGGTAAAGGTGCTTTCTCTTGGAGAAGATGAAGACTAGGGGGAATGGGGCTCGGCCCCCCTCCCCGAGCCTAGGGTAACTTTAGAAGTGGAGGGGACCCCTGTGGACTTTCTAGTTGACACGGGAGCCGAATTTTCAGTACTCAAAACACCTCTAGGAAAAGTAAAGAAAAATGAAAAAACCTTGGTGATCGGGGCCACGGGACAAAAATCGTATCCATGGACCACATCCCGAGTAGTAGACATAGGGCAAAATCGAGTAACTCATTCGTTTCTAGTCATTCCAGAGTGTCCTATGCCTTTATTAGAGAGAGACTTACTAACCAAGTTAAAAGCACAAATAACTTTCACCTCTCATCGACCGGAGGTTTTCTGGGGAATAAAAGCGCCCCAGACTCTAGAGCTGTCTTTACAACTAGGGGAGGAATATCGACTTTACCAAAATAAAGTAAAGCCCCCTGAGGGATTACAGGACTGGTTGAATCGATACCCCCAGGCGTGGGCAGAGACGGGAGGAGTGGGGATGGCAAAACTGGTCCCCCCCGTGGTGATTGAACTTAAGTCCGGGGCCACCCCTATAGGGGTCCGACAATATCCCATGAGCAGAGAAGCTCAAGAGGGTATACGCCCCCAAATTAACAAACTGCTCCAACAAGGGATTTTGGTCCCATGCAAATCCCCTTGGAACACTCCTCTACTTCCAGTAAAAAAACCAGGGACCAGGGACTTCCGTCCAGTACAGGACCTTAGAGAAGTCAACAAGAGAGTTCAGGACATACACCCCACGGTGCCAAATCCTTATAACCTCCTCAGCACCTTGCCACCTGGTCGGACATGGTACACAGTCCTGGATCTCAAAGATGCTTTTTTCTGTTTGAGGTTACACCCCAACAGCCAGCCCTTGTTCGCTTTCGAATGGCGAGACTCCGAGAGTGGATAAGCCGGACAGCTCACATGGACGAGGCTGCCTCAGGGATTCAAGAACTCGCCCACTTTGTTCGATGAAGCCCTACACCGAGATCTTGCTCTTTTCCGAGCCAATAACCCACAGGTGACTCTTCTGCAATATGTAGATGATCTGCTCCTAGCTGCAGAAACACGCGAGGACTGTGAAATTGGGACCCAAAACCTCCTGGGCGAGTTAGGTAAGCTGGGGTATTGGGCCTCTGCTAAAAAGGCTCAGTTATGCCAGATAGAAGTGACCTACCTAGGATATGTCTTGAGAGATGGACAACGGTGGCTCACAGAAGCCAGAAAACAAGCTGTTATGCAGATCCCGGCCCCAACCACTGCTCGCCAGGTAAGAGAGTTCCTGGGGACCGCCGGGTTTTGCAGACTCTGGATTCCCGGATTTGCCACACTGGCAGCTCCCTTATATCCACTAACCAAAGAGAAAGGGGAATTCACCTGGACCAGAGAACATCAGCTAGCCTTTGAAACTCTCAAAAAGGCACTGCTGCAGGCTCCGGCATTGGCCCTGCCAGATTTAAACAAACCTTTCACCCTATACATTGATAAAAGAAATGGAGTGGCAAGGGGAGTCCTTACCCAGGTTTTGGGACCATGGAAGCGCCCGGTAGCCTACTTATCAAAGAAACTGGACACTGTGGCCAGTGGATGGCCCTCCTGCCTGCGAGCGATAGCAGCCACGGCTGTGCTAGTAAAAGATGCTGACAAACTGACTATGGGCCAGAATGTTACTATAGTGGCCCCACACTCTCTTGAGAGCATCATCAGGCAACCACCGGACCGCTGGATGACCAACGCCCGAATGACGCACTACCAGAGCCTATTGCTGACAGAGCGAGTAAGTTTTGCACCCCCAGCCATTCTCAACCCCGCCTCCTTACTACCTGAGGCTGACGAGGCCCCTGCACATAAGTGTGAAGAAATACTGGCAGAAGAGACTGGAATCCGGCCAGACCTCACAGACCAACCTTGGCCAGGGGCGATGACTTGGTTCACGGACGGAAGCAGCTTTGTGGTAGAAGGTAAGCGGAAGGCTGGGGCGGCAGTAGTGGATGGAAAGGCTGTCATATGGGCCAGCAGTCTGCCGGAGGGTACATCAGCTCAAAAAGCGGAACTAATCGCATTAATTCAAGCCTTAAGGCTGGCAGAAGGAAGGGCTCTTAATGTCTATACCGACGGCCGGTACGCTTTTGCCACGGCTCATGTACACGGAGCAATATACCGACACCGTGGACTGCTGACGTCTGCCGGCAAAGATATCAAAAATAAAGAAGAAATTCTCAGCTTATTAGAAGCTGTTCATTTGCCCCGTAGGGTGGCAATTATCCATTGCCCAGGACACCAGAAGGGAACTGGGCCCGTTGAAAAGGGAAATCAAATGGCAGACCAAGAAGCTAAAAAAGCAGCCCAAGGGCCAATGACTCTGGTGGTGAGAACCCAACAGCCCGCTGCTGAGGAAATAAATAAAAGAACCCTCACAGAAGAAGAGGGGCGAGATTACTTAGCTAACATACACCATCTGACTCATTTAAGAACTAAAAAATTACTAAAATTGGTTAGTAAGTCCCCCTATTACATTCCTGGATTAAAAGGAATTGTGGAAGAGATAGTAAAAAACTGCCGTGCTTGTGCACTTACCAACGCTGGGTCTAGCAGGCTCCAGGAAGGAAAACGACTGCGAGGAGACAGACCTGGAGCCTACTGGGAAACTGACTTCACTGAGGTGAAACCGGCTAGGTATGGAAATAAATATCTCCTAGTTTTTATAGACACCTTTTCAGGATGGGTCGAAGCGTTCCCCACCAAGAAAGAAACGGCTAATGTAGTGGTCAAGAAGATACTTGAAGAAATCCTTCCCCGCTTTGGGATACCTAAGGTAATGGGGTCAGACAACGGACCTGCCTTCGTCTCCCAGGTAAGTCAGGGATTGGCCAGACAACTGGGGACAAATTGAAAATTACATTGTGCATACAGACCCCAGAGTTCAGGACAGGTAGAAAGGATGAACAGAACGCTAAAGGAGACTCTGACTAAAATAGCCTTAGAATCCGGCGGAAGCGATTGGATAGCCGTTCTCCCTTATGCCTTGTTCAGGGTTCGGAATACACCTGGACCCCTTGGCCTAACTCCATTTGAATTAATGTATGGGGCGCCCCCACCCATTTTTATGACCGTAGGGGATAAGAATCGCCCGGATGTATCTTTCTCTCCTTCTTCTAGTCTTTTGGCTCGATTAAAAGCTCTCGAAATAGTAAGAAAAGAGGTCTGGGAACAGCTAAAAGAAACCTATGTTGCTGGTGACACACAGGTGCCGCATCAGTTTGAAGTAGGAGACGCAGTCCTGGTGAGGAGACACCGAGCGGGAAACCTAGAACCGAGGTGGAAGGGACCCTACTTGGTGCTACTGACAACGCCCACCGCGGTCAAAGTGGAAGGAATCCCCACTTGGGTCCACGCATCCCACGTTAAGAGAGCACCCCCTGGAGTCAGCCATGATGAGTGGACTTTGGAGAAGACTACTAATCCTTTTAAGTTGCGCCTGCTTCGTAGGAGCGATCCCAAAAGACTTCAACCCCCACAGTCCTGTTCAACAAACGTGGGAGGTACTCAATGAGGGGGGTAGGGCTGTATGGACAATCGCCGAGGTACACCCTCTGTGGACTTGGTGGCCTGATCTTTTCCCTGACATCTGTAAGTTGGCTATAAGAGCCCCTCCTGGATGGGACTTGGAGGGGTACTCTGACATTCAGAGGGCACCTTTAACACCCCCTCCGTACGTAGAAAAACATTCGAGAGACCCATGGGGTGGTTGCTCTAACCAAAGGGATAAAAGTATGCTTCGAACCCATCCCTTCTATGTCTGCCCCGGGCCCCACCGAAGTCAGTCCCTCAATCCAACGTGTGGAGGTAAGGCTGACTTCTTTTGTAAAGAGCTGGGGTTGCGAGACTTCAGGTACAGCCCGCTGGAAGCCCTCCTCGAGTTGGGACTATATTAGAGTAACAGCCAACTATTCCCTAGCGTCTTATGTACCTGGAGGATTTGACCTAGACGAGTGTACTGACTGGTGCCATCCGCTCCGTGTCACCTTCACTGAACCAGGAAAGAGAGCTCTGGGATGGACAAAAGGGTATACCTGGGGTCTTAGGATTTACAAGGAAAGATATGATGAGGGATTATTGTTCACTATCAGATTAAAAATAGAGACTCCCTACAATCCTTTAGGCCCCCCAACCAAGTTCACACCCCTCACCCATACAATTACTCAGCCTACTCCAGTGATTGCGGACCCCCTTAATATGGCCGCTATCACCCAACCTCCCACTCCTCAGGTACCTCTAACTATTACCCCCGAGATTCCTTCAAGACAGAGGATGTTTAACCTAGTGAGAGGAGCCTTTTATGCCCTTAACAGAACTGATCCAAGCGCTACTGAGGACTGCTGGCTATGCCTGTCCTCGGGTCCGCCTTATTATGAAGGAATCGCCTTCAATGGAGATTTCAACAGAACCAGCAGCCATACTTCCTGCTCTTGGGGTACAGGACAAAAACTGACCCTGACTGAAGTATCCGTGAGGAATCCAGGTCTCTGTATAGGTACCCCACCTTCCACTCACAAACACCTATGCGGACAAATTCAGTCCGTGTCCAGAACGGAAGCTGATTACTATCTTGTACCTTCCCCGGTTGGATGGTGGGCTTGCAATACAAGACTTACTCCCTGTGTATCAACTAAGGTTTTTAATTCATCTCATGATTTTTGTGTCATGATCCAGCTGTTACCCCGTGTATATTATCACCCTGCATCCAGTTTAGAAGAAAGCTATGCGGGCCGGCGGTCAAAAAGAGAACCAATTACTTTAACCCTGGCTGCATTCATGGGAATAGGTATGGCAGTAGGAGTGGGGACGGGAGTGTCAGCTTTGATAGAAGGAAGACAGGGAATTCAGTCTTTGAGGGATGCTGTCAATGAAGACCTAGCGGCAATAGAGAAGTCCATAGACGCTTTAGAAAAATCTTTGACCTCCCTGTCTGAGGTAGTTTTACAGAACAGGAGAGGTCTTGATTTGTTGTTCCTAAAGGAAGGAGGACTGTGTGCTGCCCTTAAAGAAGAGTGCTGCTTCTATGCAGATCATACAGGAATAGTTAGAGACTCTATGCAGAAACTGAGAGAAAGATTAGAGCGAAGGAAACGGGAACGGGATGCTCAACGGGGGTGGTTTGAGTCGTGGTTTGAATCACGACCATCTTAGATAACTTCTTTAATTTCCGCTGTAGCCGGACCAATCCTTATGATATGCTTAGCTTTAGTTTTCGGCCCTTGTATAATAAATAGAGGAATGGCTTTCATCCAGAGTAAAATTGATACAGTAAAACTCATGGTTCTTCAAAGGCAATATCAACCTATAGTTCAGGTAGATGAAGAGTTAAGGGACACCGACCTCTAAAATTCTATGATTAGAATAGTCTAAACAGAAGAAGAGGGGAATGAAAGGAAATAAAACTGTAATTCATGTAATATATGTTAAATAGCCCAAAGAGTTGTTTCTGAGCTTTGAAACCTGGGGCTGAGAACATAGCAGAACAGACCAGGACATGCCCGGGCAAGCCCATCGCCTCCCTAGCTCCCACCCCTCTGACCTAAGTTAAATGTTACAGGCTGCTGATGTTTAAATGGACCAATCATGTGAAACCGCGCCAATTCCTCCCCCAGCCCCACTCCTTTTCTATAAAACCCCCTAGCTTCCAAGCCTCGTGGTCGAATCCACTGTCTCCTGTTGTGGGAGATACGTTTCGACCCGGAGCTCCGCCATTAAAAAACCTCTTGTTGTTACATCAAGGTGTTGTGTTCTATTCGCGATTCTTGGGTGCACGCCGAATCGGGAGCTGAGTGGGGGTTTCCCCACTGAGTTCTTTCAGCATAGGGATGACTAAGGTCCCTGTGAAGCCACATGCTATAATTTTGGCCTGGTCTATTATTTCAGGTTCATCGCAAAATACATTCCCTATTTCTCAACCCAGACCTGTAAAATACCATGCATTAGCTGTATGAGACAACTTGTTGCTTGGATATGCAAATCTGAAAGCCTTAGATTAGTATCCAGACATGAATTTGCACTGCTTAATTCTAATATGAAATTCGGGTAAAAGGAATTCATGGTGGTATAAATTAGAAATGAGTTGGAGTATGCTTGATCTAGACTGACTTAAAGAGGTTACAGGAGCTCTGGGGGAAGACAATGATCTATATTTGTAGTATGAGGAACAGAGTTAAAAATGTTTGTCAAAATTCATCAAGGAATTTCTTACATTGAAAATATAATCTCTTTATAGATCAGATTTTACTACTTCAAGAGTCCATTTGTGCTAATATCTGCTGCTGAGACTTCTCACGTGGCATCTCCAGATATACCCTAAGGACTAAATTCTCATTATTCTTGTTTCTAGGAGATGATTAGTCAAGTTGCAAAGGAGCACTGTGGTCCACATCCTCATTGTCTTTTCTAAAACTCAGAAGTGGGGATGAAGATGATAAGGATAAAGTCTGCTGTTAGAATCCAGGGTCCTTTATAAGAAGCAAAAATAAGAATAATATTTATTCTCTTTGCCACAAAACTTTCAGTGTTTTATTTAACCAGTTCATGCATGCTGTAAGCATTACTGTTAAATTATAGAGTTTTGGCTGACTTTTTCATTCATACATCAATAGCTATCAGGAACATTCATTTCCCTGATGTTAATGGCTGACACTAATAGTTGAGGACACAAGGGCATGAATGAAAGGGTAAACAAGGCATAAAGGTAAAACAATGTTTGTATTAGTTACCTTGTTTATTGTTATAAGATACCTGATAAGAAGCAATCCAGGAGAGAAAAGCTTATTATTGTTTATATCTCGAAAAATGCAGCCCATTGTGATTGGGAGAGCAGGGTTATAGAAGTATGAATTATCTGCAGCCAGAAACAGAAAGAGATGGATGCTAGTGCTCAGACTGCTTTCTCTCTTCTCTTCAGAGTAGTGCCTTAGCCCATGGAATGGTGCCACCTACATTTAATGTGAACCTTTCTTCCTTGGTTAAACCCTTCTGAATACACTCAGAGAGATATGTTTCCATGGTGATTCTGAATCCAAACAAGCTGATGATGGGTAGAAATTAACCATCATAATATGTGTTTTAGATGAGAAAGTCAGGACATTGCATTACTGTCGTATATGAGTGGAGGGTAGAAAGTAGGGACCATATAAACTGTCATCTATGGCTTTGAGACAGATAGCTCTCTACAGTGACTCCGTAGTTAGGCTGTGGGTTCTGAATAGTGAACAAGAAGAGGGTTTGGAGCTGCCATAGAGAAGGTGATAAAGAGGGCAACAGAAGTCTAGAAAGAGACTTGTAGGATATGTGAACCAACAGGCTAGCACCTTACAATTATGCCTTCCAATGCATCTGCAATTATTCATAGGAAATTCAGAGAGTGGAGCATTTGCATAAGAAGCACAACTGGCAATGAGCCGTGTTGAGGCTATTCTGTTAGAAGGCTCAATGCTTTGATCTGTCAGTCTAATCCAATCCTAGCTTCTAATGGTACTTCTAATAAGATTCTGAAAAATCCACTTATGTGACACATAATGTGAGAGACTTTTCCTATGGAAATGCCACACACACCATATATCACATGCCAACACACACATGCACACACACACACATACACACACACACACACACAGACACACACACACACACAGACACACACACTTATTCATTCTAGAATTGAAACTCATAACAGACCAAGGTAATGATCTCACCAAAGTCCAACTTAGTTAACCAATGACTTTTTACTGGGAGTACTTAGAGGTATCAAAGTGAAGAGTGAGGTGTGGCTATAGAAACAGGGGTAACTCAAATGCAACAAGCCAGCCCAACATGGGTGATCTCTCTCAAAAGCTGCATCCTTGGAGCTCTTGCATGACTTCAAGGTAGACTCTACATGTCTGAGACATCTCCTTTCAGTACCTGTGCTGGTTAGAGTCTTCACCCCCAGTAATTGCTTACTGCTTCTATAACTCTGGGGAGAGGACCTATGCATTGTTCAAGTTTCAGCTTTCCTAGGCATCTCCTGAGTCACGTGAACCTTTCTCCAAGGAAGGACTGTTTCATTTTCAATTTGAAGGAAACTGTCATACAACAGCCCATTGCTCTAGATTTACAAACAATGTTAAATAAGATTGGATAGTTGAGCCCATATTTGTGAATTATAAATGATAATTGTATTAAATGTACTTTATGTCAACATGAGGAAATTTACTGTAATGCACTGTATGAGTGGAAACTGAAGATTTGGATGCCAAGGGAATGTTCTCTTGTGGATCTGTTGTGAGTTTTCTTTTTTTTGAAATTGTCTGAATAATCTTCCATGTTTTCTATTATCTTTCTTTATAATGTGTTTGAATCTGTGCTGATTGACTTATTCTTGGTTGTTTTCTTTGCAACTGATAAAAATTCACTATGCATAGGTTTTGATATTAACCATTTAACTTCTTAGTTTGAGGTATTGGGTGCTCACCGTAAAGATTATCTTAACAGAAACAGTTAAGTGGTATTGGCTACTTAAAAGTCATCTCAAATCACTAATTTATTCTCTAGCAAAGCCCCATGATGTAAAAGCTCCATTTTATTGTTGGGAATGTCTCACACTGTGCAATGTGTCAACAAACTGAATTAATTTAGGAGTTCAATAAACAAATTTTTATTATTGCTTGTATATTCTTCATCGTAAATTATTGGTGTAATTAATACACACACATGCTATCTAGATTCATGTTCCAGGGTAACGTTTTAGAGTATATTAGTGTGGCTCCTGAAGTGCTAGAGTGATCACATTTGAGCGCCTTGCTCAATAACTGGGAGTGATGATTGTGATTGCAGATGTTGAATGTAAAGCAAGAGTTCAGAAAATAGACAGACCTCTGTTCCATGAAGAATAAGGAAGTGATAGGAAGGTTGGACTAGTGATGTGAGTTTTGGAGCTTGGCTTTGAGAAAAAAAAATAATGGATTTGAACTGACATCATGATACTAAGCAATTTAGGTGAGTGAGAGTCTGGGCAAAGTTGAGAGAAAAAAAAAATGACCAAGATGTGGGTCATCTGCAGTGGTTTACTACACGTTTTTTTCCTACCAGATGCAACAATCTCTATTATTATGGTTACTGTCTCTTTTTTCTGAGATAATTTTAAACTTCTTTTAGGAATGTTATCACAAGTTTATCTTCATTGTGACCAGATGTGACAAGAGTCCACGCAAATGGAATTGTCTAAAGACATTAGAGTTGTGTAAAGTAGACACACCAGTCAAAAGTGAACTGTGTTAAATGGCAAACAAAACCCAAAACACTTTGCACAAATTACAAAACGAAGAAACAAAAATCTCCACCAAGATTCACTGCTAGTTTATATATCTGTTGAGTGTTCCATCTAGTTTATTAGTTTGTTTCAAATGTAGACTTCTTATAAGCCATTATCTTATGAGCTAGTGCTATTTGGGTTTAATCATTCATTTGTTCTTCTCTTTGAAAGGTAAAAGCCTCATAAAGCATGAGAATTATAAGGACCTGAGAGACTATTGGATCCAACCCTGTGTTTTTGCAAATGACAATGTGGAGGTACAAAGAAATGAAATGATCATCCCATGGTCATGCCACTGGAAAGCAAGAGAAATGCTGGAGTTATGAAATAAGTGCTTGTTTTCTAAAGACTCTCATGGGTGGTCTCAATGACAATATTTGTAAGTTAGTGTTTAGGAAAATGGTATAAATCACACTGTATATTATACATAAGCATTAAGATGCATTGTAAATTGTATGAAGACTTTATGAAATAGAATAAAACATAAGCAAGATTGAAGTTTTGTTTTATAACACATTAGGGAAATTGGAATTAGAGACAAGGACAGAGCATTAAAAATAAAAGAAATTTATATAGTGGCAGATCAAAGTAGATTCTTCATCAGGGAGTGATGTGATTAGTATGTGTTCTAGAAGATTAGTTTGCCTGTTAAACAGATAGTGGCAACAAGCTACTTAAAAATCAAAAAAAGTGATAAGAGGCTTCTGAGATAATCTAGGCTTCAAGCAAAAAGTGCATCATACAGGGATGGTGGGGACAGTGTTGGCTCTGGCTTACCCTTGATTAGAAACTAGATAAGGGAATAATGAAAGAAGATGAAAATAATTTCACTCAGCATTGTTCCTCACAAAGGCTATTTGACTCTGAAAAATTTAAAAGGTACAGCTACCCAATCCTCAACCTTTGTGACTGTGGTTTTGTCCTGAGTGAATCCTGTAAAATGATGTTTATATAGTACTAAATGAGAGAATTCTGAGAGTACATAGGAAAGGAATGGCTTTTTAAAGTAGACTTAGGAATCCCCAAATTTATAAAGGAAATTTTATTCCTTTTTCTTCCTAAGGTTTTGAGTAAGTTAAGCAAAGGTAATAGGTGTTGATGAGATAAATTATGTATACAGTGAAGGTTAGGGCCACATGCCTAGGTTTCTTGATAGATTTGTCTATCCATTTATGAATGGGTTAATATTATAAACACATTCTTTGAAAATCTTTTAATTTCTATTTCATCCTTTATTCTCCTTTCTCATTATCTTCCTTAAATCCTTTGCTATTGCCTGAATTGGTTTAAGAGTCTAGAGTTCAGTAATGATGGTGAATATTTTCATGTAAATGTACTTACATCTTCCTTATTTTAGGAGATATCTATATATCTCAGTCTTCAGTTGGCATGGAGTCCTCAGTGAGGAAGGGTGGGAAAGGAAGTTAATGGTGCCAAACTTCCTACATAAGTGAGAGGAAAATGAAATCAATCATGATTCTTTGCTTTGAGAGTAGTCAGAGTGGTAGGATTTGCTGAAAACACAAAATTTTGCCTCTGTCTACATCTTGCTCTATATCAAATATTCAGATCTAAAAGTCCTACATGAAAACATGAAAGACCACAAAGGATCTCTTCATTCTTTTAAAGTTTGTCACTTACTTTTTAAATTTTAAGGTAACATTCCTCTCTACCTTCCATTCTTTAATGATTAGGCTAACCACTTACAAATTCAAGCCTTCATATTGTATTAATTTGAACTCCAGACATGTAAATTGTACTGTCTACTCAATATCACCATTTGTATAACAAATTAGAATCTCTCTCTCTTTCTCTCTTTGCAAATTGTGTGTAGATGTGTGTGTGTGTGTGTGTGTGTGTGTGTGTGTGTGTGTGTGTGTGTAGATACAAGTGTGCCATGTTGGGTACCATGTAGAGAACAAACCACAACCTTGGTTGTCGTTCCTCATTGCCCCCTTGTTTGAAACATGATTTCTTGTTTTCTATCCTGTATGCCTGTCTATCCTGTGAGCCTTCAGAGTCTTCTAGTATGATTTTAAGTTTTGGTTCTGTCATTTTAGGGATGTCAGTGCAGGAACTCAAGCAGCTAGTTTATGTACTGGGCCCTGCAAGATAACTCATAAGGGAAGAACACTTGTTTCACAAGGCTGAAGATCAACTCCAGAACCTACTGAGGAAGGAGATGACTAACCATGAGGTTTAGGTACATTACCTTGATCCATTGCTGGAGATGACCATGGGAACAACTCAACAACACAAAAGTGCACTGCTGACTCAGCTGCTGTGAGCTAAAATTATGCTGAAGACTATATTCAGGAAAAATAGAGGAGAAGATGATACTTCACTGATAAACAGGAATCCAAAGTAATGACTTAATGGAAATTTGAGAAGTAAAAATTTAACCACTTTTCCAGTAGCGATCACTTTTGAATTACCTTTTTTGTGGTTCTTTGATGGCTTGTTTTCCTTGGGAAATCAAAGAGTGTTCAAGTTTTTTAGTAACCTCAAACAACACACCTTTGATGGAGTGAAGTTGTCTAGGGAAATAGTTTTAATTACTGCTCTGTTTCTAGTAGACAGTGATAAGCTGCTTAAGACTCAGTTTTAACTTTTGGAAAACAAAAGTTTCTAGATCAAGTGTTTTGTTTCTTGGATATTGAATGGTAATGAGAACTATGTATTGAAAGGCCATAGGCTGAAGAGGGCTGAGGTTTAGGAGAGACATCCATGTTTGAGTTGCAAGCTAGAGGGTGTCACCTGCTAGGACATGTGAATTGAAAGGTAGAGGATACTCAAATCAGGAAAAAGAGAAAGAAACAGCCGGAGGGAGAGCACAAGTGAGATAGGGGAGTTGAACACAAAGTCTGTGCATTTAAAATCAGCATTATCAGTCTTCAAACTTGATAACTGGACAAACTGCTAACAAGTAGGAAAAGAGAGTAGGGAGTTGCCAGTCATCTGGCATGAAGATACAGTCACGAGAGACATAAACAAGAGTTTTGTCATGTAACATTGTACAATGTACCTATATCCAACAATAAGGTACTGCATATTTACCATTTTTACTGTGGGTTAATTTAATATTTTTACTACAGTAAAGCATAGGTTTTTAATGATACACATTATCAAATAGTCAAAGTACATCGCATATGTATTATGGATTGCAGAGAAAGTCCTGGCTGACTGTATGTTGTTGAAATGGGAAAGGCCATGATGAGTACCTAGTGCCATAGACCCATGACAATGGGAAGCCTTCTCCTGGTCCACATGCAGATCTTGTCCTTGTTTGTAGAAAATGTTAGCTGAAGCTTTCTTCTCTAGGATTTTTACAGCCTGACATTGCTCCCTTGTAGAGACCCTCTACCTAGGCTATCTAAACTTGACTCCTTGTTGAGCTATATTCAATAAACATACTCCTCAGTTCACATGGATAAAATAAATGTGATGCAGTGGTACATCTCCATCAGAGTGCATGGCCCACCCAATTCCAGATGTATGTATATATGTATGTATGTATGTATGTATGTCTATCGTTTCTTCATGCTTCATCCCCCCAGGTCATTCCCATTGGCACAGCTAGGTCAATCATGTAGGTTTAAGAAATGTATGAAAGTTGGGAAGAATAAATCAATTTTTAAAATATGTCACACAACTTTTATTATAGATTTTTGAGACAGAA